>NC_060149.1:713662037-713968450 GCF_021461385.2 Schistocerca piceifrons
ATTTAAAATTCTTGAAAGGAGTTACCGTTAGCATCTACACATTTGTTCCAGCGCTTCACTCATGATTGGTAAGCCCCAGGAAAGCAGCAGCGCCATACCAAATTGCATCGTCCTATGAGTCAAGTCTTAACCGCTACAAATCTTATGTCAGGGATAATCCTGCGATTTATCTGCTCACTGAGCGCCAAAAATGTTCATAGGAAGTTGATAAGCTCTACAGCAACAACGTTCCCATGACCAAATCGAAGGAGAATGAAGATTCGTACAATACCGCGGTTGACTGTCATATTTGTGGGCTGCTGTTAGATAGCAAGCCAGAAACACCTCATAGGGACCACTGTCATCTTGCGGGGAAGTTCAGTGTCGCAGCTCACAATACATGCAATCTGAAGTAACAGCTACCAAGGCACATACCCATTTTCTTTCATAATTTAAGTGGGTATGACGCTCACTTTCTAGTTGTGTGCTTGGATGATTTCGGTTGGGAGAAAAATCAGGTCAGTGTCCTACCTGAGAGCATCGAGAAATATATTTCATTCTACAAACGAATGACGCCAAGAATTACGTTCTGCTTTCTTGACACGCTACGTGTTTCATGCAGGCGGCACTCCAGAACCTCGCTGAAACTCTACCTCAGGGGGATATGCATATCACTCGAACTGCATTTCCCGACGAAGAAAAGTTTCAGCTTGTGACCAGGAAAGGGGTTTTCTCGTACGACTGTGTGGATAGTATGGCAAGACTCAACGAACTAGGCTAACCTACATAACTGCATTCTCCAGCAACCTCACAGGCAATTCCAAAACGGGTACAGAGTATCAGCATCAGCGGGAATTCAACACCTCCACTTTAGGAGAGTACACAAAGCCTTACATGGACCAAGACGTATGGTTGCTTCCGGATATCTTCCAGGCCGCATATTCTCTGGAGCCCTCCTTTTATTACACCGCATCCTTGGTTGTTTTGTGATGCAATGATCAAGAAAAGGAAGTGTAGCATCGAAATATTGACCGATTTTGACATGCTTCTCTTCTTTGAGCGGGAATCCGGCGGTATAGGCATGCGAAGGCAAATGACTCGTGGATGGGTGACAGGCTCATCACATCCCTTGGTCCGAGTCACATAATGTGCTTGAATGTAAATAACTTTTACGGGCACGCCATGCTGCAATCACTGCTGGTTGGTGAGTTTCGATGGGTGCCCAAAGACAAATGCAAGGTATTACATGGAAAAATCATGGGGATATGACATCTGATTCTGATGTAGGGTATGTGGTGGAGACAGGACTCATATATCCTATTAGTTTGCATTATGCACACGCAGATTTACCGCTGTGTCCGGAGCAACTAGTTCCGCGAGGAGGCTCCATCCGAAAACTGATGATAACGCTGGGGAATAAGCGGAGATACATTGTTCTTAATCGTAATCTCCAGAGGTTGGGAATGGAGCTGGTTAGTATCATCCAGACTATCTCCTTCAAGCAGGCCCCCGAGTTGAAGGAGTATATTGATTTGAATACGAGATAGAGCGCTTCTGCGACATGCGACTTTGAGAAAGATTTTTATAGCTAATGAATAATTCAGTTTTCGGCGAAACAATGGAGAATGTGAGGGAATGACGTGAAATTTTGACTAGTACAGAATGGGATGGGCGTTATGGAGTAAGAAAATGAATTGCTAGACCAAATTTTGAGTGGGTACATTTTTGCTGTGGAGATGTCGAAGACTGCAGTAGAGTTTACGAAACCTATTTATGTCGGGATGTGCATGCTACACCTATCCAAACTCCATATGTAAGGCTTTAGTTATGAGTTTCTGAGAACTCCTTTCGCAGATCCTAAATTACTTTATGTAGATACAGATAGCTTCATCTATTGGGTAAAGAACTGGCCCATATGAGGTAATGGGGTGCCACGGTAATGAATTTGACACGTCCTCATACACGGCCGATAATAATTTTTTACAGATACCAGCATGGGTGGAAAATGCGACGTAAACAAATGAAAGGAGTAGGTGGGCACTACAAAAAATGGTTCAAATGGCTCTGAGCACAATGTGACTTAACTTCTGAGGTCATCAGTTCCCTTGAACTTAGAACTACTTAAACCTAACTAACCTAAGGACATCACATACATCCATTCCCGAGACAGGTTTGAAACCTGCGAGCGTAGCGGTCGCGTGGTTCCAGACTGTAGTGCGTAGAACCGCTCGGTCACAACGGCCGGCGGCACTACATGTGTGGACAATGAAGAATAGATGTAAGTTCCACTTCACATATTTACAGGTATTACGGTGGCGTATAGGATAATACTGGCATCTTGGTGCAAGAAGATTACAGCACAGCATGTATACAGTTGCCATGCAAAACTGAGTCTGAAGGACCTCGAAGCAGTCAAGAGCAAAATTCGTCACATGCTGCCAACAATGTGCTAGGCACTGAATATCATCTGATTCACCATTTGTCACACCATGTCTGAATCGGGTTATTTGTTGTTGCACAGCACCGGAAATGGCCTTCCGTGTCAAATGTTCAAATGCGTGTGAAATCTTATGGGACTAAGGCCATCAGTCTCTAAGCTTACACACTACTTAACCTAAATTATCCTAAGGACAAACACATACACCCATGCACTAGGGAGGACTCGAACCTCCGCCGGGATCAGCCGCACAGTCTATGACTGCAGCGGCCTGACCGCTCGGCTAATCCCGTGCGGCCCTTCCGTGTCGCAACCGCCTACCACACAGATGTTTCTTCACCTTTCGTATGAGATCAAAGTGTCAGGGTGGAAGGTCAGGAGAGTCGGCGGGTTCTCCATTTCTTTCCACTGCCACGATCGCAGTTGCCGCCGTGCTTTATGTAGTTTCATGTTGTGCAGTACGACTGCACTGTCCATTGTCAGTGTCTCTCACATCTTTGGCAGCATCTGGTGAACTTTGCAGAGGACTAAACTGGAGGCCTGTAGAACCAGTTTCGTCAACAGTATGTGTGCTCTACAGTAATCATTTTGTACCAAGAAACCTGTATTGTCCTACATACTACCGTAATAAGTATGTGAGGCACAATATTCGCACGTTCTTCAACGTCCATATATGTTTTCCCATCCCATCCCATCGTTTTATCCATATACGTCATATTTTCCAACCGGGCTGGTATGAGCAAGAGAAAAAAATTAGTAGCAGTGACTTTTGCCCGAACCCTCGTATAACTGACCGAACTCTCTGTTGAACCGGTAGGACTGGTAAGCCTATCATGGGTGTTGGTACCCGTCTGCCTTCTCACACTGCTAAAACGGTCATAATTAGTTGGACAAATCCTGCGCTCGTCGGGGAAGCACCAGTGGTCAAGTTTCCATTCCACGTGATCCACTCCCATCTTACTTGCGTGTCACGATACGAGGGTATAAGGGAAGGGAGAGGGGCGTGCTTTGTACTGTGTTTCGTAATGGACACTTAGGGGCGAAATCGATTGCATGGAAACGATTGTGTACAATCTAGGTCGGCACAGCCTTTCCCGTTGCCTCCAAAAAGGCAGGGCACTGCATTCTCCTTACCTTACTATCTGTAATTTGTGGTTTGCAGCTATCAGCTGTTGTTTTTGACAGTGGGTGACCATTACAAGGCAGATTACCTCGTTACACAGAATTCTGTCTGCAGCGATTTCCTGTGGGCAAGGTTCCGCCGTAGACGAGGTCACTAACGCAAGGCTTTGTAGTGGCGTTAGACTTTGAGGTACCAGTTCGAATCTTGATGATGGAAGAAATTACTACTGCCAACATCTGGCATGCAAGAGGAGGAGAGGTTGTGACACACACTGCCTGGTTCACAGTCTTTGTGCCAAAGTAATGGCTTAAATTCCAAACCTTTTGGCGGTGTCTCGTCAAGTGCGGGAATGTGACTATGTTTGAGTCATAGCAAAGAACATCGCGTCAGGGAATCTGGGGGAATCTTTTTTGTCACACACAGTGCCCTAGAAAACGCTTTCACACATACTGGGAGCACCATATGTTTGCTACCTGTGAGTCGGTCGGGCGTCAAGCCAAGTCCGCACGTGTGCTTCGCAACTAGCAAATATTATGTAACTTCCTGTGAATTATTAAAGACATTTCTAGCAAATGAATTACTATGATAATTGTTAATGACAGTTTGAATTTCATTTAAGAACTTTTTGTGCTCAATGGTATTATGCAGCTTGTAGGTAGTTGATGAATGATATTTTATGCACCGAAGAGCCGAAGAAACTGGTATACCTGCCTGATATCGTGTACGACCCCCGCGAGCACGCAGAAGTGCCGCTACAAGACTAATGTCTGAACTAGTGCTGGATGGAATTGACACCATGAATCCTGCTGGGCTGTCCATAAATCCACAAGAATATGTTCTGAACAGCACGTTTTAAGGCATCCCGGATATGCTAAGTAATGTTCTGGGGAGTTTGGCGGCCAGCGGAAATGTTTAAGCTCAGAAGTGTGTTCCTGGAGTTACTCTGTGGCAATTCTGTACGTGTGGGGTGTCGCATTGTCGTGCTGGAATTGGCCAAGTCCGTCGGAATGTACAATGGACATGAATGGATGCAGGTGATCAGACAGGATGCGTACGTTCGTTTCACGTGTCAGAGTCGTATCTAGACGCGTCAGAGGTCTCATATTACTCCAACTGCACACCCTCCACACAATTACAGAGCCTCCACCAGCTTGAACAGTCCCCTGCTGACATGCAGGGTTCATGGATTTATGAGGTTGTCTCTATACCAGAACACATCAATTCGCTCTATACAATTTGAAATGAGACTCGATTGTCTAGGCAACATGTTTCCAGTTATCAACGACCCAATGTCAGTGCTGACGGGCCCAGGCGAGGCGCAAAGCTTGTGTCGTGCAGACAGCAATAGTACACGAGTGGGCCTTCGGCTCCGAAAGCCCATATCGATGATGTTTCGTTGAATGGTTCGCACGCTGACACTTGTTGATGGCCCACCACTGAAATATGCAGCAATTTGCGGAAGGGTTGCACTTCTGTCACGTTGAACGATTCTCTTCAGTCGTCGTTGATCCCGTCCTTGCAGGATCTTTTTCCGGCCGCAGCGATGCTGGAGATTTGATGTTTTACCGGATTCCAGATAAACACGGCACATTTGTGAAATTGTTGTACTGGAAAATCCCCACATCATCGCTATCTCGGGGATTCTGTGTCCCATAGCTCGTGTGCCGACTATAACACCATTTTCAAACTCACTTAAATTTAGATAACCTGCCATTGTGGCAGCAGTAGCCGATCTAACAACTGCGCCAGGCGCTTTTCATCTTATGTTGGCGTTGCCGACCGCAGCTCCGTATTCTGCCTGTTTACATATCTCTGTATTTGAATACGCAAGCATATACGAGTTTCTTTGGCTCTTCAGTGTATATTTACATAGACAAGTTCGGTGAATGGACTCAGCAAAAAAAGAAACGAGAGTTACAAACAAAATACTTTTACTGGCCTTCAGTGTAATCGCTATTAGCTACAACACACTTCTGACTTCGCTTGTAAAGCTCTTGGAAACTGTCAGCAAACGCTTGTTGTGGTATCGCTTGACGCACCGTGGTCACACATTGTTGGATATCCGTATCATTGCAGGAGATGAGACACGCTACCAATACGATCCAGATACCACGCGGCAGTCAACTGCGTGGTGTTTATCGTCTTCCCCGCCTCGCAAAAACAGAGTTGGCTGACAAAATCTAAGATTAAGACGATGCTGATCGTCTTTTTCGACAGCAAGGGCTTGATCAATTATGAATTTCTCCACGAGGGAAATGGGAAAGACGATGAACACCAATGTCGCTTGCTCTCCGGATCGTATTAGAGGCACCAGGTCTCCTCCTGTAATAATGGCGATATCCAGCAACATGTGACCACGGTGCGACGAGCGATTATACTAGAAGCATTTGCTGATAATTTATAACCGATGTTAGAAGTATGTTGTAGCTAATGGTAATTACTTTCAAGTCCAGCAAAGGTATTTTGTTTGTACTCTTGTTTCATTTATTATCTGAGACTATTAACCTAACTTTTCAGACTCTATGGAGTGCGTTCGTAATTTTAATATAAATTTCACAGTTGTTCTCCTACATAAAGATCTCGTCCAAAGATGAAGTGAGCTCATAAACTATACACAACATAATTTATAATACATTTCACAAAGTTCAGTTTTATACTTAATCATATTTTTACTTTCAGTAATTGAAAAAGCTAATAAAATAAGAAATATAACGGATATACACTTCAACTAAGTCACAGAAAACGACACGCACATTATGTAAAATACAGATAATACGAATCTACAGTACCGATATCTTTCATGACAAAATATATCGCTGTCTCGTTTGTAAGAAGACGAGTACCTGCTACAGACCAATTAAAACTTAAAGGAAAATTAAAAAAAAAAAAGACTATGGATATTTTATGAGGGCGCAATATTAAATTCACATGAGCACTCGGCAGCCTAACGCAGAAATGTGAACGCATCCCACAGCATATGGTACTTCGTACTGTGTATCTTACGGAGGAAAGATGCAGATACGTAATAGCTAGATATTGGCCCAGCTAAAATAAAACAAACGATAAAAAGAGCAGCCTTGTCTGAGCATATACATTCAACGTCATTTGTGAGTGTAATTTAACATCTAAATCAACTTCTTAAATACACAGAAATACCTAAAACGCAGAAGTTATGACTTTCTCCCATAAATAACTTCGCGACATGCTAGTGTGTTTTGTATAAAAATCAGTGAATAACTTAAGTTAAATGTTTCATTGTGAAATAACTAACCATATGGCATTTTTGGTTAAAAGATTAAAATTTGTGTAATATTTTCAATTTCAGATTGCCATAATTACTCCATTTTTTGGATTCCATTGCTTTCATTTATTGTAGTGTCAGAGTGAAAGAGGCGGTGAATGCGGCATGTATGTAAAGCACGAATAGTTGAAATTGTTTATAATTAAGTTTAAGTGAGCGCGGGGGACAGATTATACAACCTTGCCCTGAGTCAAATACGTACATGGGGATGTATGATGATTGGGAAGCAGCCAGTTCTCACTACTTTAGTGAAGTAATGCTTACTTCGATCCTTCACACGAGTAAAGATGGAATCATAGCTTTTTAATTTGCTTTTTGGAATTTCTTAATTTTAGTTTTGTGGAAATTGGTTTCGGAATTGGGATTGGTCAATATGGGGAGATTACCTGGTTGTACGAGTTGAAATACGCAACTGGGTGGCTACCGTTTTATTCGACCAATCACAGAAGAGCTCTTCCGCGCGCTTTGTACCGGGAGAGGATATCACGGGTTTGCCTTCGGGAATCGGTGGCCAGTTCATGTGACGCGAGGTCGTTCTCGATGGAGCTGTAATCGCTTTTGTTAAGAGTGTGCTAAATTTGTTTTACGAAGAATAAGATTAATCGGAAAAACGTTGTGATGAACCATGGATGACTTCTACTTTCCTTCGGTTCTTATAAATTCTGCGTGGCACGCTATGCAGTCATAATCGTGAACTTTGAGTGTCCTAATACATGATCATCTGCGTAACTGAGTAAACATTCAAAGTCATTAACCATATTATGTATTTACGAAACTACTCGTTGAATTGTAAAAAATGAGATTCTTTGAAAAAAGTTCGTAAGCGAGTTAATGGACACAGAACGAACATTAACAAACGAATACTTTGAGATGAGACACATGACTACCAGGATGGATTCCACCACCATATCTGCATCAACACATCACGAGCCAGACGAATGTCAACTGTGTAACCGAATAAGAAAACGCTACCACGAAGAACTCTGCAATAAAAGGAAGCGATAAATGAGTACTCAGGCAAACTACATTGAGTTAAGTTTCTACTCTCTAAGATTGTTAAGGAATTCTACTATACAGGGTGTTACAAAAAGGTACGGCCAAACTTTCAGGAAACATTCATCACACACAAAGAAAATACGTTATGTGGACATGTGTCCGGAAACGCTCACTTTCCATGTTAGAGCTCATTTTATTGCTTCTCTTCAAATCACATTAATGATGGAATGGAAACACACAGCAACAGAACGTACCAGCGTGACTTCAAACACTTTGTTACAGGAAATGTTCAAAATGTCCTACGTTAGCGAGGATACATGCATCCATCCCTGATGCGCTGATGCAGCCCTGGAGAATGGCGTATTGTATCACAGCACAGCCGTCCACAATACGAGCACGAAGAGTCTCCACATTTGGTACCGGGGTTGCGTAGACAAGAGCTTCCAAATGCCCCCATAAAGGAAAGTCAAGAGGGTTGAGGTCAAGAGAGCGTGGAGGCCATGGAATTGGTCCGCTTTTACCAATCCATCGGTCACCGAATCTGTTGTTGAGAAGCGTACGAACACTTCGACTGAAATGTGCAGGAGCTCCATCGTGCATGAGCCACATGTTGTGTCGTACTTGTAAAGGCACATGTTCTAGCAGCACAGGTAGAGTATCCCGCATGAAAACATGATAACGTGCTCCAATGAGCGTAGGTGGAAGAACATGGGGCCCAATCAAGACATCACCAACAATGCCTGCCCAAACGTTTACAGAAAATCTGTGTTGATGACGTGTTTGCACAATTGCGTGCGGATTCTCGTCAGCCCACACATGTTGATTGTGAACATTTACAATTCGATCACGTTGGAATGAAGTCTCATCCGTAAAGAGAACATTTGCACTGAAATGAGGATTGACACATTGTTGGATGAACCATTCGCAGAAGTGTACCCGTGGAAGCCAATCAGCTGCTGATAGTGCCTGCACTCGCTGTACATGGTACGGAAACAACTGGTTCTCCCGTAGCACTCTCCATACAGTGACGTGGTCAACGTTACCTTGTACAGCAGCAACTTCTCTGACGCTGACATTAGGGTTATCGTCAACTGCACGAAGAATTGCCTCGTCCATTGCAGGTGTCCTCGTCGTTCTAGATCTTCCCCAGTCGCGAGTCATATGCTGGAATGTTCCGTGCTCCCTAAGACGCCGATCAATTGCTTCGAACGTCCTCCTGTCGGGACACCTTCGTTCTGGAAATCTGTCTCGATACAAACGTACCGCGTCACGGCTATTGCCCATACATCAAATGGGCATCTGCCAACTCCGCATTTGTAAACATTGCACTGACTGCAAAACCACGTTCGTGATGAACACTAACCTGTTGATGCTACGTACTGATGTGCTTGATGCCAGTACTGTAGAGCAATGAGTCGCATGTCAACACAAGCACCGAAGTCAACATTACCTTCCTTCAATTGGGCCAACTGGCGGTGAATCGAGGAAGTACAGTACATACTGGCGAAACTAAAATGAGCTCTAACATGGAAATTAAGTGTTTCCGGACACATGACCGCATAACATCTTGTCTTTATTTGTATGTGAGGAATGTTTCCTGAGAGTTTGGCCGTACCTATTTGTAACACCCTGTATAGGCAGCCAAATAACCAATGAAGGACGCAGCAATGAGGGCATAAAAAGCAGACTAGCAGTGGCAAAAAGGGCATTCCTGGCCAAGAGAAGTCTGCTGGTATCAAAATTAGGCCTTAATTTGAGGAAGAAATTTCTGAGATGTACGTTTGGAGCACAGCGTTCTACGGCAGTGAAACACGCACTGTGGGAAAACCGGAACAGGAGAGAATAGAAGCAATCGAGATGTGGTGCTACAGACGAATGTTGAAAACTGGGTGGACTGATAAGGTAAGGAATGAGGAGGTTCTGAGCAAAGTCGGAGAGGAAAGGAATATGTGGAAGACACTGACAAGGAGAAGGGACGGGATGAGGGGACAATTGTTAAGACATCAGGGAATGACTTCCATGGTACTAGAGGGAGCTGTAGAGGGCAAAAACTGTAAAGGAAGACAGAGATTAGAATACATCCAGCAAATAATTGAGGACGCAGGTTGCAGGTTGCAAGTGACACTCTGAGATGAAGAGGTTGGCACAGGAGATGAACTCGTGGCGGACCGGATCAAACCAGTCAGAACACTGATGACTAAAAGAAGAAAAGTATTTGTATAGACATTTTGCTGAGATAAATGTATTATTATTATCAGTTATTAGTATCATTAGTGAGCCAACGGACTCTGGGTAGATCACACGAGCATGCAAGAGACTGAAAAGTAAGAAAGTGTCATACTTTGCTACCTTCAATGTTAGCTCATTCCTCAAAGCTGGAAGACTGAAACATCTTCATGATACTTTGCCCAAGCAAAAAATAATTGTAACTGCATTACAATAAACAAGATATACAGATGAAGTAGCATTTGAATAGGAAGGATATCACATTCTGAAGGGGAAACCAGGCAAGAGAGTAACGAAGAATGTACCTCAACTGGGCACAGGCTTTATAATCAATAAACAAATCGTGGGAGCCATCACTGACTTCAGGTCCAGAAACAATAGACTTTCTCCACTTACCTTTAGGGCAGCAAATAAGATTTATACCATGGTCAAGGATATCTAGCCCATAACAGGGCTAATCGGAATGGCGAACGACAAGTAGAAATTTGTAAGACCTTTGACCTGATAATGAAATCAACGGCGTTTAAACACCTATCAAGAAAACAAAAAAACATGGGTATCTCCCAATCCATTACTAGGAGAGTTTCAGCTTGACCATGTAGCGATATCAAGACATGCAGAGAAGGAAATTCAATATGCCAAATGAAAATTTAGACTTAGATCACTTTCTGTCCAAAATAAAAAACAAAATTCTACCAAGAGCCCATCAGACTAAAAACACTACCCGTATTGTGAAGTACGATACAGAGAAACTTAGAACTAGCAAAGATTCTGAGGCGAGCTTGAATCAGAAAAACTATCAAGGTTGGTAACAGTTGAAAGACGCACTGATTGACAAAGCAAAGGGAACAGTTCGCCTGGAGAAGAGGAAGAAACATGCATGGTGGTCGGTAGAACGAGATAAAGTAATAGAAAAGCTTCGGAAAGCGTGGGTTGATTGGTGCTCCCATAAAACACCAGAAAATCTAAAGAACTTACAAGATGTACGGAAAACCATTGTTAAAACTATCGGAAATCTCAGGAGGAAATATTCGTAAGAACGTTTAACTCAAATAGAGGAAGACTTCCGGAAGAAGAAAACGCAAGACTTCTATAAAACATTCAGGACCAACTTAAGTAGATATGATCCTCCAAACCTCCGCTTCGAGAATAAATAGGGAAAGACAGTGTATGGAGACATGGAAAACAGTCAGATGTTGGCGGAATACTCTGAAGAGCTCCTGAATTGTAAAGCGTCATCCGAGACATTCAATTACAATGAGAAAGAGCCAAACCCGACTCGGAACCACCAACTACAGAAGAGGTTAAGAACATTATCAAAACTTTGAAAAATAACAAAGCACGTGGGCAAGACGGGATCATCGCAGAACTCTTAAAATACGCAACGAGAATGTGATCATAGAACTAACATAAATTATAAGAAAAATCTGGGAAGAAGAGTAGTTTCCAGAAGGTTATACATCGGCGCTAATACATCCTATGCACAAGAAAGGCAATAAGATGGAACCTGGGAACTACAGGGGAATTTCTTTAATACCTGTAACCTGTAAGGTATTCTCAAAAGCACTGCTAAATATAATGAAAGAACAACTAAATCCACAAATTGATGAGTACCAAGGACGTTTCAAAACGACGAGATCATGCGCAGAACAGATCTTGAATCTAAAACTGCTAATCGCTTATCAAAAACATAGGATCAAAAAGTTCGTGCTTACATTCATAGACTTCAAGAAAGGCTATGATTCTGTAGACAGATACACACTGTTCCAAATTTTAGGGGAGATGTGTTTGGATAGAAAATCCAGTGAACTGGTTAAACAGACCCTAAGCAACACAACATCCGAGGTCAAGTTCAGAGAAAAGCTGTCGGAGGTCTTTAAGATAAAAACCGGGGTGAGACAGGGAGACGGACTCTCCCCTTTGCTCTTTAATTGTGTCCTCGATAAGGTGATCAGAGAGTGGCGACAAGGAATGAAAGGACTGGGTGGAATACGACTCGGGTGTAAGAATAAAGAAGTACGGGTAGATTGTCTAGCATTCGCATATGACATTGTGATCTTGTCCGAATCACTAGAAGAGGCAGTTAACCAAACCACAGAATTGCAGAGACAGGCAGCTAAAGCAGGCCTACAGATCACAGATCTCTGTCGAGAAGACGCAATGTATGACAAACATCACGACAGCTCCTAGATGGATGACAATAGAAGGAGAGAAAATTTAGAAGGTGGAGGAATTCAAATACCTTGGAGAATGGATAGACACTGGACTGGCCGAAGAAGAAGCACGAATAAACAAAATAAACTTAGCATATAAACTATCAACACCTACAATAAGAAGGATATTTCGATAAATGCAATATTTGACACATTACCAAACAGTGATCCGCCCTGAAACTCTCAACTTAGCAAGAACCGGAGTGATCAAGAGGCTTGAACTGATAGTACGAAAGATTCTCAGGAGAATACTAGGACCGCGAAGAATAGAAGATGGTCAATTTAGAAACAGAGCCAATTTCTGAGGTCATCAGGAAAAGGAGGAGCATGTTCTTCGTACACATCCTCAGAATGGGCCAAGGGAGGTTAACACGGCAAATCACACAATTTTTGATGAACAAGAAAACCAAGGTATGATGAATCCAAGAGATCTGGAAGAAACAAGAATACAGGAACAAGAGATATACAACAGGGCGATTTTTAAATAAAAAATTCAGGCCTTCAAAGCTTTCGAGGACAGAACGAGACCCAGAACAAAATCATCTTGGACAGGAGAACGAAGAATGTTGCAAAATATGAGAATGAAAGAATATTGGGAAAGAAGAAAGATCAGAAGAAACGAAGCTGAAGCGAAATATCGTGGTCCTAAAACGGCCAAAACGAGCGACTTATTATTATTATTATTATAGTACTTCAATTTCTGGAACTGTGTGCAAAATTTATACCCTCAAACTGATAATAGAGGATAAATATAATACAGAAGAAGTTTTCCTAATTTAGTAGTTTAGTAAAATTAACACTCTTTACAGTGATGAGAATTAATTCCACGCACCCTGTTGTACATGTTGTGGAGTTAGTTTCAAATGGCTCTCAGCACTATGCGACTTAACTTCTGAGGTCATCAGTCGCCTAGAACTTAGAACTAATTAAACCTAACTAACCTAAGGACACCACACACATCCATGCCAGAGGCAGGATTCGGACCTGCGACCGTAGCGGTCGCTCGGTTCCAGACTGTAGCGCCTAAAACCACGCGGCCGCTCCGGCCGGCGTGGAGTTAGTTTCTTCATAGCTTTTCTAAGATAAGAAACATTACATGTCGCTTCAGAGTAGGCCGTGCTTCTGAAGAGCTCACCGAAGTGAGTAAGTTCGATATAAGCAGAACTATGGACGAGAACGTGCCTCCACATGTTGATGGTTTCTCTTTCCGTCGGAGAGGAGGTTTGGCCCGTTGGTCCCCTTGGTGCTCTTTGATGGGAATGCGCTCAGTGCTGCTGCCGGCTTTCCCCCTTCTCTCACGACATAACGATTCAAACGTGACTCCACGCTATATACAGATACATTGAACACATCACCCACATACACTGCATGCAAAAGGGCCATTGCGCACAGAGGGGGGAAAACCTTTCCCGATTAAGGGACTGAACAGTCCTCTGGGGTCTCATAGTCGACCTCCTTTAGATAGCTGTGCAGTATAGAAAATGGAAGATTGCAACACTGTTGTATTACGGAGATGTTTCGTAAACTCGAATGAGAATCCCTGGAGGAAAGGGGACGTTCTTCCTGCGAAATACTATTGATTGATTGTTGAAATAACTTACGGGTTTGCTGCCGCGTGACGTCGTCGACCACCGCCGATCTTTCGACAGGAGCACAGTCTGCCATTCTCAAGGCACAAATGCAGGGAGGAAGAGATGTGCAAGGGAATTTAATACCTCGGTTCACAGAGGAGAAACAAGGAAGATACCATACACAGAACAAGTGTCAACACCAACAAAGATAACCAACATCAGAAATATCGATAGTGACTATTAATCAACAGGTGAGGTAGCACTAATTCTGTCCCTCTGTTTTTTGATGAGAGACAGAGCCGGATTCCAAGCAGCATTTAAACAAAATCCACCATCTCTGTTTATAAGGTTGCTTGAGAGTTTGATTTCAAGAGCTTCCTTAATAACACTATCCCAATAGCTGGACGTGCAAGCCAGAATCTCCGTGTTGTTGTATTCCATAGGATGACCGGTGTTCAAATGGTTCAAATGGCTCTGAGCACTATGCGACTTAACTTCTGAGGTCATCAGTCGCCTAGAACTTAGAACTAATTAAACCTAACTAACCTAAGGACATCACACACATCCATGCCCGAGGCAGGATTCGAACCTGCGACCGTAGCGGTCGCTCGGTTCCAGACTGCAGCGCCTAGAACCGCACGGCCACTACGGCCGGTGACCGGTGTCAAGGCAATGTTCTGCAATAGCGAATTTGCTCGGATGTTGTAATAGTGTGTGACGCTTATGTTCAATACACCGGTCTTCCACAGTCCCGATTGTCTGACCAATATATGACATGCTACAACTGCAAGGAATACGATAGACACCAGCCTTACGCAAACCAAGATCACCTTTTACGGACGCCAGCAGGGCCTTAATCCTATAAGGTGGTCGGAAAACACATTTCACCTCATATTTCAGCAAAATACGGCCAATCTTGTTGGAAATACTTCCTGCGTAAGGCAAAAAGGCCGTAGATTTAGGTGCCACTTCGTTACTATCGTCACTCACCCGTTGCACAGAAGGCTGATAGCGTAACGCACGTTTGATCTGCCTCTCACTATAACCATTCTGACGAAAGGTGACATCGAGATGTGATAGCTCAGCTGCCAAACTTTCAGGGTCTGAGATAACGTGGGCCCTGTGAACCAAGGTACGAAGTACTCCTTCACGCTGAGCTGGATGGTGACAACTATCAGCTCGCAGATACAAGTCAGTGTGAGTAGGCTTGCTATGAACAGAATGTCCCAACGTACCATCAGTCTTCCTTGTGACCAACACATCAAGGAAGGGAAGGCATCCATTCTTTTCCACCTCCATAGTGAACTGAATATTCCAGTGGATTGAATTCAGGTGTTCCGAAAACCGGTTTAAATTCTCACTACATGAGGCCAAACAACAAAAGTATCACCTACATATCTGAAAAAAAAAAACCACGCAGGTTTCAAGGTCGCTGACTCCAATGCACGTTCCTCAAAGTCCTCCATAAACAAAGATCGCACGCTATTGATGGAGTTGAAGATACGGCATTTGGAGGTAAGTGCAGTACTATTCTGGCCGGCCGGAGTGGCCGAGCGGTTCTAGGCACTACAGTCTGGAACCGCGCGACCGCTATGGTCGCAGGTTCGAATCCTGCCTCGGGCATGAATGTGTGTGATGTCCTTAGGTTGGTTAGGTTTAAGTAGTTCTAAGTTCTAGGTGACTGATGACCTCAGAAGTTAACTCCCATAGTGCTCAGAGCCATTTGAACCATTTTGAGTACTATTCTGCAGCCGTCAACGCACATTTCGCGTAATGGGCACGAAATAAGGATAAGAGAAATTACAGCTCGTAGCAGCCGTTTTTCTCTCCCTCTGCTTGCGAATGGAAAGGAAAAGAAAACGACTGTTAGTGGCAGAAGTTACCCTCCGCCATGCACCATACGGTGGCTTGCGGAGTATGTATGTATATGTAGATGTAGATGATCCGCAACTTTCCCACGCTTTGAGTCCACGTGTACGGACCGTATGTCTCAGTGAAATGGCTAACCTGCTTATCTCTTTTGCTACGTTCTTTGGCGGTGAGTGAATTCTGTTATGAAACAGAATTAACAGCCATAAAAATCGGCACAAGGTTACCTAGGTAAAGCCTCAGCAGCTAAGCGACGGGGGGCATAGAACGGGCCGTGGCGCCAGGAACGGCCGCAGATATGCGCGTCTATTTCGGTCTACTGTGCGCCGCTCGCGGAGTAAGTCTCAAATAATTCCACTGACAGTCCTGAAACAGGCGACCAAGACCTCACACGCAGATGCGTAAACACCATGCCGCATTCTGCTCGGAACGAGATTTCCTCGCGCCCTGCACGCTCCCCAGCCACTTCGTCTTCGTAGCAAACGGAGCTCTAAACAAAAATAACAGGCTGACTAAACCCACAATACTGAGAGAAATCAGCCGTAACCAAACTTTGCCTTCTCCTAACACTTCGGCTGTAAACTGTTCAGCATCTCGACGGTATGACATAAGGAACTGACGGTAAAGATCTTCCGTCCACCTTATAGACAGGTAAGGACAGCCTATCGCACACACGTACACGGAAAATTGCTGAGTGTTGACGATAACTGCTTACAGTGTACCACAGTGAGTTTTGGGAAGTCGAGACGAACAATTTGATATGGGACACTTGCGATCTATGAAGCCGCGAAACAACCTCAAATTGGCCTACGAAAGTTCCTACGCTAAAGTGCACGCGCAGCGTGCGAGATTCTGGATACTCCCTCATAGACTTACCCCACGGCACAAATACCTCACGGGCTTATTAAATATGTAGGATCTGTATCACGACATTTCGTAAACGCACTATCACATGACAGGCGATAATATTTTACTTTGTTCATTCGGGGTGTCAACGATAATTTGTTTCCTTCTGAAATATAAAAAACCCGTCACAAGAAATCCAGAAACTTAGGAACATGCAGCTGATGCCAGAGAAGAGCTGCGCAGAAGGAAGAGAATAACAGTCCAATCACAATTTACATTGGTAAAAAGATAAGAATGTGATTTACACGTAGCAGAAGTGGACAACGAAAAAAAGAAGAGATCAATGTGCAGAGAACTGGATTACCACAATATGGCAAATGTGAGGTGTTCAGAATGCAGGACGTTTTGTCATAGAGTTGTTTATTTCATAAAATATTATAGTATCGGATTTATTATAATTATTATAATTTTGAATGTTTGCTAACCTTTTTATATTCCACTAAATAACAACGATGAGACGAAATGTAACCATACTGTACTCTTCGTAGCAGGAAAAAGATATTATGTTATGTTAGAAAACTGAAATAAACCAACATTTATTTCCAACGGTGTGTCTTTTTTATCTTTATCAGCCATATTGTCAAATATCTGAAAAACGCCAAGTTTCGTCAATAATTTCTTACATAAGGTACCAATAAACACATTAAAGCTTTATGATTGAGTCATTACATTTCGACAGTGCAGCCGCATGAACTCTATTTCTTCTGTGATTCTTGAGTTTCTCCCGGCGTATTTGATAATCAAAATTTCCACGGGTGTACTGCCGGCCTACAGTGTCCAAAGGGCACAATATTTTGGCGATCATACATGTCGCCATCATCAGGTGAACTGACGGACTGGGGGAACTGAGCAGCCATAGCGTACGGATCTCCGTACCGGCACGTTCACAGGAGCTCAGTCCGTCAGTTCACCTGATGATGGCGACATGTATGATCGCCGAAATATTGTGCCCGTTGGACACTGTAGACCGGCAGTACACCCGTAGATATTTTGATTATCTATTTCTTCTCCTCCCTCCAATATTTATAACATATGATTTTCGCTCATCTTCAGAGTGAGCCAGCAGATTGAAAGTACAGTACTCGCTCCGTCGTTTTAAACCACAGATAAACTAGTGCCAGAGGCGTTGACTGGCCTCTTAGAGTATGCGTAAATTGAGTCTGTAGCTACAAGTTCAGTTCCTACTGGACTATAGATGTATCATTACCAACTGCACTGTAGTGGCGTCTTTATGAGTTTATTGAAGGTAACACCGGATGCCATGATTTGTCCCGGTTGAAACCGCTTTCTCTGTCAAATTCTTCGCCAAGCGAATTTCAAATGCATCTTTCTCGAATGATTTCCGTAAATGAAATCTACGCAAGAACTTCGATATTTTAATACCACGCAGAGTGACCGCTGTCGATTCAGTGCTCTGCCATAGCCGATTTATTGGGCTGTAAGAACCGTATGTACCTATGGTGTGCCATGCATCTTCATGGGCTGAACGAGTCGGCTGCCCGATGTACGAAAGGCCATTCTCGCAGAGCACCTTGTTTGTGTTTAGTATTGTTATCAGGAGTGTTCGGGCATATAAGAGACGTAAACACCGTTAGATACTGAGTGATTACTGTGGAAAAACACGGAAATGCTGCATGTTAGTGAGAGACAGCGTTATCAACACAAGACCGAATTTGAAAGTGGCCTCATTGTGGGTCTCCATTTGGTTGACTGATCGAATCGTGCAATATCCAGATTTGTTCGTAGTTCGGTTGTGACAGTGGCCCGATGCTGGACAGCATGCGAAAGGGAAGACAGTCATCGTCAGCGTCGAGGTTCATGTTCACAATGACTGACCACCACAACGAAACATTGCCGTATTCTGCACCAAGCAGGCCGGCCGAAGTGGCCGTGCGGTTAAAGGCGCTGCAGTCTGGAACCGCAGACCGCTACGGTCGCAGGTTCGAATCCTGCCTCGGGCATGGTTGTTTGTGATGTCCTTAGGTTAGTTAGGTTTAACTAGTTCTAAGTTCTAGGGGACTAATGACCTCAGCAGTTGAGTCCCATAGTGCTCAGAGCCATTTGAACCATTTTTGCACCAAGCAGATCGTAAGGATTTCACATCTGCGCCTGCCATCCAAGAACAAGTAAAGGACTCTGTGTAGTATCCCGCACCATTGATCGCAGACTTGCAGCAGTCGGACTAGGGAATCTCCGTCGCATCGGTAGCCTGCCGTTAACAACACAACACAAATGGCTGACCAGTGACACAGCACTGTGTTCAACTATGAACCGCGGTTCTGCACTACCCCGGATCACCATCGTCGGCGAGTATAGCAGCTACCTGAGGAGAGGTTACGATTTTCCAATGTTTTGGAGACGCACAGGAGTGTTGCTCTAGGTTGCGTGGTGTGTGTGCGCGCGCGTGTGTGTGTGTGTGTGTGTGTGTGTGTGTGTGTGTGTGTGTGAAGCCATCAGGTCTGACTTCAGATCATGGCTGATTGTGATTAAGCAAACTCTGACGTCACAGCGGCACGTCACGGATGTCCTGCGTCCTCACGTGTTTCCAGAATGAGATTTTCACTCTGCAGCGGAGTGTGCGCTGATATGAAACTTCCTGGCAGATTAAAACTGTGTGCCGGACCGAGACTCGAACTCGGGACCTTTGCCTTTCGCGGGCAACTGCTCTGCCAAGTTCCTCATGTGTTACCTCTCATGTGACAGTATAAGTGATGCCATTTCCCAACAGGACAATGCTCGTTCACACATGGTGTTTGTGTCTATGAACTGTCTGTATGATATTGAGGTACTCACGTTGGCAAGCTATATTCCCAAAACATGTGAGAGACCAGGCTGGACGTCAATTGTGACCCAATGTTAGTATCCGGGATATCAGGGACCAGATACAATAGTTGTGATATATCGATTATTGTAGAGTTGAAAAAGATTCTGCTGAAGAATGAGCTTTCTGCAAGCTATTTACAGTATTCACTTTTGATTTTTGCACGGTATGATGGCAAATACATTTTCTTCTATTTTCAACAGTGACTGAAGACGAAATATGCACTGTTCTTTTACTGGTAATATTTTCTCGGTTTTACGGGAAAGGAAATACATAAATAATGAAAAACTATAAATATCACAATAGAAACCACAACTACTAAGATATTAATAATACATCTCAAATTATTTCCCTGTTAGCAACCGCAAATCTTTGCAGCCATATCAAGAAAATACGTCCATATCGTTTTCAAGGTAAGTTTACGACGCAACTGAAAGGTTCTTGATGCACAGAACCCAACAAATTACTGTAGATAAAGCGTCATCCACAGAAAAAGATAGAAACAGCTGAGGCTTGGGTGACGCATTTGATATCCCTCATACGGTGAAAAGTATTCCATAGTGTGATGCTGGAGACAATGAAATCGACATTGTTGAACTCATATTGACAGCGTGCTACACTTTAGGCAGGCTCTTCAGTGTGGAAGACGGATGAGAGCTCCAACTGTTGAGCTTTTTTACGTAATAACTCACTAAACAACCGCAAATAAATACTGATTTATTAAAACTGAAAATAACTCCGCCTTGTAAACAAAAGCTTAGTGCAGTAATTTTGTCTGCTCACCTAAGAGATCTGGACAGGAAATGCTGGGGAGGTACAGAATTTCTATAACCTGGAAAATGAGGAGCACTCGTGGTGGGGAAAGTAGCGTTGCCGGCCGGAGTGGCCGTGCGGTTCTAGGCGCTACAGTCTGGAGCCGAGCGACCAGTACGGTCGCAGGTTCGAATCCTGCCTCGGGCATGGATGTCCTTAGATTAGTTAGGTTTAATTAGTTCTAAGTTCTAGGCGACTGATGACCTCAGAAGTTAAGTTGCATAGTGCTCAGAGCCATTTGAACCATTTGAAAGTAGCGTTTCCCGGAAGAACGCAACAGCTGCCGTACGGGGTTACTAAGAATCAATATCCCCTCTAGGCAGAGTACAACAGCGTGCAGAGATAATGCGTAGATGTGCACATGTATTTCTTGCGGTAGTGTTGTTTGTAGCTCATTTCTTTATTCCATGTAGTGTTAACGCATTTTTTGCAAAATAAACACTTCCTGGGCGTGTCATCGCACTGCGTCGTCAGTGATTCATAAGGTGTGCTGTGGTGGTCGGTATAACCTTTCTTAGGGCACAGTGGTGTAGACAAATGGTTCAAATGGCTCTGAGCACTATGGGACTTAACGTCTGAGGTCATCAGTCCCTTAGAACTTAGAACTACTTAAACCTAACTAACCTAAGGACATCACACACATCCATGCCCGAGGCAGCGGTCGCGCGGTTCCAGACTGAAGCGCCTAGAACCGCTCGGCCACTCCTGGGGTACACAGAATGGGGAACCACATGATCGCAGACCTATGAAGGAGGGAATTACATAAAAACAATCCGGCGACGTAACTGCCCTCCTCTTTCTACCCCACCACTTCATTTAAAGATGAAGATGAATTTTATGCCGTTTGAATAATATTTTTAATAATCTGCCCCTGCAACGTGGAAACTATTAGTGACAGAGAAAAAAAAATGAATATGGCTTTCTTGTATGAGATTTTATGTAGTTTAATTTTATACTGGAATACATTTTCGCTATGAGTAGCGGTTTTCGAGTTATTCGAGGAAAATATAAAATAGTGGCCTTTAACCACCGCCCCCATGTACCCCAACGCTCACACACCACCAGTCAAGATTTTTATCATGTTGTTCAGGACACTCTCTCCTAGCGCTGTGAAAAATTTTGTGACTTCGTCATTTTTACCCCCAATCTTCCTTCGTTGATTGGGCTACTAGGTACGTACAGGGTTATGAATACAAATAGTTATAATCCAGAGGTAGCTGTAATAATGAATAAAAAAGTGTGAATTCGTGTGAGCTACTATGAAAAACAGATTGCTGTGATATAGAGGCAAAACAACTTCCATCACAGCTGAATGCACCGCTTGTAACTGTGTACACAGCGATTGTGGGTATGGGACTATCCGGCAAACGCTATCCTGTTTGGTAGGTGCCCTGACGTCATCGTTGGCGTGGCTGTCCATTGATCGGAATGCAACCTTCCGTGCAGAACACGATCATACGGACACCTGTTGACAGTTTGTATGATTATATCGTGAATTAGATACAGGACGAGGAAATAGCGGTTTGTTGCTTTAATTTTGGACATCAGTGTAATTACGGCGAGTGCAGAGACGTTTAAGCATGCAATCTTCTCCCACTTCATACATGAATGGAACGGGAAAAAGTCGTCACACGTGATAATAGGCACGGCCTCTGGTGGAATCATGTGACACAGAGTGTCGGTCTGGCTGCAGGTAGAGCGCTGTCTTTCTGTTCACCGCGGCGCTAGGAAGGAAAGAGGTGGCGGTTGCCCTTCAGCCCCGGGATAGATCCTCCGATACTTGTTTCAAAGCAGGTTGACAAGGAGACCGCGCCAATTCGTCATCATTGATTGCGTCCATATTCATAGCATATGCAGGCCTTGGCCAAAATGAAAGTGACATAACCGAGAAACTGGGAGCTCCAGATGCCCAAGCGTTTAGAAAAAAAAAAAATGAGTTTTGGCGCAGGTCGGGCAAGGCTGCATAGTTTCTGTACAGCTGTCGGCACTGTGGAAAGAGTACACAACGATAGAAGGAGGGTTGTGGGGTCGAATCCCCATGCGGAAGCTTTTTAATCTCTTTTATTTCAAATTTTATACTTTACTTCCACTGCAAATAAACGAAATAATGCTCAGTATATTGCATTTATTAATATTTTAATAAAAGACGTGAAAAGGAGAGACAAAGGAAAATATAGGAATGTCATTACTTCATCAAAATTTTGTAACATCCTTACACAAAATTTTGATGAAGCCCTACATAAAGTAGAACAATGTTTTTATGTTAATTCGCTCCTGGGAAGGGTAAACAAATTCATAACCATACGACGAGATTTTTGTAGGTGATGAAGGATTACCATCGTGCAGTATTAAAGTGATTCCCCGAAATGCACTCCGTTAGTGCAAATCTGCGATATTTACTTTTATCGTCAGGTAAAAGAGTTTGATAGAATCTTTCAGAACTGTTATTGTCTCATCGAGAGATAAAAAGAAAGGATTGATGTTCTGCAGTATTAAAGCGATTAATTAATTAGAATGATTAAAGTATTAAAGTGATTGAAGTGACTCCCCCGAATGCACTCCGCTTTGATCAGGAAGCTTCATAACTGCAGTTATCTCATCGAGGGACGAAAATAAATCACGTACGGACAAGGCTGCATCAAAATTCATTGCACTGTACGTGACCAGCTATTCTCGCCAATATTTGGCGCCATGATGCATTACGTGTGGTTTGCTGCCAAACTGTGCGATGAGAGAGAACACTTTATGAATGGAAGCCAACTCTGTTTTACTATACAAACTATAAAAAAGTCATGTAAATGTAAAATAGCGGCGTTTATAACTAATGCAACATAGCGATAAACTTACTGCTACCCCAGATTTTTCGGTAAATATCACCCTAGCACGTGTAACTCATCGACTGCAAAATAGTAAGAGGAGGAGGAGGATATTAGTGTTTAACGTCCCGTCGACAACGAGGTCATTAGAGACGGAGCGCAAGCTCGGGTGAGGGAAGGATGGGGAAGGAAATCGGCCGTGCCCTTTCAAAGGAACCATCCCGGTATTTGCCTGAAGCGATTTAGGGAAATCACGGAAAACCTAAATCAGGATGGCCGGAGACGGGATTGAAGCGTCGTCCTCCCGAATGCGAGTCCAGTGTGCTAACCACTGCGCCACCTCGCTCGGTGCAAAATAGTAAGACTATCTAATTTTATGTACAGGGTGTTACAAACTTCTAGCACTTGTAGAGGGCAATGAGAAGATAATGCTTTGAATAGGAACCCATGCCCGGAAACGTACGTTTACTGGCCGTGCTACAGCGGTTAGAAAACATGTTTTCTAGGTAGGTATACAACAGGGTATTCATGGTAGGGGGTGGTTAAGTCGGATCGGCAGATATCATTTAACATCTGTGCTACCTCCCTAACGGAATTCGAGCCTCAGTCACGTGTCTGTGAATGTTAGAGCAACATCGTTGAGTATACGCTTGCAGAATACATCGATAGATGGCGGAGCTCACGGTAATGAAAGAACTGCTCGTGGCCTTTATCGAGATCGTTCTCGCATACCCTTTTCGCCACAATTACGCAAATGCTTCGAGAAAGGGTACCTTCACCGTCAGTAGGAGTGACTGTGGTGTTCCAAAGACACGCCGCACAACCGAACTGGAGGACGTCGTACTGCATCACGTTAAAGAGAACCCGTCAGTGAGTACATGAGCAAATTATTTGGCTATTACTGAGTGGCGTTAGAATACAAGTGATATACTTGTAAAAGTGGTCGCATTACCAACATGTTTTCAAATAGCTGTAGCGCGGAAACGATGCGTTTCCGGACTGGGCTTTCGGTTCAAAATGTTACATACTCACTCCCCTCTACAGGTCCTAGAAGTTTGTAACGGGAATTTCTTAACATTCTGTATGGGAAGTTTTGTTCGCTTGCAACTGTTTGCAGATGGCAGACAAATTGCCTCCTGTCTCTCTCTCTCTCTCTACTTGAAAAAGAGGACAACTGAAAGCGATGTGATCAGCGGAGCCTTCCTCCCCACATTCAAAGATTGGTTTGTTACTATGTCCCACTCGATGCAGATGTTTTGGATATGGACCGTGACCTGTTAATAGGTGCACCATACATCGCGTAGTGGCAATGTCGTGCAGTTTGAGCCTGCCCCTGATGCTTGGGAATATATTTTTAATCCACTTTGCAATGCTTCCAGTGCTTCAGTCTGGCTGCCATTCATCTAACTTTCATGCTTGTAAATGTCTTTTACGAGTAATATGAGTTACTGTGATCTCGTGCATACGATCATATCGTCCACGCGATAACCAATACAGCGATGCCCTGTAACGTACCACGAAACCCGTCAGACATATCCCGAGAATCACCAGTATTCCCTCGATAGGTGTAGTCCGAAAGGTATCGGTGAGCACCAGAAGTACGCTCAGCTGCCTCGTCAAAAGCGATGTCCCCAGACACTGGCAGCGAAGCCCACAGTGGTGTTGAAGATAGCTTCGTGATACTACCGCACCACATGCAACGGTAATTTACAGTCAGAGTGAAATAAAGAATGAAACTTCCTGGCGAATTAAAGCTGTATGCCGGACCGAGACTCGAACTCAGGACCTTTGTCTTTCACGGGCAAGTGCTCTACCATCTGAGCTACCCAAACACGACTAACGACCCGTCCTCATAGCTTTAATTCGGCCACTACCTCGTCTCCTGCCTTCCAAACTTCGCAGAAGCTCTCCCGCAGACTTTGCAGAACTAGCACCCCTGGAAGAAAGGATATTGCGGAAACATGGCTTAGCCACAGCCTGGGGGATGTTTCCAGAACTAAATTGTCACTCTGCAGGGGAGTGTGCGCTGATATTTCATTCTGGAAGAGTAAAGTAATTCGGTAGGACACAGAAGCAAGTACGAACTTGCTCCCCTGCCTGTGCCTGACTTGGGAAATTTCTGCGGAGCACCCACCCTCCATGGCCATCGGCTGTAAGGGAGAGCGGCTGCGTGTGGCTGTGGGGCCTCAGCGGGACTCCATTATCGGCGATGTTGCGGTCGGCTCAGGGCGTGTCGGCTGCGCGGCTGGGGAGTCCTTGCTCAAGGCAGTGTTCCCTCGCACACACAACCAATAACTCCCGTTAGTGCCAAATCTAACAACATCCACGTGTCTGGCTCCGATCAATGTCGGCAGTTTCACAGAGGGTACTTTTTATTACGCTATACACAATAACTACTCTGAAGCGCCAAAGAAACTGGTGTAGGCATGCATATTCAAATACAGAGATATATGTTAAGTGGCAGAATACGGCGCTGCGATCGGCAACGCCTATATAACACAACAAGTGTCTGGCGCAGTTGTTATATCGGTTACTGCTGCTACGATGACAAGTTATCAAGATTTAAGTGAGTCTGAACGTGGTGTTATAGTCGGCGCACGAGAGACGGGACACAGCATCTCCGAGGTAGCGATGAAGTGGGGATTTTTTCGTACGACCATTTCACGAGTGTACCGTGAATATCAAGAACATCAAATCTCCGACATCTCTGAGGCCGGAAACAGATCCTGCAAGAACAGGACCGACGACGACTGAAGAGAATCGTTCAACGTGGCAGAAGTGCAACCCCTCCGCAAATTGCTGCAGATTTCAATGCTAGGCCATAAACAAGTGTCAGCGTGCGAAACATTCAATGAAACGTCATCGATATGTACTTTCGGAGCCGAAGGCCCACTCGTGTACCCTTGATGACCACACGACACGAAGCTTTACGCCACGCTGGGGCCCGTCAACACCGACATTGGATTGTTGATGACTGGAAACACATTGCCTGGTCGGACGAGTCTCTTTTCAGATCGTGCCGAGCGGATTGACGTGAACGGGTATGGAGACAACCTCATGAATCCATGGACCCTGCATACCAGCAAGGGTCTGTTCAAGCTGGTAGAGGCACTGTAATGGTGTGGAGCGTATGCAGTTGGAGTGATATGTGACTCCTGATACGTCTAGATACGACTCTGACAGTTGACACGTACGTAATCATCCTGTCTGATACCTGCATCCATTCATGTCCATTGTGCATTCCGACGGACTTGGTCAATTCCAGCACGACAATTCGACACGCCAAACGCCCGGAATTGCTACAGAGTGGCTCCAGGAATACTCTTCTGAGTTAAACACTTCCGCTGGCCATCAAACTCCCCAGACATAAACATTATTGAACATATCTGGGACGGCCGGCAGGAGTGGCCGTGCGGTTCTAGGCGCTACAGTCTGGAACCGAGCGACCGATACGGTAGCAGGTTCGAATCCTGCCTCGGGCGTGGACGTGTGCGATTTCCTCAGGTTAGTTAGGTTTAATTGGTTCTAAGTTCTAGGCGATTGATGACCTCAGAAGACGCATAGTGCTCAGAGCCATTTGAAACATTTGAACGATATCTGGGACGCCTTGCCACGTGCTGTTGAGAAGAGATCTTCACCCCCTCGTTCTTTTACGGATTTATGGACAGCACTGCAGGATTCATGGTGCTAATTCCCTGCAGCACTACTTCAGATATTAGTCGAGTCCATGCCACGTTGTGTTGCGGCTTTTATGCGTGGTCGGGAGGCCCTACATGATATTAGGCAGGTGCACCAGTTTCTTTGGCTCTTCAGTGTACATCTAGATCTATAATCTGCAAGCCACCTAATGGTTTGCGGCGATGTCTACCGCTGTCGCTTCCTTTCTTTCCAGTTCCAGTCATGAATGGCATACGGTAAGTGTGAATGTTAGTGAGAGAGGCCGTATCAAGATGGTGCCGCTGGCAATTGCTCGTTCCTGTCAGCTTCGCCTCGAGTCGAGTGTTCTGCGGGATTCTGAAAGTCGTATATTGTTTCTTGGACTGAGGTATTTTGTAACAGTTTACGGAAAATCTCAGAAAACGCTCTGTGTGTCGATTGCACTTCGTTCATTTTCTGTTTCTCGAGTGAAGTGGTCATCATAACCTGCAAATCTGCTCTTCTTCTTTTTTGCTGCGTGACTGTTCGCTATAAAATTGTCACCAGATGTGAGTGAGAACAGCTAGGTGTAACTCATGATCCTAGCGAGTTCTTTGAGATACTGTGGCTGGTGGATGGGGGCTCACGAAGCTCAATGAAGAGTAATTGAATAATTATTTGGCTGTCCTTTCTTCATGTTTCCCTAAGAACTATCGATATTAAATCTCAACTGTGATTGTGTTGCTGCCCCGATCGGAGCCGGCTTCGGGCTCCATCACGTCTAGTTGGGTATCAATGATTAATTGATAAAGAAAGACAGAGCAGGCTAATTCGCAGACCAAGAAAACAACAAGACAGAGCTGGTATGATGTTGAGTCAAGACAACACGTTAAATGAGAGGTAGACTGTTACACGTGGATAACGCTGACTCGTCTTGCTGCAGGTCTAGACACAATAATAATCAAAGGGTACTGATTAGGGACACAATATTGAATGGTCCATCCCATGCATCTAACAGAAAGATAGCTGAAATACTGGAAATCATAAGAATTGACGAGACAAACTAAGGTTCAAAATGGCTCTGAGCACTATGGGACACAACTGCTGAGGTCATTAGTCCCCTAGAACTTAGAACTAGTTAAACCTAACTAACCTACGGACATCACAAACATCCATGCCCGAGGCAGGATTCGAACCTGCGACCGTAGCGGTCTTGCGGTTCCAGACTGCAGCGCCTTTAACCGCACGGCCACTTCGGCCGGCGACAAACTAAGGCAGGGGAGGTTGAGACTGCTTTCACGAAAGCTTGAAACGATTCCCGCACCAATCGTTTGGGGTACACGTTATCACGTGGCGTGGGAATTATTTCCGATCATTACGCGGAAACTGATTACGGGCCATGCTGGGGTTGTGTCTCGCGGTCAGTAACCGCTACTGATGTAACTAGTATCCGCAACTGTGCATAATGGTGGCAACTCACTCGCGGACGATGATCACGAACTTGAACCTACTACTTACTGACTTCGACTGGCGTGTCGATAGCGCCTCCCATCGCTTTTGTGACCCAAGACCCAACGACACTGTCTACCTCCGCCTACAGGGAAAAAGGAACTGTGTGACCACTCTAACAGGTGCGTGTCTCGCGCATTCGTTCCGGCCCGTTAGCCAGTGTTGGCGCCCTCACAGCTGGGACACCTGGAATACCGAGTCTTCCTCAAAAAACGGCGGACGAAGTGTGTGTCCCTCTCCCCCCACCGAAGAAGAGCTGAAATTCGAACTAACTGCTGCTTCAGCCTTCTAGTAATACGTCATACTGTGCCATACTATTTCTATTTTAATTATATCAAAGGTGAGAAAATTATAATCGCTTCACGAATCGCGAGCCATGTTGTTAGGCAGGCCTACGGAGGTCCTTAATTATCGGGGAAAATTGCTTTGAAATGATTTAATCGGCAGTTAATGAACTCGGCTTGTAAACTACTGGACTGATCAGACTGTGAGTTATATTAACTGGCTCGTAATCTAAAATCGAAGCTACATCTGTTATCAAAAGTACTGATTAAATTTTATTAGGGCACTCTCCCTTTGTCAGAGAGCTGGACTAACTACTACTTCTCCTCCACGTATCCTGTGGCTGGGAAGTACAGTACATCACTACTACAATACATTTTCTTCACCGTAATTGAATTTTAATAGCGATACTACGATCGAACTGTAATCTTGGCAGTACATAGAATGTTCAGTGGAACTTGGTCCGAAAACTCCGTCAATACTTCTTGCACAGAAATCGATAGCCATTAGTCAGTACAGAAGAGTGTCTGATTCGATCAAACCGCCGTGCATTACAAGGCCTATATGAGACGCTATGTAACATCACGTTGTCGTATCATGTAAACACTGAAGTTGTCGTTGCAAATCGTACTGAAACTATGCAAAAACATATATATCTCAGCTCCGCACGGTGCGTGGCGCAGGCTGCGTTAATACAATTATAAAATGGCTCTGAGCACTATGGGACTTAACATCTGAGGTCATCAGTCCCATAGAACTTAGAAATACTTAAACCTAACTAACCTAAGGACATCACAAACATCCATGCCCGAGGCAGGATTCGAACCTGTAACCGTAGAGGTCGCGCGGTTCCAGACTGAAGCGCCTAGAAACGCTCGGCCACATCGGCCGGCAATACAATTGTATTTCTAGTCGCGTATGGTAAGCGAGAAAAACGATAGAGGCTAACCTTCAGGATGAAACCGAATTTCTCTAATTTTAGCGTAGTTGTCATTGCGAGAGATTTACACTGCCCTTACAAAAAAAGTGGGGCACCAACAACGCATGATCGGGTGTCAACATAATTCCGTATACGTTGACACCATAGGTGGACATGTAAATGATTTAGAGTTGCAATTCTCTGTGACCGACAGAATTCCAGTCGTCCAGCTGTCTACCTTCATCTCCTTGTATAAGTTCTTAAATGAGTTATAAATGATAAGGACACAGGCCGTGAATACGTTGTGGCCGCCTTAGTCTCATATGTGAAACGATAAGTTTAGAAATTAGCGTGTGTCTGTTGAAGGTCGCGTTGTACCAACTGAACAATGTATTCTACATAATCCACACTCTGTTCATTTGCACCTTTCGATGAGATGACTGCTGGGCACTGAACCTGTCTCACGCAGTTTAGTGAAAACACAAGTAAACACTCTTGTATCTGGTATTCGGTTGTTAGGAGATAGTCTATCGTATTCTCCAAAAGAAGTAACAGCGTTTCCATTACAAAAGCCGTACAAAAATATCATATCGACATACAATTCGTAACCGATACTGCAGCACTGATTAACAAACTAGAATCACAGCTGAAAAATTCAATGATGTATAGACTCAAAACCAAGTTTCAAGAACAAGTTTAGAACTTGAATTTTGAAACATAAATGATAGTCGTTGAATAAACCCATAGCAACCAGAGTACCTACACGAAAAATGAAAACTTATCTCTCTTTCGTGAATAAAATCGTCTAGATCGATTAGTACTAAAGTTGCGCTGTAGCAAAACTACGGTTCGATAGTTTCGGTACAAAGCAGTAAATGGTAGGATTACCTGCGCATTGGTAGTGAAAGAAACACAAATGAACGTGTGAGAGAGTAACTGGGAGCCCACGAATTATCCTCGCTTTTTGTTTGTTTGTTTGATTGTTTTGCACATAATTAGGACCGCATAGCGCCCACTCTTAGCTCAATGTGTATTTTGTATCCTTAAAAAATATAAATTGCGTTTTATAAGCTATAAAAATTAGTTGACCGGGTAACTTCTACACTTTTATCTAACCAAAGCAATTACATCTGATACAAGTACACTTTACATGCACAAGCATTACGGAATCTATGTAATTATTCTTGTTATTTTGTACTCAATAATACATTCTTCATCATGACCAAAGGCAAGTGTTTCCTGTTGTTACTGATAGGTGCGAAAGTTGTTTATGAACAACAGAAATATGTTTTATTTAAGCTCGACGAAGTATTGAAGCGATGTTCAATAAGATTTTGTTTTGCGGCTTTTTTTATTTACCGTTTATAGGATAGTGCGTTTTCTAGCGTCATATGATAAATTTGTCCGTTTTTTAAAATTTTTACTACAACATCCCTCTATTTCACATTACAAATCAACAGTTTTGGAATATACCCAGAACTGAATATTGAAAATTTCAATTATGCTATAAATACCATTTATTTTTAAGTAACAGGCAGGAGGATAGCTATGCAGAACAAAAATGTTCTTTAAGTTATGCAACTCTTAACATATCCTCACTCATTTTCTAAGCTGTTCACTACTGCCGATTTCTAGGGGAACCAATAAAAGAGGTCGAAATGAAGTAACGCCCATTAGGTGTGCAACACACCTAACTTACAGGTAACGCGGTTATGATCTTAACTGACCAAAGCTACTAGAAAAACTACTGTATTCTACGTTAACATACGACTGTCTACGGTAGCCTACGGTAGTTTTACTATACTTAATACATTTCTGTATTTATTACGGTGTTTCGGGAGTCAACTTGCAAAAAAATGTTCAGTGTAAGTATTTGCTTGTCTCTGTAATCAGCTGTACCTTCGTAACCAATACAAATTAGACAAATCTACAACGTCCGTCCAAAAAGTCAGGAAACTGATTTTATTCTCTACATACAAGCGCCGCCAGCGCTTTAACTGTGGTGGCAGCATGAACGAACAATTGTAAACAACAGATATGCAGGCGACCAGTCATTTGTTAGCAGGTAGTGTTAAGTAGTTGACGTGCGGCTGTAATGTGTCAGCCTTGTTGTGTCACAAATCGCAATGGAGAGACGAACTGAACATCTTTAAATCATTTTCAAGAATGTTTTGAAGAAGATAAAAGTGTGTGTAAAGTTTGTCCCGCGTACGTTGATTCCCGAACAAAAAAACGATGCGTGGACGCCTGGAGTGACGTGATGCAAATCCGAAACGCAGGCAGATTCGAAACGCTGACAGTCCGTCACTAGAAAAAACATCTCGAGTAAGGAGATTTGTACTGTCAGTCTGATCCTACCACAAAACGAAAAGGGTACACTAGTTCTATAATGATAATGATAGAAGCAGACTAAATGAATTAAAATTTTAACTGCGGTCGGGACTTTTTTTTTTTAATCTCATATTGTTCGTTTTCGTTCGTTGTATCTGCTCGGGGCGGACGTCGCAAGACACCCGTTTCAGTTCCTCGTTGATCCATTGACTCAGTTTTTTTTCTAATTACAGAGGGCAGCTAACCCTCTGACCGAGCACGCTGAGTTACCGTGCCGGCTGGACTCGAACCCGGGTCTTCTTGCTTCCTAGGCAGAAATGCTAACCATTACACCACCGCTGTACGATGGTCAACATTGCATTGGGGAGGGCACTGACCTTAGGTAGTTCGTGCAGCAGTGTTGACCATCGTAATGCGGTGGTGTAATGGTTAGCATTTCTGCCTACCAATCAAGAAGACGCCGGCACGGTAGCTAAGCTGAGTGAAAAGATCAACAAAGAACCTGAACGGGTGTCATCTGGCGTCCGCAACGAACAAATTCAACAAACAATATAGAACAAAATGAGATCTGAAAACAAAGACTCGGGTTCGAGTCCTAGCCGCAGTACCAATTTTAATTCAATTCGTCTGTTTCGATCATTATCACAGATAATAAAACGAGACTTAAATGTCTCAGGGAAACATTTAATTTTAAGGGTCTATAATGGTTCGCCAAGACCAAAGAAAGAGCGAATGTGACGGCCGAGCTCAACAGCTTCTTAAAGAAGAGCTTTTTTGACAGTTTCACGTGGTTGCATGAGCGTTCTGTGGGTTGCTTTCAAGTGGGGGCGGATCATGTAGAATCCTTGAAGTAATAAAACCAATCTTTTAACTTTTGTCTCCTTTTTTTTAATCCAGTCTCGAAACGATTTGACTGAAATGATATACCAGCACCTCGCAAGGTACTTCCTATTCCTCCTGGAAGACGCTGTTACTTCCAGAGTCGTAGTGGCTGACCTGGTGCGCACCCGTGTTCGAATAGAAGTCGTCGGCCCTGGATGTTCGAGACCAGCCTAGCACAGCCTGGTGGGAGGGGCCGACGCTGTCATTCGTCAGCACCCGGAGTGGAGGGAACAAAAGCCTTCGCCGTGACGTGCGAATTCCGCTCGGGGCGCCACTATCGGCTTTCGGCACATCAGCCGAGTTGTGAGGAATAATGATGCCCCACGAGACGTCAAAAGCGCGCCCTTATCGCGTTATCGGATTTGGCGCGCCAGCCGAAGGGCCTTTCAATCTCCGTTGAAAGACCTCTGCCGAACAGCTCGATGGCGAAAGCCTCGCTTCTTCTCCTCTACGCGCGCGCGCCGTTCCCCCGTGTATAGCTTCAAATAAAACCTGAACGCGTTTCCCGAATGTTTACGTGACTACACGGTGCAGTGTTGCCGCGGCGAAGCTCGCTTCCGTATGATTGGAGGGGCATCCATATTTATCAACGGCGTAAAATATTCTGAGATTTTTCTCCTAACAATTTTTCTTAGAGTAACTTCTGTTGCTTGGGGTCCACGGTACAAATTATTTTTTTAAGGAACTCATCTTTCTGACGTTGACTGCAATGTTTTATTTTCATTTATTATCCACATTTCTCCCACCAGTAATATAATGACTATTAAAAGAATTATTGTAGTGACGAATAAATCCTTCAGAAATTAGAGCAACTTGTTAACAATCAATCACCTTAATGTAGAAAGGAGAAAGTAATTCACCACGATATTTACTTGACATATTTTAAGCTATGGTTGTGAGGGGTGGACTCTGGGGGAGTAGGAAAAAAATTGAGGCAACAGAGATGTAAATTTGGAGAAGATCCACAAAAAAATTCTGGGATGGAAGAAAAACTAAAGAAATTAAACAGGAAAGGACATTGATTAACATGACGCACAAAGAAAAAACTAAACTAATTGGACACCTACTTCGACATAACAGCTTCATAAAAAACATCTTAGAAGGAAACTTCCGGAAAAAAATCAAGAAACAGGCCCAGTAAGTTGTGGGGTGGGTGCGTCCTCTTTGATGAAAAACTCGTTGCCGTTGAAAAAGACTAATAAATGTATTCCGATAGGGTGGATGCATGGCTTTTAGGGCAGCACAAACACAATGAGCCTAACACAGAATAGTGAATAGTAAAATATATTATTCAACTTTGATAATGGTGGTTAGAGAAATTGTAGAATGCAGGTTTAGCCTCATTGACTACAGTTCCACGAGTAGAAACCAAGTAATGTTCTCGTAACTAAAGTCGGAAGAAAACTAATTTTCTGTCTTGATCTACTGTTCGAAGAACAGTTCCAAACTAACAGTACTCATTTAAATCTCTAGGCAGGCGGTCTCTGTCTATTCACAATGATTCTAACTGCTATGTTTCTATTGAAGAATAACTACTGTCTATCTATCGACTGTCTGTTTCTACCTCACTCGATGACTTGAAGACAAGACGATCGTTCCGCACGAGCTCCCTAGCAAGACTCGGACTGACAAACTGCAACTGAAAACTTCTGCTTGTGTAGCCAGGGCGCGTGATTGTCGCGGGCAGTGTGATTGGTTTACGCGCTGTGATATTCCTGCTTCGGATGGATGTCCAAGGTACTTCTAGTACCAACTGTCGCAAACTCTTCTTGTGTGCTATCTCAGTACACCAAACACAACATCCATGTTACAAAGTTTCATCAGTGCAGTCAACAACGGACGGAGAAGATTGGCTACATGAGTAAACCGTTACCCTTAGTGACTCACGTGAGAGGAAACAAACACGAAGTAGCATACTTTGATCAGCGCTTGAAATACATAACACAATACAAAAGGAGAGACCAATGAATATAGTCGAGCATACGTAAGTTAACAGCAACTTCAAGAACCAGCCCGACGATATTCTGAACGAACAGAGTTTCTTAACAGAAAATTTCTTGGAAATTTCGTCTTGCTGTTAGTGGCACAGAGGATACAAGATAAATTACTGTGTTAAGTTGCCTTATGGCAGTCCTAACAACTGCGACAAATTATTATAGATCTACGATAGCGAAGTAATCAAATCTCATGTACTCGTAATATCGTAAACGCTGAATGTTTAAGAAAATACGTTTTATACCCGTAACTGTTTTAATATACAGGGAGTTCTGAAATTCCCTTTAAAGACTTATAGAACTTGTAGAGGGGATGAGTACATACTATGTTAAATAGGAACCCGTGTCCGGAAACATGCCGTTTCCGTTTACGACACTTTCAATTCAGATGTTTAACTCATCCTAATAGTATGCAAAGAAAAGTCGCTTATTACGAATGTCTTATGAGACCGGAATTCAGTGACATACCCGGAGTGGTTTTGGATCGTAAAGAGATGCCACAAGGTTCAAAAAGATGGCGCCCATGCAACGTGGCACACTCTAGTGCTTTAATACAAAGAATGGTAAGTTACATGTTGCAACTAATCCGAAAGAAATGGACTGATAATTATTATATTGTAGCTGAACGCAAGTAAATGATTGTATCGACTCGTGTGTGACAGAGCTCGGAGTGGACGACCGCCTACGGCAATCGTCGAGATTCATCGGAATGAGGTTGATGAAGTCATCAAAGAAAATCGTCGGATAATGCAGACACAGCCCTCAAGCAAGTGTGGCATTTGGCGAGAGCGTGTACAAGCCATCATTGTTGAACTGTGATACAGAAAACTGTGTGTACTGCGCGTACCTCGATTTTCCCTGATGAGACCACCAACCCGATTCCGGTGAGTCTCGTCGGTTGCCATACGTGCTCTGTCGCCCAAGTTGAGGCTGGCACCACCGATTCCTTCATTACGAGCTCGAACGACTCATCTTCGGACATCACTGATGTAGGTACAATCATCATCGTACACAGCTTTCATACTTCCATGGATTCCAATTGGTGGCACGTTCTCTGTGGTTAGAAACTCCATTACGCTATGCTGTTTCTCAAGCACAGACATAATTTCGTTGCACTACAGTTCGGAGCCCACTAGCGACAAAGGATTGAAACTTACGGCAGAGAGCGGAAAAGTTGACTGAGTAATTTGCATGGCATACAATACCGACGTTCAGAACAGAACAGAATAAAATATTCGATTACCTTTCAGCACGCCCTCGTATAAGCAACCAGTGAGTTTCCATTTTACTGCGCGCAAGCACATGACCCGATTCTTAGATGGGGAGAGATCGCAACCAGTCATTGCGAATCTAACCTCGCCGCAATAACTATGCTTCTCCACGGCAAGTAAACTCAAATGATGCCACCCAATTCTTCATTCATTGTAGAATCTCCATAACAGCATGGACCTCCTCCAGACAAAGGCAGTCTTTTCTCCAAACACAGTTCTGTCAGACAGCGTCCAACCGAACCCAAAATAAGACATAGACACCACTCGAATCGTAATGCAATGGCGAATTCCCTCTCAACCTAAAAGGACCCATAGGTCCGGCCGCTGTGGTCGGGCGCTTCAGTCCGGAACCGCGCTGCTGCTACGGTCGCAGGTTCGAATCCTGCCTCGGGCATGGATGTTTGTGATGTTCTTAGGTTAGTTAGCTTTAAGTAGTTCTAAGTTCTAGGGGACTGATGACCTCAGATGTTAAGTCCCATAGTGCTTAGAGCCATTTTTGGAGCCATGGGCTGCCACCTGCAAACAAGTCCCATTGGTCGAAAACAAACTCGCTCCCATAGACGTAAAATTGTTTCAGTGACCAGAATAAGATGTTGCTACAGTGAATGTATCGATTAACTGGAACCGATTACAACATGCTAACGTTAAGTACTGCAAACAGAAACATCGCAATCTACTTTAAACAAAACATAATGGGAAGAAATGTATGTGCTGAATGAACAGGCAACTTTCAGACTATAGGGAAATATACAGGGTTATTACAAATGATTGAAGCGATTTCACAGCTCTACAATAACTTTATTATTTGAGATATTTTCACAATGCTTTGCACACACATACAAAAACTCAAAGTTTTTTTAGGCATTCACAAATGTTCGATATGTGCCCCTTTAGTGATTCGGCAGACATCAAGCCGATAATCAAGTTCCTCCCACACTCGGCGCAGCATGTCCCCATCAATGAGTTAGAAAGCATCGTTGATTCGAGCTCGCAGTTCTGGCACGTTTCTTGGTAGAGGAGGTTTAAACACTGAATCTTTCACATAACCCCACAGAAAGAAATCGCTTGGGGTTAAGTCGGGAGAGCGTGGAGGCCATGACATGAATCGCTGATCATGATCTCCACCACGACCGATCCATCGGTTTTCCAATCTCCTGTTTAAGAAATGCTTCTGCTTTAGCCTTTTCCGTAAGATTTTCCAAACCGTCGGCTGTGGTACGTTTAGCTCCTGCTTGCTTTATTCGTCGACTTCCGCGGGCTACGCGTGAAACTTGCCCGCACGCGTTCAACCGTTTCTTCGCTCACTGCAGGTCGACCCGTTGATTTCCCCTTACAGAGGCATCCAGAAGCTTTAAACTGCGCATACCATCGCCGAATGGAGTTAGCAGTTGCTGGATCTTTGTTGAACTTCGTCCTGAAGTGTCGTTGCACTGTTATGGCTGACTGATGTGAGTGCATTTCAAGCACGACATACGCTTTCTCGGCTTCTGTCGCCATTTTGTCTCACTGCTCTCTCGAGCGCTCTGGCGGCAGAAACCTGAAGTGCGGTTTCAGCTGAACAAAACTTTATGAGTTTTTCTACGTATCTGTAGTGTGTCATGACCATATGTCAATGAATGGAGCTACAGTGAATTTATGAAATCGCTTCAATCATTTGTAATAGCCCTGTATGTAATATACAAATGTAGAAAAGGCAAGAGCAAACAGTAAGAATGGAAGACCAAAAGAGGAATGCAGTGATTAACAAAAGGCCTTAAGGTTGGGGTGCAGCCTTTCTCCTTTACTGTTCAATCTGCGCATCGCAGAAGTAGTAACAGAAACAAAAGAAAGATGCATGGGTGGGGATTAAGTCAGGCTGAACGGATGTCGATCATTAGATTCACTAATGACACAGCTATCCGTAGTGAAAGAGAGGAAGCACTACTGGACCTGTTGGATTGAATGAACGGTCTAATGAGCATAGAATGTAGATTGAGAGTTAACCAAAAAAGACGAAAGCGACAACGAGTAGCGAGTAATGAGTAGATTATCGATAATCTTAACATTAAAATTGGAAGACACGTGGGTAGACGAAGTGAAAGAGTTCTGCTACTTTGGAAGCAAGGAGGTTATAAGAAGCGGACTAGTGCGGCCGAGGGAGCATTCCTCGCTAAAAACAAAAAGGCAACTGGTATCAAACGTAGGCCTTGATTTATTGGAAGAAATTTCTGGGAATGTTCATCTGGAACGCAGCACTGTGTAGAGGGAAATTGTGGAGTGCGAGGAAACCGAAAAAGTAGAAAAACGCAGCGTTGTAGGTATGGTGTTACAAACAGTTGCTGAAAACAAAGTGGACTGCTGAAGAAAGAAATGAAGTTGACCTCCGCAGTGTCGGTGAGTAAGGAGACATGTGAATACTGACTAGAAGAGACACAATGATAGCACATGCGTTAAGACAGCAGGGAAAACATCCATTGTACTAGAGGGAGTCTTAGAGGCCAAATCGGTAAGGGTAATAAGATATATGAAACGATATGGATATCCCAAAATAATCGCTGGTAACCTCAGCCGTTCTCACCTGATCACGTAAATTCCATGGACCAAAACAGCAAAAAATTGTTCAGTAAACATGAGCTCTAAAATGCATACTTTAAGAGCTATGCGCACTTGTTCAGTAGAAGAGATGTGTTTTACAGTTGCGAAGGTGGAGAAATACTCATAGTTTTTAAGATACGCAGTTTAGAGCTCATATTTATTGGATATTTTTTTCTTGTTTTGGTCTATACCGGCACCTCTGAAAATGTGGAATACTTTTTTTTAATTGCTTGTATAACGAACAGCTAAGAACAATTAAGTTCGAAGCCTTAAGAACTTGTCCTGTTCTGTGCCGAGAGAGTCCTTCGCTGAAGTAATTATTAAGTGGGAAACAAGATTGGATGAACACATAGCCGGCCTCGCAAGTGGCATGCTATTTATATCCACACCGAAGTTGGTGATGGATGAGCAGGCTGGATGGGCGGCTTCCGCATGCTAAAACAGTTTCTGCTCGCAGCTAATCATATTTCTTTTCCCCTTGCAATTTACTTGCAGCAACTCTTTTAGAATTTATGAACAGCGTTCCAGTATAAGACGGGGTAAACATGGACGGAAGCAAGCTTTTCCGGTATAAATTATTCACTGCCGCTTTACTACCAGTAACGACCCTCGCATAAATCACTTTAAACGCAACAATGGCGGCATTTCTCATTAGATCTAAAGCAAGGTTTAGGCGGGAGATTTCGTAAGGAAACTCAAGGCGACAAAGGCATACAAAGGACTAAAGCAATTTAAGAAACAGTCAAAGTTGTTGCAAGTACTACCCTACAATCTTCATAACTGTACATATTACTAAGATACTTACGAGTTTATTCATGTATGTGTGGGTTAATACAGGTTATACTTTCAGATTGAGCTAAACGTTAGTATTAGGCCTCACAATACCCTGGATTGAGACGCGTACTCCGGGCCCACATTGTGGAAATATTAAAACCAAGTCAGGTACTTTATATTTTAAAATTCTGAAAAAATTTTTTTAAAGAAATCTTCTACCAGATTCCACAGAAGTTTAAAATTTTTCAGTCAAGTTAATTTATGAATTCAAGTCTCAGTAGCAGACGTCACTTTCCACAGTGAATGTCGTCTTCGATATTTTTAAGTTCAGGACCGTACTTACTCATCAATACCTCTTTAAAATGTGTGTTGTGAGCGAAAGTCAACAATAATTATCGAAATTTGTAATTTTTTGTGGTAAATGTAGCTCTATCTTGCAATTATGGAGCGTAGGACAGCGGCTGGTCGGTGAATTGTGAAAATAATATTCCAACAGCAGTTATTTTTACAGATTTTTATTTAGACTGGAAACAGATAGCCTAAATAAAAAGGTATAAAAATAACGGCTGTTGAAATGTTATTTTTACAATTTTTTGTGGTGGTCACAAATAACTCTCCCCCTTGGTAGTTCGCGTTACTGGAAGTACGCTGATATTTCTAAGAGTGTGTTAAAATATAATTTCATGTTCAAGACCCCTCTTACATATCAGTACCTCTTTAAAAAGTCTGTTGTTAGCATAAGTCAACAACAATTAGCATTTTTGTATTTTTTTAGGCTGAGTACAAAGTAAATCCCCTCCTCCGTGGCAATATGCGTTATTGAAAATAGATTGGTACTGCGAGGGTTAATTATATGTGACGGGAGGGAGATAGTGGACGAGAATCTCTCCTCCCAGTGGCGAGCCGAGGACACACACACACACACACAGAGTCAATCCGAACTCCACCTATAAAATTTGGGAAATAACACAATGTAGATATTTACAGAGGAATACAGATACAAAAATGAACTGAGGTAAGAAAGCAGAAGACATTCAATTACTCCGTAACGAGCTACTGGAGACCACGGGCTCCTGATACCAGAAAATTGTGGATTTGTTCACAGATATTTTCTAGCCGTGGAAGTTTGCTTGTTTCCCTAACGGGCGCGCCCCAGGCGGCGAATAGGGAAGCTTGTCCGACTAGTCCGCAGAATTTGAGGGAAATAAAATACCTCTCACGGATCAGAAACATGTCACTTGCCAGGGTTATCGTGAAGTCCTTGACGGCAACTTCGGCGGAGAATAACACCTTTAGTAAGCAGCTGTTGTCGGAGGAGGCACCCTCTACTTTCTGAGGGCTAATGAAAAAAGGACTATTGTGTTATGGTGAAGAGGGATCTTCAAAGGCTGAGGTAGTAAACTCTGAAAGAAAATCTTCAGATGCATTATGCTGAGCAGGTCAGATGAAGAATGAGAGATGTCCCCGCTTTTAATGAAAGAACGAGCCTCGTATTGAAAATACCTAATGGTAGCACTTTTGTAACCATGGAATGAATGACGGCGCTTTACAGACTGAAGAAAATCCAAGGAATGCAAGAAGATCCACTGATAAAGGACGATAACTAGAACTTAACAAAAAGTCGAAAACATTTGAGAGTGGGAACATGAAATGACTGGAAAGAGTGGAGAGGTTGTTAGAATTATGGAGAGGAGTAAGATTAATATCCTTGGAATGAGTGAGACCAATTGGATGGGGAAAAAACTCAAAAGTGGCACGGGCATAATAAATGGGCAAAGGACTGAGTGGGCCTTTTTTTTGACAGAGACATTGACCGCTTTACGGATGTAAGCTTTGTAAGTGAAACGATAATTAGGGCCAGAACGATCATGGGAAAGAGTAGTTTCACAATACTCCAAAGGTAAGCGCCTCAGCAAGGGTGCAGTGAGGATGAAAAAGTGATATTCCTTCAAGAACTGGAAGACCAAGTAAGAGAAGACACAGGGTGACAATTACTGAACTACATGAAAAAACGTAAATTAGTTACACACTACGGCGTGCACGTACTTTATTCAACGACCGTAAAAACTTGAAACACAACGGCACAACACGCACCGATATTTTTCATATTGCGAGCAAGCACTCCCCACACACATCGTTTGCTTTTCAAAGCACCGCGCAGCTATCACGTCTGACCGGCCAGAACGTGTTATCTTTGTGGCGTCTAGCGTGAAATGTCTCGGTTGCTCCAGGGATCTTGACCTGTAGGAGCCAATTACAGCACGGACCGCCAAAATTCAGTAGAAGCAGCATGCTGAGGAACAGGAAGCAGACATTCATGGTCCGGCTTCCATGGGATGTCGTCTTTCTGGCGCTGTCTCTTGTGGCCATTCTGCAGTCTCATCATGCTGCTTGGTATAACTGGGTTAGATCGTTACCTGCATGCAGTAGGCTTTGCCTGTGTATTTCTGCCGTGTTACACTACGTTCCTTCCATTCCATGTATATTTTCGACTAGTACTTAGAGTAAATTTTCACGCGTGCTTATTTTTTTTGCAGTGGCAATTCAGTATTCTTTTGTGATCCATTCGAATCAACATGCTCATATTGGTGGCAGTATCAATTTATAACGAATTTATTTGTGTGTTTAACAACAATATGAAATAAAATCCCAACAATATCACATGTAATTTACAAACTGACATTTAAATTTTTTACTTAATTGATAGTGTCGTTCGTTGCTGTCAGGAAGTTATCTAAAGTTCCTCAATATGCCATATTGGGACATCTGTAACAGTGTGGAGAATGGTTTGCCTGGCTGCTCCAGAATCGCATTTTGAAGATGGAGCTTTACCGCATCTATGAAGAGAGTCCGTCATGATTGGTGCATATTCTGTTAACCGTTGTTCGTGCTCTGTGTGACTAATCGAAGTCACGGTTTCTTTCTTACACTGGTCTACTTGTGGCGATGTTGCAGGCAAGCGTCTGTTCAGTCTCATTCCCATGACTGAGTTAAGTACAACTGAGACGTGTGTCCCTGGCCAAAGACGCGAGGCAGCTCTTCTCCACGAGTTTAAATACATAAAAGGCAACCCACAACTCTCTATCCGTCAACATACTGTTAACCTAGAAAGAAACTCGCTTCGGTCAAGAAAACCATCCATTTATAAATCAACCATTTGTGACAATCTATGGCTTGAAACCCATCTCTCTCTTAAAATTAAGGGGAAATATTTTATAGCATTCATTTTGGGTCTTACCAAATGATCATGTAATTTGTGACCTTATCACATAATATTCATTTATCACATCTTGGAATCACTTTCTTTTCAAAAACATGCAACTGAGTGGACCTGCAACGCCGCACTGGCACTTGTTTGTGGGCATGTGGAATCTGAGGGATGTCGAAGGGGTTGCCTGCCTCCAGGTGCACTCAAGAAAGGTGCACAGGTGGGATTGAGGCTGTTGCGAAACTGGGGTGTCAAACACGGACCCTTTGCCGTTTTATTCAAGCAAATATCAGTATCGAATCCTCCTCTCCCTCCCCATATTTACGCCACATGGCTGAAAAAGCGTAAACACAATTTGCTGCTTCATATGATGCTCAGATTTAATCGAATGGTTCTGAACAGTCCCTAGTGACTTCACCCTGTATATTACTGCACTGCACTCCAAAGCTGTGAGATTCCATTCAGTAAGGTTGCAGCCCCACAATGTCCTTAGAGAAGCGAAGACTCGTCCTAGTGTGGGGAACGGGGGAGAGGGGAGGGAGGTGTCGGCAGTGTCAAAAGTTGTCACAAGAACGTCGTTCTGTTGCACATCACCCTGCAAAATGTTGTTCTGGGCCGCAAAATTTGTGTAAATAAACATGTAAAAGGGACGGGATCATTTCAATGACGCCCTTTATGCCACTTCCTGAGGCCTTTTCACGTCGATTCTGAACATAGGTGTGTCTGAAATGTTTTCCTTAACCACCCATAAGAAAAATGGTTCAAATGGCTCTAAGCACTATGGGACTTAACATCTTAGGTCATCAGTCCCCTAGACTTGGAACTGCTTAGACTTAACGACATCACACACATCCATGCCCGAGGCAGGATTCGAACCTGAGACCGTACCAGCAGCGCGGTTCCGCACTGAAGCGCCGAGAACCGCTCGGCCACAGCGGCCGGCCCATAAGAAAACCTTGTGATACTGAAACGCGTCGGGCTGTAGCCAACCTCTGTTTCATTTTCATTACGCGCATTAACTTAATTCGTAGAATGACAGAGCGCTATTATTTATAAAAGCAAGATATGATCAAAACAGAGTAATTTTCGTAGCAGCGAGTGATAACTGCTGACGTTACCCTTTCTTCATTTCTTGAGTAACTAGCTAGTAGTATAGCGTTATCATCACTCAGAGACTCTCGTTGGCCCGGAGACAGGTAAAATGAGCTCACAGGACTCCGGTGTACACCAGCTGGTCCTAAACCCCCTAGGCAACGCAGAATCTGGGGTCGTCCATCGATTCACTGGCAACCGGCCGAGTGAGGCACAATCTTAGACCGCATTAATAGCTCTGTGGGCAAACGGCACACGGGAGGCTGAGGGTTCGTTTGACATCCTCTGACCTCACTATGGCAGCAGGTGTGAATATAGAGGTTGTCCTAAAGACCCTTGACCAACTTCGTGGCGGGTGCAGATATCAGGTGACCGGGATTAGAGGGTTTACCGTTCTCCGTTCTGAGGGCCTAGGACAGGTAAGATCTCACTGTAGTGTAGAATGAATAGAACTCCTCCGTTACGCTTGGCTTTGTTGGGTATCGCCGCCCTGCAACCAATCTGATCAAAACATTTAGGTTTGGGAATGGAGACCTGCTGTTGGGTAACACCCAAGAGCTCTCTAAATTGCGCAGAACATTCTGGAATACGGGAGTGATAATGTTGTAACAAGATTTCGGATTGGGGAATTAGAGACACAGTCGCCGATAGGCTTGAAATGCAGTTTTTGGCAGGCCTACACCACGAAGGAGCGTAGGGCACTAATTTTCACTCATTCGAGCCTAGATCTTGTTACGAGTCAGTTACATATTCTGGTTCAAATGGCTCGAAGCATTATGGGACTTAACATCTGAGGTCCCAGTCCCCCAGAACTTAGAACTACTTGAACCTAACTAACCTAAGGGCATCACACACATCCATGCCCGAGGCAGGATTCGAACCTGCGACCGTAGCGGTCACGCGGTTCCAGACTGAAGCGCCTAGAACCGCACGGCCATATATATACTGGTTAGAGACTCCTTGTGAGCGGATTGACACAGTAGAACAGATGTGATGCAGCACGCTAAAGTTTTATATCGCCTGCAATTTCGTATCACGTCGGATCACTTGCTTTGTGTACGTCTTGCTGCGATGAGGTGATTGCTTGCAAATGATGGGCGCTTATTTTGCAGACTAGTTAATCATTCAGTTTTGGGGTGACCTCTTGGTCTTGACTTTGTTATTGGGGGTTCTCATTCTTTTTATCTCTCGCACTAACCTAACGATGCAATCATCACAATTAATTGAGCACCATGTTTAAATTTATTTAGGACAGATCGTCACGTTCGTTGCCAACTGAGTCATTATCCTTCTAGAGCAACTCCATTCATTCCTTTTCTTATGTTGTACTGTAACTGAGGTTTGTATAACTTTCCGTACTCATTTCTCCAAGTAAAATATTTGTGAAACAGTTCGTTCTAGCACATTGTCCTTGATCTCTAATCAAATTTATAGCGTTTATGAATCCTTATTTCATTCCAGTAGTCGATAGTCCCCATTACTAAGGTAACGTCCCCAAATATGGCCCCCTTTTTCATTATCACTTGTAAATCCTTCAAACTGCGAAAAGAAAGGCAAGTGAATGTGTCATTATACACTCAAGTATGTTCATCATAAATTCCAAGGTCAACTTCCGTAATAACTTTATGACGAACGTAAGAAATAATGATAATACAAAAAAGTGCCACTCCTTTACTTACGAAAAAGGTGATCCAAAAATTCCCCCTATGTATTAACGGCACACAAAACTTTGACAGTTGGTAATAAAATCTCAAAACACATAAGAACTTACAAAAATTAGTTAATACTAGAAAACCCTCGAGTATTGACATTTAAGTTTCAAGAAAAGAGTGCAAATAAGTAAAGTTTTTGCTGCTGGTCCCGGCGGAGGTTCGAGTCCTCCCTCGGGCATGGGTGTGTGTGTGTGTTTGTCCTTAGGATAATTTAGGTTATGTAGTGTGTAAGCTTAGGGACTGATGACCTTAGCAGTTAAGTCCCATAAGATTTCACACACATTTGACTTTTTTTTTTTAAGTAAAGTTTTACTTGAAATTCGTCCATTGCATTTTTCATGGTTCCACAAAAACCCCTGCGAATATACTTTGTTGCACACTGGGCATTATGCATCTTCACTACCGTCACTTTCATCACTAACATCTACTTCACCAAAATTTGAATCGAAATCATCTTCAGCAAAAGATTCTTCAAGGGGATTCAGAGGAAGAAACTTTTCTTTTCCCTCTTCGGTTTGCGTAACCTGTCTTCTTTCTTGAAGCTGATTCCTCATGGTCATATTTCCTTTTATGTGACTCCACAACAATGTTTTTGAGCGGTGGGCCTGTGATAAGTTTAGCTGAGCATCGTCGGGTGAAAGTGCTTGGTTCCACGACAGGCACAGATCGAATCGAATACCCTTATGTGATACGGTACGACCATCAATTTCTGGAGCAGTGTCTGGTTGCATAAAATGTCAGTCGAAGATGGTTTCATCCAAATTCCCGTGGTTCTAAACCCATTAATAGCCGTTGACGTATTTTCAGCTATCGTGTAAGCACGAACCATCTTGACGTTTGCGTTTTACAGCAAAAATTTTTCTACTTTTATGATGAACTATCTTCAAGTCTGTTGCATCAACATTAAAAATTTTCATAGGATTGTGTTTTATTTTCTCCATTTCCGACCTTACAATAGAAAAAAAATTCCTTGTTCTCCTCTGGGAATCCCTGGATTCTAGCTTTAAATAGCACCTGAGATGTTGTGAGGGAGATATCTGGATGGCGTCTCATGAACAGTTGCAATCATTTCTTATCTGCGAGTCCTTGATGAGACTTAAAAGGATACTCAATATTATTTATAATGGGAAAAGCACATAAGGTGAGTAGAAGGAAAGACGAATGGTCGACTTCCGTTTATTGGGAGATTTCTAGTAGAAGGTAGCTCATCTATAAGGAGACCGCATACAGAACCCTAGCGCTGACCTATTCTTGAATAGTGCTAGAATGTTTGGGATCCCAAGCAGGTCGGATTACGTGAAACATCGAAGCAATTCAGAGGCGAGCCGCTAGATTCGTTAACGGTAGGTCTGATCAACACACAAATCTTACGGAGATGCTTCATGAACTCAAATGCGAACCCCAGAAAGAAAAAGGACTTTCTTTTCGTGAAACACTACTGAGAAACTTTGGAGAACCGGCAACTGCGGCCTACAAGGAGAACGATACTCCTGCCGCCAACTTTCATTTCGCGTGTGGAATGCGAACACAACATAATAGAAACTAGAGCTCGCACGCAAGCATACCGATGGTCGCTTTACCACGCTCTGTTTGCAAGTGGAACAGTTAAGCGAACTGCTAGTAGTGGTTCGACGTACGTTCCGCGATGTACGGTATAGTGGCCAGTGGAGTATGTACACTGAGGTGACAAAAGTCATGGCATACCTCCTAATGTCACATCGGACCTCTTTTCGCCCGGCACAATACAGCAACTCGGCATGGCGTGGATTCAACAAGTGACTGAAAGTCCCCGACAGAAATAATGTGTCATGCTGCCACTATAGCCGCCCATAATTACGAAAGTGTTGCCGGTGTAGGATTTTGTGCATGAACTGATCTCTCGATAATGTGTCATAACTGTTCGATGGGATTTATGTCGGGCGATCTGGGTGGTCAAATCATCCCCTCGAACTGTCCAGAATGTTCTTCAAAACCAATCGCAAACAATTGTGGCCTGGTGACATGGGGCATTGTCGTCCATAAAACTCGCATGGTTGTTTGGGAACAGGAAGTCCATAAATGGTTGAAAATTACTTCCAGGTATCCGATCATAACCATTTTCAGTCAATGATCGGTTCAATTTTTAAACCCAGCCCACTCTATTATGCAGCCACCACCAACTTGCACAGTACGTTTCTGACAACTTGGGTCCATGACTTCGTGGGGTCTGCGTCAGACTCGAATCCTACCATCTGGAGTTACCAACTGAAATCGGGACTCATCTGAGCAGGTCAGGATTTTGCAGTCGTCTAGGGTCCAACCGATACGGTCATGAGCTCAGGATAGGCTCTGCAGGCGATGTCGTGTTGTAACAAAAGGCACTCGCGTCGGTCGTCTGCTGCCATAGCCCATTAACGCCAGTTCTCGCCACGCTGTCGTAACGGATACGTTTGTCGTACGTCCCTCATTGATTTCTGCGCTTATTTCATGCAGTGTTGCTTGTCTGTTAGCAGTGACAGCTCTGCTCAAACGCCGCTGCTCTCGGTCGTTAAGTGAAGGCCGTCGGGCACTGCGTTGCCCGTGGTGAAAGTTAATGACAGAAATTTGGTATCCTCGGCACATTCTTGACACTGTTCATTCGTAATATGGAATTCCCTAACGATTACCTAAATGGAATGTCCGATGTGTCTAGCTCCAACTACTCTACTGGCCGTTAAAATTGCTACACCACGAAGATGGCGTGCTGCAGACGGTAAATTAAACAGACAGGAAGAAGATGCTGTGATATACAAATGATTAGCTTTTCAGAGCATTCACACAAGGTTTGCGCCGGTGGCGACACCTACAACGTGCTGACATGAGGAAAGTATCCAACCAATTACTCATACACTATCAGCAGTTGACCGGCGTTGCCTGGTGAAATGTTGTTGTGATGCCTCGTGCAAGGAGGAGAAATGCGTACCATCACGTTTCCGACTTTGATAGAGGTCGGACTGTAGCCTATCGCGATTGCGGTTTAGCGTATCGCGACATTGCTGCTCGCGTTGGTCGATGTCCAATGACTGTTAGCAGAATATGGAATCGATGGGTTCAGGAGGGTAATACGGAACGTCGTGCTGGATCCCAACAGCCTCGTATCACTAGCAGTCTAGATGACAGGCATCTTATCCGCATGGCTGTAACGGATCGTGCAGCCACGTCTCGATCCCTGAGTCAACACATGGGGACGTTTGCAAGACAACAACCATCTGTGCGAACAGTTCGACGACGTTTGCAGCAGCATAGACTATCAGCTCGGAGACCATGGCTGCGGTTACCCTTGACGCTGCATCACAGACAGGAGCGCCTGCGATGGTGTACTCAGCGACGAACCTGGGTGCACGAATGGCAAAACGTCATTTTTTCGGATGAATCCAGGTTGTGTTTACTGCATCATGATGGTCGCATCCGTGTTTGGTGAAATGGTTCAAATGGCTCTGAGCACTATGGGACTTAACATCTATGGTCATCAGTCCCCTAGAACTTAGAAGTACTTAAACCTAACTAACCTAAGGACATCACACAACACCCAGTCATCACGAGGCAGAGCGTGTTTGGTGACATCGCGGTGAACGCACATTGGAAGTGTGTATTCGTCATCGCCATACTGGCGTATAACCCGGCGTGATGGTATGGGGTGCCATTGGTTAAACGTCTCGGTGACCTCTTGTTCGCATTGACAGCACTTTGAACAGTGGACGTTATATTGCAGATGTGTTACGACCCGTGGCTCTACCCTTCATTCGATCCCTGCGAAACCCTACATTTTAGCAGGATAATGCACTACCGCATGTTGCAGGTCCTGTACGGGCCTTTCCGGATACAGAAAATGTTCGACTGCTGCCCTGGCCAGCACATTCTCCAGATCTCTCACCAATTGAAAACGTCTGGTCAATGCTGGCCAAGCAACTGGCCAAGCAACTGGCTCGTCCTAATAGCCAAATGAACTATGGTATCGTGTCGAAGCTGCATGTGCAGGTGTACCTGTACACGCCATCCAAGCTCTGTTTGACTCAATGTCCAGGCCTATGAAGGCCGTTATAACGGCCAGAGATGGTTGTTCTGGGTACTGATTTCTCAGGATCTACGCACCCAAATAGCGTGAAAATATAATCCCATGTCAGTTCTAGTGTAATATATTTGTCCAATGAATACCCGTTTATCATCTGCATTTCTTCTTGGTGTAGCAATTTTAATGGCCAGTAGTGTAGATAGTGCAGACTGGCAGGGAACCTGAATCACTGTCAGATACAAGACACTTTATGGCAATCTGAGGTTAGTTGCATACCGTATTTGACGGCGTTACAATTTTAATGGCCAGCAGCGTAGTTGAGGGGCAACGGCCTTGCATAGGATGCCGCAGCGAGGCCTGTGAGAGAACCACCGTGTGACAGGCTAATTATTTGGGCCGCAGCTGCCGCGGCGGTGGTGAGCCGCTGCAGAGCGCCAATATGGTCGCTAATTAAGCGAGTCCAGTGGCGGCCCAAGGCGCTGCAGTGCGCATGCGCACCGCGCCTCGGCGCTGCTCCCGTCTTAGGCAAGCGCAGTTCGGACACACGGAGGCCGTTTTAGATCGCAGCGTTGAACTGTGGAGCAGCTAATCCGCAATACCTACTCACTGCTTTATTTTCGTACTACGTCCGAAGAATGCGTTACTCAACATTTTATGTCTCCAATTTCGACAGTTTACAGACGTCGAGTCCTTGCACACAGAAGCTTGTCAATAAAAAAATTAGCAGACGTATCACTTCTTTTAGCAGCGTGACACTGAGTTAACATAAATGTCCTGTATGTGATAATATCACGAGGTGTGAAATTCTCCAAACAGCAACATTAGTTAAAGCAAAATCAACACGTCCACCACTAAATACTAATGGACCATGTAGAACATCCTCTGAGTTTCAACACTTCCGCTGGCCACCAAACTGCCCAGACATGAACATTGTTGAGCATATCTGTGAAGCCTTGCAAAGCCCTGGTCAGAAGAGATCTCCACCCCCTCGTGCTCTTAAGGATTTATGGACAGCCCTGGAGGATTCATAGTGTTAATTCCCTTCAGCACCATTTCAGACATAAGTTGAGGTCATGCCACGTCTTTGCTCGCGTTGGCCCTACGCGATATTAGGCAGGTTACCAGTTTCTTTCGCGCATCAGTGTATATTACAGTACATATTATGGTACGTATTACATTATAGTACAGACAGATCCTGTTGATAAGTATCGTGGGTTTTGCACAAACGATTCATACACATCTTAAGAATTTGCATTCGATATATTGAATGAATTTAGGGTAAGGCTTTGAATAGTTAATATGGGGCATTTAATTCCTTTCACACAAGTAGCGTAGCTCAGATGGCGCTATTTCTTTGTTATTCGAAAAAGATAGCTATCGCCATACTAAGGTTTTGTACCGCACCTTATCTGACAGTCAAGCCTCTGTTATAGTAAGTCATACTGTGGCAGCATTGTAAAATAGCTTCCTAGTAGACGAATTGACAGTGTCCTCAAAATCTTCGTATTTGGAGCTATGACATACAGCAAGTTAGCGATTTATCCCACTGGTATGTTTTTCAGGGAGGAACGTATTGCGTTTCTACATCTGGTGCAACGTTTTTTCAGGGAGGAAATCATTCCGGTTTTACATCTGGTACAATTTTTTGTTGTTGTTCACTGTTAAGGAACCTAAAACGCTAATCATATAATTATTCTCCATCTCAGAGGTGTCAATAATGCAGTCTCCTTTTGTAACTACTTTAAAATAAGCATTATTGTTGGAGATTTTTAGACTGCAGAGGAAAAGACCCAGATTGTTATATATAAATCTTGTATGAAAGTGAAACTTCTCGAAATGTACATAAATTCAAAGGACCGACTGGCACCTCACGCCTCTAGCACGCTATTTATCTAGTGCTAATTTATAAATATATGAACATACACTCACATAAATTAGACCGACAGTATTAGTCTGTCTCGATATTTTTCATCACATAAAACGTTTCTTAGTAATAAGAGAACCATAGTTAGACCTTTGTGCTAAAGGAAAGAAAAGTAATTTCTCTTCCTTTGACGTATTTCTATTTGTATCCGCAAAAAATACAAATGTTGACCATCACCGTTGCCAATAAGTAATTGTGTAAAACAGAGCAAGTATGTATGATATTATAATTAGCTTTAAGCACAAAATGTAAACAAACCGTTATACGAGGATTGAATGAAAAGTGATGCCTCCACCTTCATAACTCCTCAGCAGATTTCCACACCGGAATGTGGCAGCTACTAAACTGTACGGTAGACTCTCCTCCACATCTCAAGTTGGGCGGAAACTATACCAGTGTACGGTTGCTTTGTCAAAGAATAACGAATAGAACATTCTACAGTAGCGCTATCAACAAACTGGTCTCTTGTAGGGAGAATTCTGTTCATTTCCAGGGTGACAATGATGAGGAATAAATATGTAGACATGAAGAATAAAGTGTAGAATGTTAATGACGTTTCTTTTACTTAAAAAGCTTTAAGTGTTTTCACATAAAAAATTCGGGGGCATTGCATTTCAGCACTTCTCGTACAACTTCGGTTTCAGTAGATGACTACCTGTCAATTGCTACCAATTGTGGCATTTACGACGGTAAAAATGGCTCAGATGGCTCTAAGCACTATGGGACTTAACATATGATGTCATCAGCCCACTAGACTTAGAACTACTTAAACCTAACTAACCTAAGGTCATCACACACATCCATGCCCGAGGCAGGATTCGAATCTGCGACCGTAGCAGCAGCGCGGTTCCGGACTGAAGCCCCTAGAACCGCTCTGCCATAACGGCCGGCTTTACGACGGTAAATCACGAATATAGTCACACAGCTGAGGCGATACTTCATAGGCACACATAGTTGCTAGAAATTGTTCACGTGTCTGGTGCTTGTGTGGGAAAAATGAATATTGGTAATTAAAGAGCTTTCCTCTGAAACCCATATTTTGTTGATAGGAGCGTTACCATTCATTCAACACTCGTCCAAAAGTGACGTGATAATTTGTGTGTGTTGTTGGCGACACGTGCAGTATCCTAAGCTTACAACATTGACGTTACTGCTCTACGGTTGTGAGTCTGAAGTTCTTTTCCTGCGTCAACATGTTTGCCATCTTTCAGCTCGCTTTGGCAGTGCTGACGGTAACGATTTGATGTTTATACTCACACGGGGCCGAAGGCGCGCAGAGTCTGATATAATAGCTCGCTTGAAGGAGCATGGGGGGAGGGAGGGGTCGTTAACGGCATGGAGGCGACTACAAACACGGCTGGGGGCGTCGAACCCGCAGCTGGGGACGCCGGAGGTGGCACTTAACCTCCCCTAAAAGAGAAAAACGCCTCACTTTCAGGGTGACGACCCACCAAGGCCGAGAGTAGCATTACACGTTCTCCCAGTGCCCGGAGACTTTCCAAGACCATCCAGTCGCATACCGCAGAACACATTTAAATTTATATCATGGTTTGTTCGATCAATAAATGAAAACGAAATTAACTTCAAACGTCACCCTCTCGATTGACTCCTTACTTGTATTAATCAATGAAGGAAATAATGTTTTGCGTGAGTCTGCATCAGTGTAGGTAGTATGTGAATAAAGCCGTCTATATTGCTTAGTATATTTCTCTCTCTCTCTCTCTTTTTCACACACACACACACACACACACACACACACACATACACATAACTCCACGTACGTTCTCCCCCTGCAGTAGTAGTCTTCACGAAACATTCTAAATTAGCGCCACACTAAACACAAGACAAATGATGAACAAGTGAGCAGCCACTGTATCGTAGCACGTCTGAATGAATATGGAGACAAAAGTGTCTGGTCAAATCACGCTGTGTGGCAAATACTGTACGTATAAAGTGAAAGTGAGTGTGAGTGTGAAATTACAGGAAAAAACCTGTGAAAACAGTGTACAGGACAACAGTGGAAAGGAATATCCACCACAGATACACAACAGGACGGAAAACGTAAATGCAGTAACATATATATTCACTACCCACGCCGAAGTGGCCGAGCGGTTCTACGCGCTACAGTCTGGAACCGCGTGACAGCTACTGTCGCAGGTTCGAATCCTGCCTCGGGCATGGATGTGTGCGATGTCCTTAGGTTAGTTAGGTTTAAGTAGTTCTAAGTTCTAGGGGACTGATGACCTCAGATGTTAAGTCCCATAGTGCTCAAAGCCATTTGAACCGTCATTACCCAAGATGATGATGTTGTGGTCTTCAGTCCAGAGACTGGTTTGATGCAACTCTCCGTGCTACTCTATCCTGTGCAAGCCTCTTCATCTCCGAATAACTGCTGCAATCTACATCGTTCTGAATACAATTAGTGTATTCGTATCTTGGCCTCCCTCTACGACTTTTATCCTCCACGCTTCCCTCCAATACTAAATTCGTGATCCCATGATGTCTCAGAACGTGTCCTACCAACCGATCCCTTCTTCTAGCCAAGTTGTGCCACAAATGCCTCTTCTCCTCAATTCTATTCAATACCTCCCCATTAATTACGTGATCTACCCACCTAATTTTCAGAATTCTTCTGTAGCACCACAATTTAAAAGCTTCAATTCACTTCTTGTCTAAACTTTTTATCGTTCATGTTTTACTTTCATACACGGCTACACTCCATACAAATACTTTCAGAAAAGACTTCTAGACACTTAAATCTATACTGGGTATTAACAAATTCCTCTTCTTCAGAAACACTTTCCTTGCCATCGCCAGTCTACATTTTATATCCCTTCCCAAGGTAAAGTACTTAAAAAAGGCACAAATTTTCTTCATGACTATTTTGTGGATGATATTGTGTCAAAACGACGAAAAAGCGCGTAAAAACCGACCTGTAATAATGCTTTATCAATAGCAATGTAATTTTCAGGTGAGCAATGGAAACAAACCAAACAAAACGCACATGTTATAATGTTTAGGCCAATAGCAGATGAACGATCATAAATTTTGTATTGAACTTTACAGAAATAAATTTGACTCACGGAACTTGACACTTAAATGTCGAAACATATCTGGATGAATAAAGAGAAATGGTGTGTTGCATGAAGCGGACTTTAAGAAAACCAAAATTTACTCCCATACACGGCTACAATCCATACAAATGCTTTCAGAAAATACTTCTTGACATTAAATCTTTGTTCCGGCTACTGCTGACAGCCGGCCGCTGTGACCGAGCGGTTCTAGGCGCTTCGGTCCAGAACCGCCCTGCTGCCACGGCCGCAGGATCGAATCCTGTCTCGGGCATAGATGTGTGTGATGTCCTTAGGTTAGTTAGATTTAAGTAGTTCTAAGTCTAGGGGACTGATGATCTCAGATGTTAAGTCCCATAGTGCTTAGAGCCATTTTTTACTGCTGTCACTAGGTCTGCAATGAAAAGTAAACGAACATTATAACGAGAGGTGTTTGCTATTTTTTCGGGCTACAAAGCTAGAAAACTTAAAAGTTTAAAAAATTTAAACGTTCACTCGCCAAAATTAAAACTGTTCAATTAACGTTCAGTACCAATATCAGTAAAAAATGGTTGGCTCTGAGCACTATGGGACTGAACATCTGTGCTCATCAGTCCCCTAGAACTTAGAACTACTTAAACCTAACTAACCTAAGGACATCACACACATCCATGCCCGAGGCAGGATTCGAATCTGCGACCATAGCGCCTAGAACCGAACGGCCACACCGGCCGGCTAGAAAAAAAAATCGGTAAGCGGATTACCGATGTCAACCCAGCTCAAAACATTTACAAAGATGCCGGTGCTAGCCAAGAGGAGGTGCTGGTGTAGGGCACGTTGCTGTATTCCCTTTTATTCACTTTCTTTTAGGTGAACAATGTGAGCTGAACTGTGTGCCACGAGACACTGGTGCCTGCGCCAACTTTGTACTGTGTCCTCAGATCTGCCGCAGACCGCTGCCTATTCTGCTCTGCAGAAAGGGCAGGTTTCTGACCTCCACGTTCAGTGATAGGGTGTGTATGTCTTACACTTTGTCTCCTGTCCGTAGTTCCACCATTCTTCAACCACTTTCCATAGTCGATCACGACTGTAACACACGAACAGTTACCCAACTTCACCGTTTCCGAGATGTTCTTTCCTAGTCGCCGAATCATATCAGTTAGTCCTTTAAGTCTTTATGTTAGTATATTGCACCATTTGCCATCCTTAACGTCGATAGAACGAGACCCCATTCGCGCCCTCTCATCTTATATGCCTTCTCTACTGCTTCACGTGCCCACAGCGCCAGCCAGAAGCATTCAGTGTCACTGCTGGCAGTGATCATAATGTTCTGGTTCATCCCAAATGAAGAAATGAAGTACCGCTTTCACCACTAATGCTATCTGATGTAGGAAACGCAAACTGAGCTGAATATCTGAAAACTAAGACAAGAACTTGTGTTTCTGAAATGCTTAGAGATAATATTTCCGTCAGTTGATCAGTTACACATGGTGTTTCGCAATTCACGTTACACTTGTAGAGGCTGTAGAGGGAACCTACTAGATCAAGTTTTACACAGGAATTCATATCCGGAAACGTAATCCAATACATGGGGATTCCGTGATCATGTTACAAAATTTCAGGGATAATGGAGACGGAGAAATGTATCAATGTGAGTTAAGATTCCCTGGATCGAAAACGAAGGAGTCGAAACTTAGAAGCGAAAATCATTCTGATACTTCTGACCCCATTCTGTACCGGTACTGTCGTTGCTAGGAATGTAGGGTGAGCAACTTTCTCAAGGTGTAGTATGAACCAAGACAAGAACCAATCTCTAGTAAACATTGGCTCTAAAATGCATAGCCGGCCGGAGTGGCAGAGCGGTTCTAGGCGCTACAGTCTGGAACCGCGCGACCGCTACGGGCATGGATGTGTGTGATGTCCTTAGGTTAGTTAGGTTTAAGTAGTTCTAAGTTCTAGAGGACTGATGACCTTAGCAGTTAAGTCCCATAGTGCTAAGAGCCATTTGAACCATTTTTTAAAATGCATACTTGAGGAGCTATGAGCTCTTCTGCTGGACTATTGCTCATAGGTCTTAAGGTATGCATTTTAGGCCCATGTTTACTAGACATTTTTTCTTGACTTGGTCCGTACTACCACCTCTATAAGTTGCATACCATACATTCTTAGCAGTAACAGTACCGGTAGATGAATTCCACTGTCAGAGGTATCAGAATGATTTTCGCTTGTAACTTTCGACTCGTTCGCTTCCTAAACAACGATTTTACCTCAGACTGATACGCTTATCCGTCTCCATCATCCTTTAAAGTTTGTAATATCATCACTGAAGTACCCTGTGTATACATACATTTACAGACTCCAGCGCCTACTACTTTGACGCTCTGTGGCGTCGTTGTATGACGTTTCCGGACATGAATTCCTATGTAAGACTTGATCTACTAAATCCCCTATACTACCTATAGAAGTGTGTAACATTAATTGTGAAACATTAATTGTGAAACATCCTGTAGGTGCTTGGAACAGATAGTTTTTGGAAAAATTTAGTCACCGTCGCATAGTTTCCCAACATGTAACCAGCTGAATAATAAAGTAAAAAATGTGATTCATCTAAAGGCGCACTGTTTCACGAAGACAGAAACTTAAAACCTCATCCAAGATGACTCATGGGTAGTTAGCAGAAAGCACAGGTCACACCTGTCTACAAGAAGGGTAGTGGAAGTGATCAACCTAATTACAATCTAACAACATTCAACCGTTACGTATTTCATACTGAACCAAACACCATCAATTATAAGGTGAATGGGGTGCCGCAAGGATCGGTCTTGGGTCCTCTGCTGTTCTTAATATATATTAATGACTTGCCATTCTATATTCACGAAGATGCAAAACGGGTACTTTCTGCCGATGATACAAGTATAGCTGTCACACCCAACAGACAAGAATTAACTGATGAAATTGTAAACGTTGTTCTTCAGAAAATCATTAAGTGGTTCTCTGCAAATGGGCTCTCATTAAACTTTGTCAAAACACAGTATATACAGTTCCAGACAGTAAATGGAATGACACCATTAATAAATATAGATTTCGATCAGAAATCGGTAGCTAAGGTAGAATATTCAAAATTTCTAGGTGTATGCATTGATGAGGGATTGAACTGTCAAAAACACACTGAAGATCTGCTGAAACGTTTGAGTTCAGCTACTTATGCTATTAGGGTCATTGCAAATTTTGGCGATATACATCTCAGTAAATTAGCTTACCACGCCTATTTTCATTCTCTGCTTTCATGTGGCATCATATTCTGGGGTAACTCATCATTGAGTAAAAGAGTGTTCATTGCACAAAAGCGCGTAATCAAAATAATTGCTAGAGCTCATCCAAGATCATCCTGCAGACACTTATTTAAAGAGCTTGGGCTCACCTATGAAATTTGTTATCAACTATCCGAACGAATTCAAAACTAATAGCAGTGTACATGGCTACAACACTAGGAGAAAGGATGATCTTCACTACTCAAGGTTAAACCTACCTTTGACTCAGAAGGGGGTAAATTTTGCTGCTACAAAAGTCTTTGGTCACTTACCTAATACCATCAAAAGTCTGACAGATAGCCATATAGCATTTAAAAGGAAATTGAAAGAATTTCTGAATGGCAACTCCTTCTATTCATTAGATGAATTTTTGGATATAGTAAGTGGGTAAGTCCCCCCCCCCCACCCCAAAAAAGAAAATTAAAATTATTAAGGGTCGTGTAATATTTTGTGTAATGTAATATCTTGTATAGACACCTTTTATTAACCTGACACGTTCCACATCATTACGAAATGTCGTATTCATCATCTATGGAACAAGTACTAATCTAATCTAATATCTATGGTTTCATTGGGTACATCATCATTCATGTAGGACCGTGGATCAATGGAAATGTGCTGCCTGGTCAGCGAATCACGTTTCTTGTAACACCAAATCGTGACCTGAATACGCTGTCAACCAGACGAACTGCTGGTCGAAACGTGCGCAGCGCCACAAACAGGCGGCTTGCGAGCAGTATTATTAAAACGAACTGAATTGTGCGTAATCAGGAATAATTCAGTTCGTTTTGACGTGTATTGTCAGACTGGTGGCGTGCAGCGTTCTCATAATATCCTTCAATTTGTACATATTTTATATGGATGAATACGTTATACGCCACGCAGGATAATTCTTGTTCAGGCCAGGCTGCGAAACAGCTGACAGTTTCTGGAAACCTTGCATACACTGCTCTCGCGATAATACCTGTTTACTATCGCAAGTGGAGAAATGAGCTTTTGATCCAACTTCCGCTCATGCACTTGGACAACTTTCTATATGAACGTCAACCTGTGAAATTACCGTCTAAAACCTGGCTTGCTCACGGTGACGTTTTCAACTATGTACGGTTACTCTTTTGGTACTTACGAATGCATGATTTTGCATGACTACAGCTAACGATGCTTTCCAATGCTTATTCACCGCCTTTTCATATTTTGAACTATCTGATGATGGTTGGAGAAAGCAACCGATGCTAGTTATCGAACTTTAATTGTGATAGGAGAATTGTGACTAGGCAATAATTTTTAAAATTTTTTATCTAATAAAATCACACGTTCTAAAGTGACGGTACAACAAACCAGTCTCTCGTTGAGCGAAATGTGTTCTACGACAGGGTGACTGTGTTGAGAAATACATGTATACATGACACGAAGAATAAAGATGTAGAATGTTCATAACGTTTGTTTTATTTACAAAGCTGTAAGAATTTTCACATAAAAAATTCGGAGGTGCTACTTTTCAGCATGCCCCTGTAATTTTGTGGCAATATTTGAATATGCTAGTATTTTAAGGTACTGTTCTGATAAGGCAAGATTACGTTTTCGTCTTTAGTTGACATCTGTGAAGCGTCCATAAGCAGTTACTATAACACTCGTGTGTTTTCGGAAAAGTGACCGTAAAAGGTGAAATGCGGCGTATGATCTCTTCGGCTCCATAGCAGGCATTGCGAGGGGAGGGTGGCTTTCGGGAGAAGATGTAGCCGACTGGTGCAGAGTAGGGGAGAGCAGAAAACGGGCACCCCTGTTGACATTACGGCCACAAAGAAGCCTTCTCAATGAGCCCGACTCTGCCCTACACCGAACGACGCACTCTCAGCAAACTCGGCCACCTAATAAATGGTACGCCATACTACACCGTCGACATTACTGCTGTAACACACTCTGACGCAAATGATGCAGGTTTACCCGACAGAGTTGGCACACCAGTGGCGTACGTTCGCATCGAACAAATGTGTCATCGCTTCGTGACACGAAGAAAAGTTGTGATACACAAAGGGGTGGAAATGGAAATGAAAAAAATGTTACACTGTGAATACCTTGACCGAACGGTGTCTAACCGACATTCCAGTATTTCCATGCCTATGGGACATTCTTATTATAATTTGATTCTTATACGCGCCTTTATTCAATATTTTCAGTACATTGGAGAAGCCATTCCTATAGATCAGTAGTAGTGAAACTGTTTCCTACCTCCCACTAGTGAAAGTTGTAACTCTCGTGATGAGCTGTAGCAATTTTTATTAGTTTCCATAAAATTCCCCGTGACAAGATAAATTTCCGTAAATACACTATTTCTGTCGTGCTCCCATAAGTTTAGTTCGTGTTACGTTGGTACTACCAAACGGGACCGAAGAGCGTCGTCAAAGAATAACTATCGTATCTCCCCAACACCACCCAGTTGTAAAAGACAAGACAGACACCTCGATTACAATCTACGATACGTGAAAGGCATGCGCAGACGACTATATATGGCACAGCCTCTTTTGCTAGCCGTCGCACAGGTCAGTACACAATTAGATTTGTGGTTTGAACATGTGGCTACTGCCTCAAATAATATTGTGAAATATTCTGAGACTATGTCTAAAAAAGAGAAATACTTTCGTGGGTTTCATTGCAGCATTTAAAAAACATTGTTGCATCCACTACCGAAGGATCACCATGAATAGTAAGTCACTGTCGTGGATTTGTTGCTTATTTGAAGAATGAAGTGTCAAATGTTTTGTGTATTCATATATATGAAGATGGTATCTGTTCTTTAAAGCTCATCCGCTATTTGAACATCTTCTTCTGTGCGGATTCACAAACAGTGCCCGAACTCTTACGGGAACCGGCAAAAAGTCGCGAGTAATGAGCATAATGGGCAGGGTTACTGTGAATATAGTGAGGGACAATAAGTTGTGAATGTGGGTATCACGGGAGGCGTGCCAGAGAGAAGTCCCTGCAGTCGCCCTATCCTCTGTGTCCTCGGTGGCTCAGATGAACAGAGCGTCTGCCATGTAAGCAGGAGATCCTGGGATCGAGTCCCGATGGAGGCACACATTTTCAACTCTCCCCTTTGACTTACATCAACGCCTGTATGCAGCCATGGGTATTCATTTCATTGTAATTTTATGTATTCATTGTGTGGTGTACAGGCAACATCGTGTAGGAAAACATCTAAGCAAAAGTCTCTTTTGTTCATTAAATATAATAATTAGAGCTGTAAAAATCCAATTCAAAGAATGATAGAATATTTCGACACCTTTGCCGGAACAGATACTTATACACACACAAGTTCGGAGACTGTTCAAAGGGCACAATTTTTATTCGTCCAGTAATATTATGTGATAGTGCCCCGCACATATCTGAAGTAATAATGAGACCATTCTGAGTCAACAGACAAAACCAATAAAGAACGATACATTTTATGTGGCAAATATTTTCAAGAGGTTTAATGATGACAGTTTGCCGCTGCAAAGTATTATATTTATTGACAAACTCGAACTACTTCATAAAAATCTATGAAAGAGAAAATTTTATCACATTCACGAACTTTCGTCTATATAAAAGATGATGGACCACCATACGATACAGGTAGATTCAGTAGACACCTCAACGAAATTATATTTGAACTGGAAATCGATTTGAAGATGTCTGGTTGGATGGAAAATCCTGTTACCATAATTACAGAAGAGACTGATACAACTTGCTGAGATGAACTGTTAGAAAGTAGACACGATGAAGAAAGTAAACATAAATGCGATAGTGGTGGACATGAATACCTATGGCAAAATAAAATAATGTGTCTTATTTCCAAACATATCGAAAATGATATTCAATTATTGTCACTTTTCACGGAGTTATATCTTCTGGAATTAGGCTTTAGTGCTGTTAATCATATTACGACCAACGATAGAACCAGCCTGAATATTTGTGAAAGTGGAGACCTGTGTTTGTTTCTTACAAAAACTGAGCCAGTATCCAGTATTTAGTTTCGTAGCATTGGGCTTAGGGATCTGATTAATAATTTAATTCAATAAGATCTTCTCCGTTTACAAGCCTCGTCATTTCGAATAAAGCAATCGAGCTTTCAACAGGTGTCTCCGCCCTCGCCATCAGGGGTTGAAATCATTGACTGCCAGGGCTGGGACGGTGTTCGCCTTATACTGATGTAATGGCAGCGACTGGAATCTTCCAGAAAGGGGCGGAGTGGCGAAAGCACGGAAGGCACGTTGGGCAGCTCCTAGCGGCTCCATAGCGCAGCGGGGCCGAGTGACGTCACATGGCGCGGGCGGCTGGCACCACGTTTGAACCTGCCGCTCCAGAGTCTCTACAAGCGTCAAGCCTACGCTTTCGCTTTCGCTCAGTGTCCAATTTAATTACCTAAACGTAATTTCAGCAGTCTCCATGCTTCTATGTATCCAAAGTATAAATAAAAAGATAGATTTAACTACAGTAAGTTGTTTTATAAACATTTATTGTGCCAGTCTTAGCGAAAGTTCGACATAAAATATTTGGTAAGAAATATTTATTATATGCTTCAACTTGCTGTAACTTTGCTTTATAAATTTGGGAAAGAAAGGTTACTTCCCTGCTTTATAAATCACCATTACTGTGGAACTGGTGGGTGGTTATAAAATTTTACTGCTAACATGGATACAAAAGTGGGTGATTTGTATACGAAGGCTCACTAGCACACCTGCAGATGAAGAATGATGTGAGTACGTAGTGGCTATTGGGCATGTCTACTGTTACTGGAATTTTTCAGATAAACGTCGCCACACAGAATGCTCATAGGACCCGCAAATGCAGCTTATCACATCTTTCGGGCCTTAAGAAAGGTCGAAGCACTGGCATGAGGGACTTTAGACCACCATACCGTTAGATGGCACAGACGGTTGGCTGTAGTGAAATAGCTGAAGAACTCGCGGTGACAAGATGGAATCAGAACAATAGTGTGGAAAGAATAGCAGGCACTGGTCCTACCAAAAGGACCAGACCATGACACGATCGTAGGATTGTTCGACTGGTTCTGACAAATAGACAGATGGCAACAGCTGAAATGCCGGCAGGGGTTACAGGCAGTGTGTCATCACAAACAATCGGGAACAGATTAACAGAGGCTGGGTTGAGATCCAGAGGCTGCATACTTTATTTAACGCTAACACCATACCACAGACAACAGAGACGTGCATTGTGTAGAGACAGTCAACTGGAACATTACGTACCTTCTATAATGTTCAACAGTGAGTCTCACTTCAGATAAAATTTTCTCGGGCTTCCACCCGCGTCGAGTGGTTTAATATCCAAGAGCTTTCGTTCGATCGCTCCTCGGCCATTGTCGAGTGGTGACCGCAAAATGATTGCTGCCGTCCTTACATAGCCGCGCTGCCTTCAGTTACGTCACTGGTACTCGCTCCAGCGCCATATACGATAATGTTTTCGTTGCACGCTTGCCGCGCCCGCTTCCACCTTTCAATGGCCGGGTTCCAAGCTGTGCTCAGCTGCAGGCGGCTGTCTTTATTGACGGTGTTGTCAGAAATCTTTATCCCGATCTTTTATGACACTGGCCCAGAAACCATTAGTCCGTGTAATAACAGATGTCTCGGCGCGTGGAATACAGTGTCCATTTTCTAGAGCATATTCTGCTACCGCTGGACCCGCCAGGGTAGCAGAGAGCGCTAACGCGCTGCTTCCAGGACTCAAGTAGGCGCGCCGGCCCCGGATCGAATCCACCTGGCGGACTACGAGGAGGGCCGGTGTGCCAGCCAGCCTGGATGTGGTTTTTAGGCGATTTTCCACATCTCACTACGTGAATAGCAGACTGGTCCCCACGTTACACCTCAGTTACACGACTCGCAGACATTTGAAACATGTTCGCACTCTTCCATGGATTACACCAGACGCAGACAGTTTGGGTACACACATTGCATCCCGGGGGGTTACGGGGTGGTGACAGGGAGGGCATCCGGCCACCCCTTACAGTTAACATGCCACGTCTGGTTAACCATAACAGCAGACCCCACAAGTCGGGATTAATACCTGAAAACAGAGAGAGATCCTGCTACCACTGATTTCTCAGGATACATCTCCCGTGTTCTGCACGGCGCTGTTCGATAGTACAGTATGTCCAACAAAAAAACTGTCCACACTCACATGCTATTTTACGAGGGTTATTCGGAAAGTAAGGAACGATCGGCCGCGAAATGGAAAATACAGTGAAAATCTGATTAAGCTTTGCACAGATGCGTTGGGCACTGTGTCTAGTACACCCGTCGATCGCATCATGTCCCTCTTTTCAGTTCTGAGCCCACAGTGAGAACGTAAAGATGGCTAGAAATTAGCGTCTGCCGCCAAGTATGAGGACCTGGTGAAAGATTTCGCCTGAACCTATGCAATCCACATAACGTAGCTGTCATGCGGTTCGTTCTACACGACATTTCTCAGCTGCACTCTGCAGGGGCGATGAAGATGCTCCTGCAGCGTTGTCAATGGAAAGTGTTTGATCTCCCACATTACAGCCTGTGATTGTCTACCCCTGAGGTTCATCTCTGCCCAAATGAACCGGTGGCTATGGAGACAATATTTTGACACAGACAATGAGCTGCAGTCCAGAGTAGAAAATTGTCGACAAGCACTGGGGGCTGTCTTCTGTAACGAGAGAATTGAAAAGTTGGTACAACGCTACGATAGATGTCTAAGGCTGATCGGCGACTGTTTAGAGAAATAGCTGGAAGAAATTCTGCCTTGAACTCTTCAAGTCATTCATGTCGTCTTTTGCCTAATGCGATTTAGAGAACTCACTAAAATGTAAATCCGGATATCTGGGTGGAAATATGATCCCTATACTGTGGAAAGGAAGTCCACTGGCTTAAAAAGTGTGCCACCTAGATCAACTTCCAAAGGACGTCTAACGTCACAGGCCCCGCCACAACAATGCCGAGTTCAGGAGGTCAGCCACAAGAGAGTCCTGCGTGGGCGTGCCTGGCTCTTTGTGTCAGGCGCTGCCTGGCATCCAGCCAGGCTCGCACAGCTGTGCGAGTCCCTACTCGAGTGCGCGGCTCGTGATTTGATGACGTGTTTAACGACGTCCGCCAATAGAATCGTCAGACCTCTAGTTTCATTGCCTGTACACTATTTGATCAAAAGTGTCTGGAAACTTATTAGTGAAACTAATATGAATCCTGTTAATAGACATCAATATGTGTGTTCACCCTTCACCTTTATGACAACTTTAACTCTACTGGCCGGCCGGAGTGACCGAGCGGTACTAGGCGCTAGAGTCTGGAACCGCGCGACCGCTACGGTCGCAGGTTCGAATCCTGCCTCGGGCATGGATGTGTGTGATTATCTTAGGTTAGTTAGGTTTAAGTAGTTCTAAGTTCTAGGGGACTGATAACCACAGATGTTAAGTCCCATAGTGCTCAGAGCCATTTGAACCATTTTTTAACTCTACTGGGATACTTTTAATGAGGTGTCTGACTGTCTGTGGAGGAATGGCATTCTTCCTGAAGATCCGAAACTAGAGAAGTTAATGATGTTGGACGCTGTGGTCTGGAGCGAAACTGATGATGTAACTCGTATCAGTTCTGTTCAGTTGGGTTCAGGTCGGGCCTCTGGACAGGCTAGTTCACTTCAGGAATGTTATTGTACACATAACGTTGACTCACAGACGCTGCTTTATGACATTATCGTCTCTGAACTGTTCCTCTACTCCTCAACCATTGTACCCCATTATTTTTACATCCATACCAAGAGTCATTGCGCTAGCTGGATTGCTGGAAGCATTTTAGAACTCGGGAGTGATTTATTCTGCTGATTTCATGCGATTTTTTAGATCCACCCTTCTCAATGCTCGCTATTCGTCAGTACATAAGGTCTTCCTGGTCTCGATTTAGCTGCGGTTGATAATTCACGTTTTCTCTTAACGATCACATCACCAACAACGAGCCTGGGCAGCTTTAGACGTACAAAATGTCCACGATGGCTTTGTTACTCTAGTTTTCTACGAAATCCATGTTGACGTTTTATTCGTACCTCTATACACGTAACGTTAGACATGTTTCAGCAAAGCGAGCGTAGTGCAATTGCTAAGGTTCGCAGCTTCTACGTTGGCGGTACTTGTTCAAATCCTGCTTTTTTTTTTTTTCAATTCCTCGTGCCGCCTGGCGGCAAGCCAGGTACTCAGGACACGTCTCTCTGCAACATGCCTACAACTCATCAATATCCGTGATTAACAGGTCTGATGGTCTCCTCGTCGGATGATGTCCAATGAATAGTCTACGATGCATGTCACCGATTTCTCCTGACCGATCCTCTGTACTGTTAGCGATTCTCTAGTGACAACACTATATTCCCCGCCTCCTTTTACTCTTGCGTCCGCCTTCGTGACATCCAATGGTCAATTCCGCATCAAATAATGGTGCCCGGACGCTCTTGATCTGATAGTGTATGTAGATGTACAGAATATGTGGATTTTATTAACGAGTGACTTAATTTCTCCAAAGCTGTAATACGAAAGAAAAGAAAACTGAATATGATGTCCTTAACAGCGTTTGAAATCAAATGCAATTGCTAGCTCAAGTAAACTGCAAAGCATCGTTTTGTAACGGGAAATAACTGTAGAAGAACTTAAAGCAAAAGTTCGAGCCCAGAACATCTATATCCCGGAAGCAGCCTTATGGTGAGTGCTTGAGAGTACTTGCGGTACCATTAGCTTCTGCCCCCTTCCCGTGTTACACTGGTGAGTGGTACAATAGAAAATACCACGACATTCCAACCTGGGAAAATAGACACGGTATCGAACGGAACGGAACGTATCGATACCTTGAGGTTCAGTATCGATGCTCGATAAAAAGATTACAGTAGATATACTCTATCAGCTCCAATCTCTCCATCACTGTTTCTCTAACCAGTAATACACGATTTTCACGCATCACAAATTGAACAGTGCCCGCCTGAAATCAAGTGATTTTACTATTTTTGTTGCAAATTATAATATTTAAAAATTAGGGACTTGTAATATGAAATGAGAGAACAGACTTTGAAAATAAGCGCTTGAAGGGCTCCGCTGTCGGTGAATTATCAGGTACTCGTTGGCTAGCTTTTAAAACCAGGCCAAGAAAACTTTCTTGTCTTCGCATCGCTCTAAATGAGTAGCCAACAGTGTTGGAACTGGTGTTCTGAAATAAAGGAGCATTCTATCCTCTTGACCATAAGAAATGTAATAAATTATTGCTAGGATGATTCTGTATGATATTTGCTATAAAGTACTGATATGAGTAAAAACATCGATTGAAAACAATGGCCTAGTTAAGTACTGGTATCGATATGAAAGTCCTCGATTTCAAGAAATGTGGATACTTTCTTCGTTTCCCTACCTGTTACCCAGCAGAATCATTCAGCTTAATACCTTGGGTACAGTGCTGAAAAGAATGGCATGCCCGTAATATTAAGGACACAACATCTTAGTGAGGAATGTAGGCCTATAACATTGCGGTCGTGGCAGTCCTTAGTAAGATGCTGTGCCCTTAACATTGCGGGCATAGTATTCTTTCCAACGCCGAAGAAAAAGTAATATTACGAGGATTACACTCAAAGTGTTCACGTCTGTCGGTTTCCTGAGACAGCCGACTCGTAACATACCGATTGTCGGCCACAAAGGGCCTCAGGTTTGGCGGAGGGAGCACACACGCAGAAAAACACCGAGAGCCCCTAATGCAGACTGTGACGGTTACCATTCGTGAGGCGTAAATTACTTTCTCGATTTACGCGGTCGGAAGGTGAACCGCTGTTCCGCCGTCAGCAGCTTCAAGTCAAAATCATGCTGCATGCAGGCTATGTAACATTTCATCACGTTCCACTGACGCTTCTCATGGCTCGTTTCTCTCTCTCTGTGTCACTTTCTTTCCCTGCGTCTCTCTCTCAAGGCTACAGGGCATTTCTAAATCTACGTTTACATTCATATTCCGCAAGGCACCGTACGGCGCATGCATGAGATGGAGACTGTACACTAAGAAGAAACTGTGCAGGACAACTAGCGAAAACAGAGAGAAAGATATTGACGGAAAAACTATTCCCTAAAAGGGGTGGTGAGAGATGGGCGCGAAGACGTAGGGAAGACCTGAACTACAGCTTGAGGACAATATCTGGAGACATCAGATTGAAAAGTGTAACATTTGTCGGACATGTAATCGGTATAAATGCGGATATAATGACGAAAAGAGTACGGGAAACAACAGGGAAGACAAGAGAAAAGACAGGAAAAAAGTGGGTCGTTGAACGAATGAAGGAATGGACGGAACTGGGGATCAAGGTGGAAAGAACCGAAAACAGGAAAAGTTGGATATCGACGACAGAGAAGGATACAGTAAAAAAGTAAATAGTCGTCAGTGGAGCAGAAAACAGAAGAGAATACTAAAAATCTGGGAAGAAAAGCGGGAGAGAAGAGGAGAGAGGATGAAGAGGTGCAGGCAGGAGAAGAGAAAAATGCAGTCCACGAAAGGGGTGCCCTAATTCCTACAGAGGACTTAACGGAAGGAGGAGAAGAAGAAGAAGAAGAAGAAGAAGAAGAACGAGAACAAGAAGAGATGCTTCCATACGACCCTTAGTTTCTCTTGGCCGCAGCTCGTGGTCTAGTGGCTAGAGCTGCTGCCCCGATCGGGTCGGGGATTTTCTACGCCTGCGGACTGGGTGTTTGTGTTTTTGTCATTTCATCACCATTCAGGAAAGTGGCTGAACTGGAAAGCGCAAAGATTTTGGATTTATCCGGGTGCTGATAACCACGCCGTTGAGCACCCCACAAACCACATCACCTGGTTTCTCTTATCGTATCTAACGGTGCTCACGTGAGATATGTGTTGGTGGCAGTAGAGACGTTCTGCGTCCTGTCACAACTGCCAATTCTCTAAGCTTTCTCAATAGCGTTTCGCGAAGGGAACGTCTTCTCCTCTCCAGGGATTCCCATATGGGTACAGTGGCATTTCCATAACACTCGCGTGTTTGATCAAACATATCGGTGACAAATCTAGCAGCACGCTTCAGTATTGCTTTAATGTCTTCCTTTAATCTGACGTTGTGCGGATCCCAAACACTCTGGCAGTACTGAAGACATGGTCATACAAATATTCTGTATGCGGTATACTTTATAAATGAGCAACACTTTCTCCCAACACTCTCCCAAAAACCGAGGTCGATTGTTCACCTTCCCGAAAACTTACCTTGAGTGCGCGTTCCATTTCATGATATTTTGCATCGTTATACCTATATACACTCCTGGAAATGGAAAAAAGAACACATTGACACCGGTGTGTCAGACCCACCATACTTGCTCCGGACACTGCGAGAGGGCTGTACAAGCAATGATCACACGCACGGCACAGCGGACACACCAGGAACCGCGGTGTTGGCCGTCGAATGGCGCTAGCTGCGCAGCATTTGTGCACCGCCGCCGTCAGTGTCAGCCAGTTTGCCGTGGCATACGGAGCTCCATCGCAGTCTTTAACACTGGTAGCATGCCGCGACAGCGTGGACGTGAACCGTATGTGCAGTTGACGGACTTTGAGCGAGGGCGTATAGTGGGCATGCGGGAGGCCGGGTGGACGTACCGCCGAATTGCTCAACACGTGGGGCGTGAAGTCTCCACAGTACATCGATGTTGTCGCCAGTGGTCGGCGGAAGGTGCACGTGCCCGTCGACCTGGGACCGGACCGCAGCGACGCACGGATGCACGCCAAGACCGTAGGATCCTACGCAGTGCCGTAGGGGACCGCACCGCCACTTCCCAGCAAATTAGGGACACTGTTGCTCCTGGGGCATCGGCGAGGACCATTCGCAACCGTCTCCATGAATCTGGGCTACGGTCCCGCACACCGTTAGGCCGTCTTCCGCTCACGCCCCAACATCGTGCAGCCCGGCTCCAGTGGTGTCGCGACACGCGTGAATGGAGGGACGAATGGAGACGTGTCGTCTTCAGCGATGAGAGTCGCTTCTGCCTTGGTGCCAATGATGGTCGTATGCGTGTTTGGCGCCATGCAGGTGAGCGCCACAATCAGGACTGCATACGACCGAGGCACACAGGGCCAACATTCGGCATCATGGTGTGGGGAGCGATCTCCTACACCGGCCGTACACCACTGGTGATCGTCGAGGGGATACTGAATAGTGCACGGTACATCCAAACCGTCATCGAACCCATCGTTCTACCATTCCTAGACCGGCAAGGGAACTTGCTGTTCCAACAGGACAATGCACGTCCGCATGTATCCCGTGCCACCAAACGTGCTCAAGAAGGTGTAAGTCAACTACCCTGGCCAGCAAGATCTCCGGATCTGTCCCCCATTGAGCATGTTTGGGACTGGATGAAGCGTCGTCTCACGCGGTCTGCACGTCCAGCACGAACGCTGGTCCAACTGAGGCGCCAGGTGGAAATGGCATGGCAAGCCGTTCCACAGCACTACATGCAGCTCTACGATCGTCTCCATGGGAGAATAGCAGCCTGCATTGCTGCGAAAGGTGGATATACACTGTACTAATGCCGACATTGTGCATGCTCTGTTGCCTGTGTCTATGTGCCTGTGGTTCTGTCAGTGTGATCATGTGATGTATCTGACCCCAGGAATGTGTCAATAAAGTTTCCCCTTCCTGGGACAATGAATTCACGGTGTTCTTATTTCAATTTCCAGGAGTGTATTTACTCAAAGTGGCTGTGTCAAGCAGAATACTGTATTCGAACATTATAGTATTGTCTTGACCACTCATCTGCTTTATTTTATACCTTTAGAGTAATGCTGCCATTCACCACACAAGATATATATATATATATATATATATATATATATATATATATATAGAGAGAGAGAGAGAGAGAGAGAGAGAGAGAGAGAATGTATGTGTGTATGTCTTGGATTTCCTGCCAAACCAGTGGATCGATTTCAACCAAATGTGGCACAGTAACAGCAGTCCTTGCATCAGCACTGTGGGGTTTATAACCTCCTAACTCCAATAGGAGCGTAGATAAAGCTAAAATGTGTTCCTCCCAGCCTCTGGTGTATAGGCTACTCTGCGCAACAGTCATGTGTGGGAGCAGTAGCAGCCTGTCAAATAGCCTGCAGTGCATGACAGATTTGTTGTGGGAGTAATATCAGCCTGCTTTACTGAAGTGTGTTACAGGTGACTATGGGGACGTCTGGGGACATTTTGAGATAGGTAGAGGAGGCTGTTGTAGCGGCCCCTTATCAATTAGAGGGCCTGCACAACAGACAAGTAAGGTGGGCTGCCGAACTCCTTTCAAGAGCTCAGATCAAAACATTGCCAGTGATTGTAAACACCAACAGACTTTCTGCATAAATGCAGCACTACATCGTGAAAAGCCATGTGACAGTGATCCACCAATTGGAACTAACGTGACTACGTGTAGCGCTCTGCCGAATCGGTGTTATAAACACGCCAGCAGAGTCATACCAGCAGCGTGTACCAACAGCTAGGACAGCTCTGGCCATACCTACGCCGGCTGTAACCTAGTAGACACAAAGAGAGGTGAGAAGAGGAGATGCATGAAGCAGGTGGAGGGTGTAGAAGGATAGCGGGCAGGTGGAGATGGAAAGAGAGAGAAAGAGGAGGATATGTTCAGATGGAGGGGGAGGAAGATATGGTCAGAGAGACGGGGTGGAGGAAATGGACAAAGAGAGGGGGAGAAGGAGATGAATAGATAAAGAAAGTGGGGAGGAGGAGATACATAGAGGTGGGAGGATAAGTTGAAGAGACAGAGGGAGAAAGATGTGGACACAGAGGGGGATGGGGAGATGTGTTCAAGATAGACAGGCAATGCCACAGGGTAAAGGCTAGTGCACATATAAATCTATGGCGACAATGTATTTCATCTGTCGAGTCTGATTTGGGCTCTTTCCAGTCCTACGATTGTAATATACCCTTTCCTGTTCACCTGAATCTACGTTATTAACCCTTATTAATGTCTAAGAACTGGTCAGATGTACCCGAACACATCCCAGGTCATGAAGAAATGGATCCTGCTCCCCTCTTTAAACAGTTTAACATATTGACACAGTGTCAGCTTACAATCCTCCTCCAGTTACTATCGTTAGGAATTAATAAGCTATAACCACAAATGTGCATGGGAGAAGCAATTAAAACTCACGTTTACGCTGTCTAATAATTATATTACAGATGTATATATAGACTGCTTACGCACACACCTATGTCGTATTGAAGTTTTAAAGCAACATTTAAGTAATATGATGGGTGGAATAAAGCGTAGTTGGTTGGTTGGTTGTTTTGGGGAAGGAGACCAGACAGCGAGGTCATCGGTCTCATCGGATTAGGGAAGGACGGGGAAGGAAGTCGGCCGTGCCCTTTGAAAGGAACCATCCCGGCATTTGCCTGGAGCGATTTAGGGAAATCAGGGAAAACCCAAATCAGGATGGCCGGACGCGGGATTGAACCGTCGTCCTCCCGAAAATAAAGCGTAGTCACTATCATCACACACTGTGCGAAGTCGATGTGACACTTCCAATTTTTATCATTAGCAACCGAAAGCAAATGCCGATTTTATCAACTGCGTAATATCTGTGAAGTTACTGATATTATTGTAATTTTCCCACTAGCTATAAGCCTAACAAACAAAGACTGAAACTTTGTATTTATAAATTCTTCCTGTTTATATCTGTTGTGTACAAGCTCTAGAATTGCATTTTCTTATGTTAATTCCCCATTCCGCTATAATGTGCGTCATTTAGTTTACCCCTTCCACAAGACTGCAGGAAAAAATACTAAATGTACTCTTTGCTGTTACTAGAAATGGTAGCAGATTTTATCGCGTCCTACCGATAAATGTACTAATAAATGCTTCTATTTTCCGATGCAGATGACACTTCTCCCGCATTTCTATGAGGGTGTAATTGCCTCGTTTTATTCTTTGAAGAAAATGTAAAAAAAGGGCACTCCATACGCCTTCAGTTTCCTTGGGTACCATAAGCCTTAAGTGAGGAAACATTCAGGCTTTGTGTGGTCGTTTGCCTTAAAATTACTCCTTTTTAAGGCAAGGGTACGAACATTTATTCATACTCGGTCAGTGATGAAACTGTTACGACTCCTTAGATTATGTAAAAAGCGGTTTCGAAGTATCTGTAATGAGCATAGAAGGAAAACCATGTAATTAATATTTCATGATTTTCCACATAAGTTTTTGAGACAGATACCGTTAAATTCGTAGTATCTATACACAAGTGAACACACTCAGGTAGAAGACTACTCGAACCTATTCAGTAATGGTATTACCGCTGTGCTTCAGCCTCTAAATCATTGACTTGATCTCGGGAAAATCTCTGTAAAATTTTTAGAATTTCGAAACAACCTTGCCTGTGCAATGAAATAATACTTCCTTTAACCTACTTTTTGAGCAACCAAACGTTACAAAAGGCTTCAGTATTGTAAGAACAAATCTGTACTAAAAATAATACAATAAAAAACTAACATTTGTTCAATAAACTGCCTGCACCCATCAGCTGATCGGGATATAAGTTTCAATAGGATGACGTTACCTGCGGTCGTTATCGCGTATGGTATGACAGAAAAGTACGAGGCACGCCGTCTTTCTCCACCGAAGAACAGAGCACAATGTCTGGCGTCATGTTGTGTTAAGCTGTGTACTTGAGTGCAAACATAAATCATGTCGTTGCCGTGGATGGAAAATTCTTCTGGGAGAACTGGTTTTTTGAGCATAATATAAAGCGGCGGTTTGCTCCTCTCAGCGGTGCACGCAAGACGTGGGAGATAACCTCTGCTTTGTGTGCGCTTACTCCATTATCTGTAGAGGGAGATGTGGAGCTCGCCCTGTGCGTCCACGAGACTCAGAAGGCAGAAGATACCGGTGCCCACGTAGAAGACGTGTTCGTTAACTTCCGGAAGGCCTTACATGTATTTCCGTAATGCCACGTAATGAACAAAACAGGAACGTACGGAATATCGAATCAGTTTTGTCATTGGATTGAAGAATTTCTAGCAAATAGGACACGTCAAGTCGTTAACAGAGAGAAATCTTCAGACGGGAAAGTAACTTCCGGCTTACCCCAGAGAGTGTTATATAGCCATTACTATTCATTACATATGCATTCTGTTTGGCTACTAAATGGGCGAGTAGAGGGCAATAAAACAAGCAAATAATTGTAACCAACATAGGTGCGGAAATCATTGGTTTATCCGACACGACGTATTACGATTGAGTACCTGAACACCTTATAATAGTGTCCCCGAGGATCCAAACGCAGATATGCGCTGTTGAAGATAAACATATTATCACAAGTGTTTGAAGTGGCTATCGATCATCTGCAGGAAAGATTTATCACGTCTCCTCATCGATGTCCGCAGACGCTCAAAAATACCTGGCGTGTTACTAATACACTGACAATCACCTACAAAACGCTCCAGTTCATCAAAATATCAACAGAGCTGGAATATACCAAAACTTTCAAATGTTCCCACACAAAAAGTCAGTATGGAAATATTAAAACACGAACGACCACATAAAACTAATCTTTGGAAAGGAAGATACCAGAGTGAAACGTACTGAAAGATTCTTGAGGAAGGGAAGGTCACCCACAAAAACCTTTTCGGCGGACGCTTCATTATTGCTCGTCATTCTGTACCGGAAAGGACAGATACAAAAAAATAGAGAAAATCGAAAGGAGAGCAGCACGTCGACTCACATATTCGTTAATTAAGCAAAAATGCGTCACCAAGATGATCATAGAACTTCATAAGCAGAGGCCACAAGAGATGCGCGGTGTATCACGATGTGGTTTGCTGTTAAAAGTACGAGAGTATAAGTTCTTAGAAGTGTCAACCGATATATTGATGCGAAAATTGGCGGTTGACCCTAAATAACGAAAAGTGTGAGGTCATCCACATGAGTCCTAATAGGAATTCTTTAAACTTCGGTTACACGATAAATCAGTGTAGTCTAAAAGTCGTAAATTCAACTAAATAGCTAGGTATTACAATTATGAAAATCTTAAATTGGAAGGAACACATAGAAAGTGTTGTGGGGAAGGCTGACCAAAGAATGTGTTTTATTGGCAGGACACTTAGAAAATGTAACAGATCTACTAAGGAGACTGCCTACACTACGCTTGTCCGTCCTCTTTTAGAATACTACTGCGCCGTGTGGGATCCTTACCAGACAGGACTGACGGAGTACACCGAAAAAGTTCAAAGAAGAGCAGCACGTTTTGTATTATAGCGAAATATGGGGGAGAGTGTCACAGAAATGATGCAGGTTTTGGGCTGGACATCATTAAAAGAAAGTCGTTTTTCGTTGCAACGGAGTCTTCTCACGGAATTCCAATTACCAACTTTCTCCTCCGAATGCGGAAATATTTTGTTGACACCGACCTACGTAGGAAGGAACGATCACCACGATAAAATAAGGGAAATCAGAGCTCGTACGGAAAGATATATGTGTTCATTCTTTCCGCGTGCTAGATGAGATTGGAATAACAGAGAATTGTGAAGGTGGTTCGCTGAACCCTCTGTCAGGCACTTAAATGTGATTTAAGTAGATGTAGATGTAGATTGCTTCTCATACGTATACCTCGCGAAAAGGCTATGAAACTCCTCACAAGGAGGCTTACCATCAATCATCCTTCCCAAACAACTTTCGCTATTGGAAGTGGAAAAGGAAGAAGTGACAGCGAAACGCAAAATATATATGTAGATAGATAAAAGCAGCACAAAATCGGAACCCGCATTTAGGACCAGCTAGGTTCCTTCTCACCAATATTAAGACTCTGCTGACATGCGTCATTAGAGATGTAGTCTTATCTGGACAATACTATCAGATGAAATCATTCGTTGTTTTGTTCAAAGGTCGATCGTAACTTGCATAATCTATTTTGAGGAGCTATGAAAATTGAATCAGAATATGCAGACTTCATTCGAGCTGTTACCCTTTGCCCTTCAAGACTGGTGTCATGAATACGATACAAGAACGGTCGATGACATGCAACTCCCTCCTCTACTATATGGATGTTAAATCCCTCACATTTTTTTCCCAGCTCCAGGAGACATGGCTTAAAAGTTTCCCTCAATTACTTGTGGTACATACTGGGATTACTACGTCAGCACTACCACTGTTCCAGTGCGTCCACTGTCTATGGAGCATAACCCTAAAACAAATATTGTAACAAAATTTATTGTAAACATAATTACTTGAACAAGTCGATTATTTAATGAACTCAAGGTAGCCGGCTGCTGTGACCGAACGGTTCTAGGCGCTTCAGTCCGGAACCGCGCTGCTGCTACGGTCGCAGGTTTGAATCCTGCCTCGGGCATGGGTGTGTATGATGTCCTTAGGTTACTTACGTTTAAGTAGTCTAAGTCTAGGGGACTGATGACCTCAGATGTTAAGTCCCATAGTGCTTAGAGCCATTCGAACTATTTTTGAATGCAAGGTACGGTAGGAGTTTAAATAAATATTTTACATACAGTGCCTGATAAAAATGTGAAGCACCCAGAAGGGGAGGGGGAAACTAAATGAAATTTAGAGTGCTGTGAGGATATGTGGTGTTATGTCAGTGTTTACAAATTCGAGTGAAATTTACAGCACATGGCCTTATGAGCGCATTTATCAGTATGATGTTGCGCTCCCTCTGTCCTAGATGCATGCTATGAGAGTTATGCATCTCCGTGATATACTGTTGTGCCATCAGAGTTCTCTTAATCACTACCAGCCGTCTGGCTAGGGCCTCCCGTCGGGTAGACCGTTCGCCTGGTCTAAGTCTTTCGATTTGACGCCACTTCGGCGACTTGCGCGTCGGTGGGGATGAAATAATAATGATTAGGACAATTCCCTGATGCGGCTACTGCTAGTCTCCGACCAATGGGGTGCAAAGACACAATGTTGTAGGGAGTCGGTTACCTACGTCGACCGGAACGTTGAATACGGGTATATGCGCCGTCACGTTCCTGTGCAGTCCAACATCGGACCACTTTCAAAACTGAATGCCCACAAATTTGGATATTGCACGATTCTACCAGAAACAGAAGTGGAAACCCACAATGAGGATTCTTTCAAACACTGTTAGGTGCTAGTAACGCTCTCACTTAAGAGTATGCGGCGTCTTTACGTCTTTCACAGAGATTACTCAATATTTTAAACTGTTTTCTCTGTGTTCACTGTGAACTATGAGTTTTTAATTTGTAAATCTAACAAAGGAAATGTACAGCTCTGAATTCTATCACTACGCGACGCTCTTGTATCATCGCTCCCAATGGCTTGCGTGGTGATCGTCGATTCGCCGACTGAAAGAATCGTAAGATAATTAAATATTCCACGAGGAATTAATCTTAAATGTTATCTATAACTTTCCTTCCATGTTTTTATTAACTATAGACACGAAAATACATGGTTTCCCACACATCAACATTAATTTTATTGTATTCAACTGTTACAAAAATGTGAAGTACTGATGCATACAGTTTCTTCGGCAGCATGAAAGAACAATTAGAGACGATAACTGAAAATCTCCCGAGTCGCAAACACGCCTTTTTACACAAAACCATCTGGAGTTAGGCCACCCTCTACCACTAACATTGCCAAATCCAGATTAACGTGCGGACCCCGCACATATAAGGGATAAAGCCATGAAAATGAAGAAGGTACAGAAGCAAGACCTCAGTTATAAGAGTAGAAGCCCATGAAAGGGGAGCAGTAGTTGAAAACGGAATGAGACAGGGTTGCAGCCTATCTCTGGTGTTATTTAATCTGTGTATGAACCAAGCTGTGAAGAAAAAGAAGGTGAAATTAGGGAAAGGGACTAAGGTTCAAGGAGAAGAAATATGAATTTTGATGTTTGCCGAAGGCATTGTAATTTTGTCAGATACTGCAAAGGACTTGGAAGTGCAGCTGAATGGAATGGACAGACTGTTGCCAAGAGGTTATAAGATGAACACCAATAACAGTAAAAGCGGCAATCAAAAAGTTTCCTTTTGGGGGTGTTGCTGCAGGGTATATGCAACGAGCGCGATTCGTATGTGGATATATAAGCACCGACATGTAGGAAGAGATTAGTGTGGCATTCGTACCTCTGCGACGTGTGGGTGGTAAACTTTGAAACGTGAACTGTCGCGACCTTATTACTAAATGCGTCCAGACAGGACCGATTTGCTGATAATTCGGACCTTGGCTGCCTAAGGACAGACACCAGCAGACATCCATCGTAGAATGTAGAATGTGTATGGGACAACGAGTCTGCCGAAAACTGGGAAAACTGCGACCAGGTGTGCTACTACTTCATGATAACGCACGTCCCCATACCATAAATGATGTGACGTAGAAGTTACGCCGACTCAAGTGGAAGACACTCTAGCACCTGCTCTATAGTCCTGATCTCTCTCAATGCGATAATCACACCTTCGGTCACTTAAAAAAAGGCCTTGGATGATAGACAATTCCTGTCCAATGATGATGTACAGCACGCAATTACGGACGTCTTCAAGTAGCAGCACACGATGTTTTATCAAAAGAGTATCTTCAACCTAGTGAGTTGATGAGATGATTGCATAAATGCTCCCGGCGGTTTTGCCTGACCGGCCTATCGATTTTGATCGCCCCCTTATAAAACCAAGGTAACGGAATGCAGGCGAATTAAATCAGGCGATGTTGAAGGAATTAGATTAAGAAGTAAATGGTTCAAATGGCTCTGAGCACTATGGGACTTAACTTCTGAGGTCATCAGTCCCCTACAACTTAGAACTACTTAAACCGAACTAACCTAAGGACATCACACACATCCAAGCCCGAGACAGGATTCGAACCTGCGACCGTAGCGGTCGCGCGGTTCCAGACTGTAGCGCCTAGAACCGCTCGGCCACTACGGCCGAGCCCAAGAAGTAAGAAACTAAAAGTAATGGAAGAGTTTTGTTACTTGGGCAAGAAAATAACTGATGGTGACCGAACTATAGAGGGTATAAAATTCTGACCGGCAATAGCAAGAATAGCTTACCTGAAAAAAGAAACTCGCTAAAATCGAATAAATCTAAATGTTAGTAAATCATTTCTGACGATATTTGTGTAGAATTTATGAAAGTGAAACGTGGACGATAGCTCAGACAACAAGAGAAGGTTTTGAAATGTAATGCTGAAGACGAATACTGAAAGTTGGATGAGTAGATCGAATAACTAATGAGAAGGTACTTAATCAAATTGAGCAGGAAAGAATCTTATGGCACAACTTGACTAAAAGAAAGATTCGGTTCTTAGAACATATCCTGAGATATCAAAAAATAGTCAGTTTGTTAATGGTGGGGAGTGTATAGGGTTGGCGGAGGAGAGAGGGGGGGGGATGAAATTAAAATTTTGAAGGAGACAATCGTTTGAATACAGTAAGCAGGTTCAAATAGAGTAAGGTTTCAGTAATTTTGGAGAGATGAAGATGAAGAGACGTGTACAGGATTGACTAACGTGGAGAGCTACATCAAACCAGCCATCAGATTTAAGACGATAACAGCATGTTGAACCGTTATCACGAAATAGCTAAAGTGGCTTGAATGATTAGGGTGAAAGGTAGTGAAAGAAGTCAAGTTGATTATTCGCAGACCTTAGATAAAACGAGTGTCGAGAAGCGAAAAGCAAAATTCCTGAGTGCAATCAGTTAAGCGCATGCACGGAGGAAATGGCTGCAGTCCGCAAGCACATCCATCGATCATTAGCACAGCCCGAAGGTCACAGGTTCGAGGCAGCGCTTTCCAAAGGTCACGGAACACAGCCTGCTAGCCACGCGTGTACGTGTCAGGCTCTGCAGCCACCCCGGCGATCATCTATTAAATTTCCCTTTCGTTTCTCTTATTGAACGTGTTTATTCGGGATCAGATTGCAGTTCTATGTTTTGTTCTGCCCCCTTATCAGGATAATGTTACAATACCGGATAAACACTTAATCACTACTAGGAGAAATCACGCTAAAACTTTGTACCTACTTATTGTCACTTACAGTCTCGACACCCGCCGCCTAGAATCAAATGGGGCTCGTATTTCCACATAACTACAGAAAGTTGCATACAACTCTGATGAAAATTTCGGTTCCTGGTTTGTAATGCAGTTGAGCATTCACGATAACTGGTGAAATTAAATATAAAATAAAAAGAGAAAATCCACCCAAAACTGTTAAAGCAAGGTATTACATATTTTGATCATCTGCACTACCATTGCAGGAAACAGGCAAAAAAAAAAAAATGGTTCAAATGGCTCTGAGCAGTATGGGACTTAACATCTATGGTCATCAGTCCCCTAGAACTTAGAACTACTTAAACCTAACTAACCTAAGGACATCACACAACACCCAGTCATCACGATGGAAACAGGCAGTTCCTGAGAATCAAATGGGGCTCTTATTTCCACATAACTACAGAAAGTTGCATACAACTCTGATGAAAATTTCGGTTCCTGGTTTGTAATGCAGTTGAGCATTCACGATAACTGGTGAAATTAAATATAAAATAAAAAGAGAAAATCCACCCAAAACTGTTAAAGCAAGGTATTACATATTTTGATCATCTGCACTACCATTGCAGGAAACAGGCAAAAAAAAAAAAAAATGGTTCAAATGGCTCTGAGCAGTATGGGACTTAACATCTATGGTCATCAGTCCCCTAGAACTTAGAACTACTTAAACCTAACTAACCTAAGGACATCACACAACACCCAGTCATCACGATGGAAACAGGCAGTTCCTGAGAATCAAATGGGGCTCGTATTTCCACATAACTACAGAAAGTTGCATACAACGATGATGAAAATTTCGGTTCCTGGTTTGTAATGCAGTTGAGCATTCGCGATAACTGGTGAAATTAAATATAAAATAAAAAGGGAAAATCCACCCAAAACTGTTAAAGCAAGGTATTACATATTTTGATCATCTGCACTACCGTTGCAGGAAACAGGCAAAAAAAAAAAAAATGGTTCAAATGGCTCTGAGCAGTATGGGACTTAACATCTATGGTCATCATCCCCTAGAACTTAGAACTACTTAAACCTAACTAACCTAAGGACATCACACAACACCCAGTCATCACGATGGAAACAGGCAGTTCCTGAGCTTATCCACTAGGACATCTCAGGTTTAAGGAGGTTATACTTTTCAGGAAGCTCTGTTGCAGAATTTTGTAACTCATGCCAACATCACTTACCTTTATGCGAGTGAGTACCCAACAACTGGGGACGACATGCTACCTCTCTAGAGCTGAAGTTCTAGGAAACCCATATCATCCCCAAAGTCTCGCGAACCCACCGTGCGTCAGCCTGCTCTTGCTGGGAGACTCCCTCATAAGTCACCTACAAGTACTCCTATTATGCTACTTCTGTCATAGCTGTCACGTTCGTGCCCACGTATCCACTGCTTCTGTTCCACTATATACGAGTTAATTCCAGCGTTCGTGAATCTTCGCTACTCGCAGTATTCACTTCAGTACTATCACGTACACTCAGGTTTTCCATCCACAGACGTCTCACCAAATAACTTCGACAACGTCAGAGGAATTCGCGTTCTTATAGAGGCTTACAAATAGTTGTTCTTCCCAAAGTCCACTGAAGAGGAAAGGGTGGGAATGGTGGCGTTTCCAGAAATATCCTCTACCACACCCCATCAGGCAGCGGCAGTATTAACAATATGTCACATCTAATGAACATTTGCCCCAGATCGGGATACGGGCACGTGTTTTCTATTTCTCATGAGCAGTCGTTTGAAACACTAGGCTACCTGTGCAAGACTGACTCATGCATTCGTAGTCACACGTGATCCAGCAAACAGCACAACCTGGGTTCCTCCCAATTGGTACACTGTAATAACATATATGAGAAAACAGGTTTAGTGGAAGACCACGGTTTATCTTGCCACATCCACATACCTGAAGTAATAATTTTATGTTTATTCATGGTTTCTGTGGGAAGTTTGTAACTTAGCTCCCGCTATATTTGGTTGATTTTTTATTGAATCAGTTTTCTTTACGATGATCGGACATAGGTAGGAGGAGCTACATGACTGAGAAGTAGCGTCTTCGGTCACGAAAACGGACAACGACCAGGATAGCGGGGCGCTGACCACACCCCCCTCCATCTTCACATCTAGTGACGCCTAACTGATAGTAGGGTACAGTGGCGCCTGGAGAGCCACAGTTTGGCCAGTTTTGAAATGTTGCAGGCCGTCGAATGCACAGACGGCCCAGTGAGGCACTTAACCCCCTCCTCCCCCTCCCCAGTGGGAGGCCTGCGGTGCTTATGTGATGTTTCGAAGGTATGTTTCATACTACGACTTGAGCCTACTCACTCAGGTTACCCTCATCATTAGCCAGGACGTCATCTCTCCGGAGAAGGGGGGGAGGGGGGGGGCAGGAATCGTGGAAAACATTATGTGTCGGGGTTGTAGCGATTATTAGGGTTACTGATATAGTGTAGTCTCAGAGTAAACACGGATTTGACACAGTGGGTTACAGTAAATGGAACATCCCAGCTTAAAGATACCCCGCGATTAACAAGCACTGTGGATTTTAGCAACAAATGTCTGCGATCACATTCCCTTACACAACTGGAGGCAACCTGCTTACCTCACGTCTTCTAAAAATATCCCGTAGCAGTTGTCCAGCTTGGTTTCTTCTCCGTAAGCCGCGAACCAACGCTTGTCCCATAAACAGTGCGTAATAATGAAATACGTAAGTGGGTAGGTTTAGATGCTAATCATAATAATAATCGTAAAATGTTAGGGTGCCAAACAATTTTGTTTTAATTCATTAATCGCAAGATTATTAAAACGATTTCAAGAGACATTCTATCGTTAATATTCGTTACAAGATTCCAGGTCAATAACCATTGGTCTGACCGCGAAAATCACAGAACTGCTTTACACGATCTTAGAATCAACATGAGATCGCACAGTTATGTTTTCTGAGGCAACTTTAACAATTAATTCCGTCTTTATGCGGAGCTGCATTTCACGCACTAGTTCGCGTGTTGCCACCTCGAAAACCGTTCGTAGACTGCTTTGAATTAACACAACATCGCACAAGCATGTCTTCAGAGGTAAATTCTCAACGAACAGTTCCGTCTTTGCATGAGATCAGATGTCATACACGGATTCATGTATTACCTCTTCGGAAACCAATCAAAGACTGGCCCTCTCAGGGCCCACTTGTGATTGGTCCATCATTTCCATTAATTAGCACTGATAATAATTAAAATTTATGATTATCATTTCCTAATTAATTGAGTGATATTGAAATTATTATTAACAAGTTCTCAGTGCAAGTAGCAGCATCAGCGCGGATGGAGTTGTACATCAATATTTAAACATTAAAGATAAATAATAACCGATTCGCTTCTTGGTGGCCAGCGTGGTAGGTAAATAATCACTGTCCGCTCCATTAAAATACGGCTCTTGCTCGCCCGGCCGTTCTCACTCTATGTGACCATCTGCGGCGTCTTTCGAGGAGTCTGCTTTGTGATCCTACCTACTCGCTAGCCTCCAGTAGCATAACCTTCTTATACTGTGCGTTAAAACATAGCAGTAAAATATAATAAAAACGGGCAGCGATGTGCCATAAACGCCACAGGGCATTACACAGCATAGGAGTCGTCAACAGTCTTGTCCGCGACGTGGAAACTTTTCGATCCTCAAGGTGCCGTTCTGTGTACTTTTTGCCCTTCCTAAGAGCAACCGGGTGATTTTTGAAGCTTCGGAAAATATTTATAATTTGGTTTTTGTGACGTGTCGCTGGATCAGCCCAATCAGAAACTGGCCATCGGGTGTTTCACACGAGGTTAAATTGTGGTCCTATAATGAAATTTTGATCCTAATTGCTCCATTTCTCTTTCTTTTGTCGGAGACAGAGCATTACCGCTCAATTAGAAGTTCACACCAAAGAGGAATAGCGAGCGGTGATCCTGTTTTTGTGGTCGGAAGGTGTATCGTGGAGCGCGTTCCTTCTAAGACTTTCAGCACAATAAGGGAACAGTATCTTGCCGCAACGGAGTATTGATGAATGGATTGCCAAATTCAAAAATGGTCGAACAAGTGTTACGCGTGAGGAAGGAGCTGGACGACGACACTGAGTGTGCACGTAATTTGGTTCTGGTAGACAGACGAGTGACTACTGATGAAATGCTACATCGTCTGCAGATTAGCCATCTTTCTGCCTACGAAATCATCCAAAACAGAGTCGGCTGTCATAAAGTATGTGCAAGATGGGTCCCCAAACAACTCACAGTGTTGCACCAACAAACGCGCTTATACATCTGCCGACCGTGGTGGTGCGGTAGCGTTCTCGCTTCCCACGCCCGGGTTCCCGGGTTCGATTTCCGGCGGGGTCAGGGATTTTCTCTGCCTCGTGATGACTGGGTGTTGTGTGATGTCCTTAGGTTAGTTAGGTTTAAGTAGTTCTAAGTTCTAGGGGACTGATGACCATAGATGTTAAGTCCCATAGTGCTCAGAGCCATTTGAACATCTGCCGAAAACATTTGGATCGCTATGGTAACAGAATCACCTTTGGTGACGGAACATGGATGCACCATTACGAGCCGGAGAGAAAACGGCATAGTATGGAATAGAAACATCCACAATCACACAACTATCTGCAGGAAAACTGATGCTTACCGTTTTCTGGGACATACAAGGCCCAGTACTGGAATATTATAAGGAGAATGGTCCAACAATAAACAGTGCGCGTTACAATGAGATGGTTACTGACAGGATGAAGCCTGCAACTCGAAGCAAACGTCGAGGACTACTGTGGACGGGTGTTGCGTTGCTGCACGACAACGTCCGTCAACATGAACTGTATTGAAAAATGATGTTAAAGTGTTGTCCTATTTGTACTGCAATAAAAAGTATAGTTACTAGTACATTCCGAGTAATTTTTGACTTACCCCCGTACCCAGACTCAGCGGAAGACTTCGTTTTGAATCCCTTGGGAAGAATATGAATTTTTTGTGCCTACTCAGCGGACATATTACTATGATGTGACTATCGCTTCAAGACAATTTGACTTGGTCGTAAATCCAGGTCTTTTCTGTTTTACGTCAGCGTTCACTCTGACTGAGATGTCTCCCACAACTGTGATGACGTATATCTACTTACCTCATCACTCCCACCCGGCTCTTTGGCATGTGGTGTCTTGACGAAAGACAGGAAGAGATGTTTGCACAGCTCCTCGGGGGTTTCTGCTTCCAGGTATGTGTCCATAAACAGCCTGAAGCCCTCGAAGTCGATATCCTGTAACAAGAAAAATTGACACATGTGGGAAACCTCCGTGATAGAACAACATGTATCAACTGAAGCATCGGATTTGTGCTAGTCAGATGAAAACGAGATAGACAGAGAAAAATAAATAAACTGTTTATTATTTAAAAAATAATCGCCGTAAGTACTAATACGTTTATTTCAGTGTGACATCAAGAAGTCAATGCCTTCATGAAAAAATTCTGCGGTTGCCGTCCGCTGTGGCCGAGCAGTTTTGAGAGCTTCAGTCCGGAACCACGCTGTGCTACGGTCGCAGGTTCGAATCCTGCCTCGGGCATGGATGTGTGTGATGTTCTTAGGTTAGTTAGGTTTAAGTAACTAAGTCTAGGGGACTGATAACCTCAGATGTTAAGTCCCATAGTGCTTAGAGCCATTTGAACCATTTGATTTGTTTGCCGTTGCCTACGAAATAGTTATTGTGCCCAGGTATGCACCTCTTCGTCCGAAACAAATTGACGGCCACGAATATCTTTCTTTAGGGCTCCAAAAATATCGAAATCGTATGTGTAAGAACTTCCCAGCGAAACTTGTGCAACGTAGTCGAAACATCCTTTTCAACATGTGTAAGAGCTTCCACACGTTGAAAAGGCGTCAGTCGGGACTAGCCGACCGGTCTCAGGCGCTGCAGTCATGGACTGTGCGGCTGGTCCCGGCGGAGGTTCGAGTCCTCCCTCGGGCTTGGGTGCGTGTGTTTGTCCTTAGGATAATTTAGGTTAAGTAGTGTGTAAGCTTAGCGACTGATGACCTAAGCAGTTAAGTCCCATCAGATTTCACACACAAAGGCGTCAGTGAAACCAACCCTTCCCACTTGGGGTTGATTCCCTCACATTTATCGGTCGAAAACGACATTACGCAGAGTAATGAGCAACAGCATGACGATCTCGACAACCTTTGACGTTGCTGACCCTCCGGACGATTCGACGCTTCCATAAAGATATCGTAGGGCAGCAGCCTCAGTGAACGAGATCGTATCCCTTTGGAGGGCAATACGACTGCAATTTTTGCTCTAACGTTCAGGGTGGAATCATTAGCGACCGCTCAAAACCATTCGATGAAATTTGAACGCGATCCACAGCAAGAAAGGGTACTTTTGCTTTTGCAGCCCTCTTCTTTCGTGACCTCCTGTGACGTGATCACTGGGGGAGGGGGGGGGGGGTGCAACACTGACATACTCCCGGTGCTACCCGCCCACATTTTTTTGAGCACATTAAAAACGTACCTGTTTAGAGAGAAACTGTGGTGGAGTCCTACGCGCTTTCAGACAGGTACCCCCTTGACACTCCTCTGACTCCGTGTGCCTCCAGTGTGCTATGCTCTGTGTTCAGTGAGCGCATTACGTCGGAGTTAACTGAATTCGAACGTGGGAAAAATATATGTTTTCGTATGGTGGGTGCTCCCGCAACTAAGGGAGCGATAGGGTCTGGTGTTTCAAGAGGCACACTATCGAAGATTTATACAGGATATAGGGAAAGTCCAAAAAAATCATCGACTATGTCACAACGAGAACGAAAGTGTGTGTTGAGTGATCGTGACAGACGCTCATTGAAAAGGACTGTGACGAAAAATAAGACGACAGCTGCAAACGTCGCTAGTGGACTAAATGTCGCACTCGAACCCTGTCAATACCAAAACAACACGAATGGAGATCCATAAGCTGGGAACTGTAGTGAGAAATGGAATTCAAAAACCACACATCAGTAATGTAAATGTATGTAACAGCCAAACGTGATGCGGAAGCCGTACAATCTGGACTATGAAACAATGGACGAAAGTAATTTGATACAGCGGAAAAATAGTCAAAGTTGCAAATTTCACTTTTAGTTACTTGATGACTAGTTTCAGTTCAGGGCCTATTTTCAGATCATTCAGATAATCAAAATTATATTTCGCAAAATATAAGAACGAGTTCAGGATAACAAACATATAAGCATTACAAAGTCAAAATTAACGGTTACAGAGCATACAGACATGCTCTGTAACTGTTCAGTTTCACTTTGTGGCGTTTCCATAATTCTGTCCACTCTCTGTAGATAATCCTGCAGATTTAATCCAGGTGTCAACTTGAACATCTTCGTTTCCACGACAACAAGTTGTGGTTCCACATCTTTTGTTGATGGCCAGCGTTCAGCACCATACACTGCAGCTGTTGCCTGTTTGGAATCTTCCAGTTTCATTGTACACCAGTCGCAGAAAGCCGTATGAGCCACGTTCTGCTCAGGCGGTCAGAGATTTATGCACTGAAACTTCCATCAGTATGAACTCTCAAACCTAGATACTTAAAAGTCCTCACTGCTGGGAGGTTGACACCAGCGAGTGTTATGCTACCCGAGTCATTTAGATCTGTGGTGAGATACGGCGTTTTCTTTATGTTGAGTCGTAGAGCTACTTTTGTACGGCGGTTGTTCCAGGCTTGACTTGACATTGCAGGTCAGTCTTATCTTCAGAGGCCAACAGCACATCATCAACATACAGTAATGTCCTGGCTATTGTTTTCTGCAGTTTTCTTGCGATTGTATCCACGACTATGAATTAGAGGAAAGGAGGGAGAGCACATCCCTGATGTACTCCCACAGAAACAGGATAATCACCCGACTGTCCAGCGGCTGATCGTGTCCCGCTCCTCGGGTCATGGTTCAAATGGCTCTGAGCACTATGGGACTTAACATCTGTGGTCATCAGTCCCCTAGAACTTAGAACTAGTTAAACCTAACTAACCTAAGAACGTCACACACATCCATGCCCGAGGCAGGATTCGAACCTGCGACCGTAGCGGTCAAGCGGTTCCAGACTGAAGCGCCTGGAACCGCACGTCCACACCGGCCTCGGGTCATGGTAGAACAGTCTCTTTCATCCTACTAATTATTCAGGTACTCCACGCTTTCGTAGGGCAAAGAAATCGTGTGGCACTCGGTCGAAGGGCTTTTCATGGTCAGGGAAAGTATACACCTTGACTTCTCCCGATGTTTTTCCATAAGGAGTCGAGCAGCATGGACAGCGACTGTCGTCCCGCAGCCCTTCAAAAATCCACATTTATTGGTGGTGAGATAACGTGTGGTACAAGGTGTATGGGACGATAGTTGTTACGTTCAGCTGGGCTACCTTTCTGCTTCCGATTTGGAGTGGTTGTACCACATGTCTCACCAGTTGGAATCCTTCTCTTCTCAATAATTTTACTGAAGACAACTGTCAGCTATTCAGACGAATCCCAGTGCTTTGATTTTCACGTATCTGCGCATAGATCGTCTGATCATATAAATGATGTCATTCATCAGCTTCATGAAGAGTACAGGATACTGGGAATACAAAACATAAGATAAGTCACTTCAAAGACCGAGTCTTAGTAAGGCTCGCCAATCCGGGACCTTGGAAGAGCTATACGATTTGTTTCATCACAATGTGAGCGTGAGTGAACTGATCATTCCATTTCAGCGGCAGACGCTGCAAGAAAGTCGCCGTCTTATTGTTAAAATAATTCTGAGAACCCACGTAGCAAAAAGAACGCTGTTGCAGAGGCAACGGAAAAAGCATGCGAAATTCAGAAGAACGCGAAATCCCGAAGATTGGCTAAAATTTACAGACGCGCCAAATTTGGCACGAACTTCAATGCGAGATGCCTTTAATAGGTTCCACAACGAAACATTGTCTCGAAATTTGGTAGAAAATCCGAAGAAATTCTGGTCGTATGTAAAGTACACAAGCGGAAAGACGCAGTCAATACCTTCGCTGCACAGTGCCGATGGTACTGTTACCGACGACTGTGCCGCTAAAGCGGAGTTATTGAACGCAGCTTTCCGAAATTCCTTCACCAGGGAAGACGAATGGAATATTCCAGAATTTGAAACACGAACAGCTGCTAGCATGAGTTTCTTAGAAGTAGATAGCTTAGGGGTTGCGAAGCAACTCAAATCGCTTGATACGGGCAATTCTTCAGGTACAGATTGTATACCGATTAGGTTCCTTTCAGATTACGCTGATACAATAGCTCCCTACTTAGCAATCATATACAACCGCTCGCTCACCGATAGATCTGTACCTACAGATTTGAAAATTCCGCAGGTCGCACCAGTGTTTAAGAAGGGTAGCAGGACTAATCCATCGAACTACTGACCTATATCATTGACGTCGGTTTGCAGTAGGGTTTTGGAGCATATACTGTATTCAAACATTATGAATCACCTCGAAGAGAACGATCTATTGATATGTAATCAGCATGGTTTCAGAAAACATCGTTCTTGTGCAATGCAGCTAGCTCTTTATTCGCACGAAGTAGTGGCCGCTATCGACAGGGGATCTCAAGTTCATTCCGTATTTCTAGATTTCCGGAAAGCTTTTGACACCGTTCCTCACAAGCTACTTGTAATCAAGCTGCGGGCCTATGGGGTATCGTCTGAGTTGTGCGACTGGATTCGTGATTTCCTGTCAGGAAGGTCGCAGTTCGTATTAATAGACGGCAAATCATCGAGTAAAACTGAAGTGATATTAGGTGTTCCCCAGGGAAGCGTCCTGGGACCTCTGCTGTTCCTGATCTACACTCCTGGAAATGGAAAAAAGAACACATTGACACCGGTGTGTCAGACCCACCATACTTGCTCCGGACACTGCGAGAGGGCTGTACAAGCAATGATCACACGCACGGCACAGCGGACACACCAGGAACCGCGGCGTTGGCCGTCGAATGGCGCTAGCTGCGCAGCATTTGTGCACCGCCGCCGTCAGGGTCAGCCAGTTTGCCGTGGCATACGGAGCTCCATCGCAGTCTTTAACACTGGTAGCATGCCGCGACAGCGTGGACGTGAACCGTATGTGCAGTTGACGGAATTTGAGCGAGGGCGTATAGTGGGCATGCGGGAGGCCGGGTGGACGTACCGCCGAATTGCTCAACACGTGGGGCGTGAGGTCTCCACAGTACATCGATGTTGTCGCCAGTGGTCGGCGGAAGGTGCACGTGCCCGTCGACCTGGGACCGGACAGCAGCGACGCACGGATGCACGCCAAGACCGTAAGATCCTACGCAGTGCCGTAGGGGACCGCACCGCCACTTCCCAGCAAATTAGGGACACTGTTGCTCCTGGGGTATCGGCGAGGACCATTCGCAACCGTCTCCATGAAGCTGGGCTACGGTCCCGCACACCGTTAGGCCGTCTTCCGCTCACGCCCCAACATCGTGCAGCCCGCCTCCAGTGGTGTCGCGACAGGCGTGAATGGAGGGACGAATGGAGACGTGTCGTCTTCAGCGATGAGAGTCGCTTCTGCCTTGGTGCCAATGATGGTCGTATGCGTGTTTGGCGCCGTGCAGGTGAGCGCCACAATCAGGACTGCATACGACCGAGGCACACAGGGCCAACACCCGGCATCATGGTGTGGGGAGCGATCTCCTATACTGGCCGTACACCACTGGTGATCGTCGAGGGGACACTGAATAGTGCACGGTACATCCAAACCGTCATCGAACCCATCGTTCTACCATTCCTAGACCGGCAAGGGAACTTGCTGTTCCAACAGGACAATGCACGTCCGCATGTATCCCGTGCCACCCAACGTGCTCTAGAAGGTGTAAGTCAACTACCCTGGCCAGCAAGATCTCCGGATCTGTCCCCCATTGAGCATGTTTGGGACTGGATGAAGCGTCGTCTCACGCGGTCTGCACGTCCAGCACGAACGCTGGTCCAACTGAGGCGCCAGGAGGAAATGACATGGCAAGCCGTTCCACAGGACTACATCCAGCATCTCTACGATCGTCTCCATGGGAGAATAGCAGCCTGCATTGCTGCGAAAGGTGGATATACACTGTACTAGTGCCGACATTGTGCATGCTCTGTTGCCTGTGTCTATGTGCCTGTGGTTCTGTCAGTGTGATCATGTGATGTATCTGACCCCAGGAATGTGTCAATAAAGTTTCCCCTTCCTGGGACAATGAATTCACGGTGTTCTTATTTCAATTTCCAGGAGTGTATATAAATGACCTGGGTGACAATCTGAGCAGTTCTCTTAGGTTGTTCGCAGATGATGTTGTAATTTACCGTCTAGTAAGGTCATCCGAAGACCACTATCAGTTGCAAAGCGATTTAGAAAAGATTCCTGTATGGTGTGGCTGGTGGCAGTTGACGCTAAATAACGAAAAGTGTGAGGCGATCGACATGAGTTCCAAAAGAAATCCGTTGGAATTTGATTACTCGATAAATAGTACAATTCTCAAGGCTGTCAATTCAACTAAGTACCTGGATGTTAAAATTACGAACAACGTCAGTTGGAAAGACCACATAGATAATATTGTCGGGAAGGCGAGCCAAAGGTTGCGTTTCATTGGCAGGACACTTAGAAGATGCAACAAGTCCACTAAAGAGACAGCTTACACCACACTCGTTCGTCCTCTGTTCGAATATTGCTACGCGGTGTGGGATCCTCACCAGGTGGGATTGACGGAGGACATCGAAAGGGTGCAAAAAAAGGGCAGCTCGTTTTGTATTATCACGTAATAGGGGACAGAGTGTGGCAGATATGATACCAGAGTTGGGATGGAAGTCATTAAAACAAAGACTTTTTCGTCGCGGCGAGATCTATTTACGAAATTTCAGTCACCAACTTTCTCTTCTGAATGCGAAAATATTTTGTTGAGCCCAACCTACATAGGTAGGAATTATCATCAAAATAAAATAAGAGAAATGAGAGCTCGAACAGAAAGGTTTAGGTGTTCGTTTTTCCCGCGCGCTGTTCGGGAGTGGAATGGTAGAGAGATAGTATGATTGTGGTTCGATGAACCCTATGCCAAGCACTTAAATGTGAATTGCAGAGTAATCGTGTAGATGTAGATGTAGATGTAGGTGAAGAATCAAGGTTTGTGTTACTTCTTCGCAATACATATGACGAATTAACAACCATGATGGTCAAATCAGAAAAACAGTCGGTCTTCCAACGAACAATTCGAGAAGTGAACAGCAGCAGTGGAGGAGAGGGCGGAAGGAGGGAGGTGTAGGAAAACTGACGTGCATGGCGTATCCCTGACAAGCACCGTATATAGGCGTGATTGGGTAGATTAGAATATTACTTTATTTTCCAGCATGAATTTCCGCTCTGCGTCGGTGTGTGTGTTGGTTTTCAATTTTGATCTTACTGGTAGATCAAAACTGTGTGCCCCACCGGGACTTGAAACAGGGGACTGGAAGTTTGGAAGGTAAGAGATGAGATGCTGGCGGAAGTAAAGCAGTGGGTGCTGGTAGTGAGGATAGCTCAGCGGATTAGTTGCACTCCGAAAAAAAATCGAGTGGACAGATCAACGATGAACTTGAACGGACGTCATTGGGACGTAGGCCCTGAATAAATGCAACGAACAAAATGAGATAAAAAAAGGCCGTAGAGCACTTGGTGGCGAAAGACAAAGGTCTCAGGTTCGTGTCCGGTCCAGCACATGGTTCTGACCTGCCATAAAGTTTCATCTACATACTTTGTTTCCTCTAGAGCACAGTTTCGGCTGTGAGCCACTTTAAAATGTTTCCGCAAGAAATCCATCTAAATGTCCTTGTTTAGGTCCGAGATGTGTCTTCGTCCCGACGAATATACTTACAGTTGCTGTCGTGAATGAAGTGTGATTGGTGCTTAGATTGAAATTCGGTTTTCGACAGAACCTATCAGTTAATTCTATTTTACTCGCCAGAACGATGCATCATATCGTGCTCGCGTTAGTTTTCGACGCCACAGTAACATCGCTAACAGTTTTGTAGCCATTGTAGAAGCGCTCAGAGTCCTAACGCCGTTCTGAGTCATCCAGTTGCTACGCAGAGTTGGCGCAATTTACTGGTCTAAGTGAAGGTTTGCCTCTACTTAAGCCAGTATGCTATTGTACATGCAGCTGTTCAAGGCATTAAAGTTTGACCACCCAGCTACATTTTACAATTTAGACCAATATTAAGTTTTGACCGTATCCCAAGTAGGTCTATGTCCATTTGATAGGTTATACCACACGATTGAAAATATTTATATTGCTCTGGGTTGTCCAGCCAGTTGCAGCCGTTTACGAAACGCGATATTTCGACAACGTACCTTTTCGTCATCTTTAGATGATACCTGTAGAGTGACCATATGTGTTACATCGTGTTTCGTAAACGAATACGTCCGGCTGGACACCTGAGAGCAACAGGAACAGCTGGTTCGCCAGGAAAGCCAAAGATTACAAATTAAAATAGTCGCACTGCTGAACCTGTGCATTAGTGAAAAAGACAATTAAAAAATATTTTAATCACGTTCGGACAGTTTGGAAGATTACTGTCCTTCAAAAAATTTATTTCGACTGTGGATTCATTGCGCCTGAAGGAATAGAAATGATTCTGGGTTAGTTAAGTGCAGAAAGGAAAGGGGAAAAGGAGCAGACTTAGCGAATCTGTCAAGCAATGTAGTACGTCAACCGAAGTGAGTGTAAACAGGTTTCAAAAGTGTAAAGAAACCTATAATGTGGTGTAGTTGTGGAACAAAGAGGGACCGACGTCAACGTTATGGAGCCTCAGAGGACAGAAGTGAGAGTGTCAGCATTATTGCAGGCCATTTGTACTGCGGGACACGTCCGCACCCGCCGGCTGCCGTGCTCAATACTTCCTGCGGCGTCCGCTGCGGCATCGCCGTATCACAGCCCGTGACGTCACAGACGCGAGTCCGGCCGCGCCAGCATCCTGGCGACTGGTGAGGAATGGGAAGACAGCAACAGATATACAGGTGACACGCAGCATCATTCTCACTCGGTACAATGATGGTGTTATTGTTGTCGTCGTCTTCAGTCTAATGTCTGGTTTATACATAAAGTAACTACTGCGCATTGGGGGGGAGGGGGGGGGTTACGTCGTTCCACCATTATCACTTTTCTTTCCTATTCCATTCGTGCATTTAGCGACGGAAGAAGGACTATCTAAAAGGCTCTCTACGCACCCTAATTCTGCGATTTCTTTCTCATAACCCCTACGCGACATAGACCTGGTTGTTGCAGGATAATGGTCTCACACCTTTGTCCAATACAGGTTCTCTAAATTTACGAAACATGGTTTCGAGAGAACAACGCCTTTCTTTCAAGGATTCTCATATAAATTCCCCGAGAATTTCTGTTACACTAACGTATGCCTATACCGACCTGTTACGATCCTGGCAACGCATTTCTGAATTCGTTCGATGTGTGTTGTCATGTGCACTTGGTGAGGACTGGAACACTATTCTACAAGTGATCGCACTATCGTCTTTTAAGCATTTTTTTTTTTTTTTACTGATGCACGGAACATTCCCAGAACCATTCCAACAAAGCTAAGTCTCCCATTCGCCTTTCCTATTACTTATTTGACGTGATCGTCCCATTTCATATAGCTTTTCAGTATTAACCCTAAATATTTATATGATATGAGCACTGAAGATGTTCATCACTAATCTTGTAAACAGGTTGTGTATTGTATTCTGTATGAAATCGGGGAACTAGAAACGACGGAGAGGCTTTGTCCCACCGTAGCCCTCAGTTGTTCACAACCCCACAACAGGCTACAGCGGTGCATACACCCCACCGCCGCCCCACCCCGAACCCAGGGTTATTGTGCGGTTTGCCCCCAGTGATGTGCGAGCAATACTTTTTTTTATGTGGAGGGTCAATGTTTTCCTCCGCGATGAGTGTTGGCTGGCTCTGAGCACTATGGGACTCAACTTCTGAGGTCATCAGTCCCCTAGAACTTAGAACTACTTAAACCTAACTAAGGACATTACGCAATCATGCCCGAGGCAGGATTCGAACCTGCGACCGTAGCGGTCACGCGGTTCCAGACTGTAGCGCCTAGAACCGCTCGGCCAGTTTGGCAGGCCATATTTCTTTTCTCCTCAATTAGAGTCAGCACCTCTTCCTTAGTTAGCCAATTAACCAATCCATTCTTCAATATTTTCCACTAGAAACAAAACTGAAAAGCTTCTAGTCTCTTCTGTACAAAACTACACACTAGACATACACCCTCAGAGAATATTTCCCACTACTCAAATTTACATTCGATGTTAAATTTCTCTTTTTCAGCAACACATTTCTTGCTATTCGCATTCTGCATTTATATCCTCTCTACGTCGACCAACGTCAGATATTTTGGTACCCACATATTAGAACACATCTGGTACTTTTGGAGCTTCATTTACTTATCTAATGCTTTCAGTAGTGCCCAATTAAATTCTCCTACTTTACTCTTGTTTACATTTATCTTCTACACTCTTTTCAAGACACTATCCGTTCCGTTAAACTGCTCTTCGCAAGACCTTTCCTGTCCCTCCGACAGAATTACAATGACATCGACAAAACTCAAAGTTTTTATTTCTTCTCCTTGATCTTCAATTCCATAACCAATTTCTCCTTTGTTTCCTTTATTTCTTCCTCAAAATATAGACTGAATAACGTCTAGGACAGGCAGGCTACAATCTCGTCCCACTCCCTTCTCATCTATTTCGTGTCCTTCGATAATTACAACTAACGTGCGATGCGATGAAAGGGGGCATTATTAATAACACTCTACTCCACACATTCCACATAAAATCGCGAAGATGAGTCTATGAAAATTGTTTTGATTTTATGAAAGAATCATAGACACGAGAAGATATCGTCTACGGGTAGGTCGATTCTGTATTGCTACATTTCTATATGTTATTGACGCCAATCTTCAAATGGTTCAATTGGCTCTGAGCACTATGCGACTTAACTTCTGAGGTCATCAGTCGTCTAGAACTTAGAACTAATTAAACCTAACTAACCTAAGGACATCACACACATTCATGCCCGAGGCAGGATTCGAACCTGCGACCGTAGCGGTCGCTCGGCTCCAGACTGTAGCGCCTAGAACCGCACGGCCACTCCGGCCGCCACCGATCCTCAAAAGTGTGCTTAATCAGATTGCGTGCCGATGGAATTTGCTCTCAACTACAGGTAAACGACTAGATTATGATATTTTGTTACAAACCACACAATGCGTAATAACTAATGAGAACTCAACTAGCGACAGCGATATCTTGTACTACATTCCCTAAGGAATATGATGGGCCTTTGCCCTTCTCCTTATACACAATATGATCAAAAGTATCTGGACATCTGCCAGTGGATGTTAATGTGTGGTATATCCACCCTTCGCCTTTATAACGTCTTGAACTTCCTTGGGGACTCTCTCAATGACGTGCCTGAATGTGTGTGTTACTCAAGAGCCGAAAGCAGAGAAGGTAGTGCTGTTGGATCCTGCGGCGAAGTCGACGTTCTAATTCATCCTAAAGGAATTCCAATGGGTACAATTTGGGACTCCGAGCAGGCCAATCCATTTCAGGAATTTTGCTGATAGCTCACGGTCTGAGGCGCCTTGTCACGGTCCGCGCGACTCCCCCCGTCAGAGGTTCGAGTCCTCCCTCGGGCATGGTTGTGTGTGTTGTCCTTAGCGTAAGTTAGTTTAAGTTAGATTAAGTAGTGCGTAAGCTTAGGGACCGATGACCTTATCAGTTTGGTCCCATAAGACCTTACCACAAATTTCCAATGTTATTGACCATAAACCATTGCCTCACAGATGCCGCTTTACGACAAGCTGCATTGTCATACTCAAACGATTATCGTCTCCGAATTGTTCCTTCACTGTACGCAGTACACAATGTTCTAAAACGTGTTCCTTTACTTCCTCATTTAGCGTTTTCTTACGCTCAATAAGAGGACCGCAATCTAAGCACGAAAAACATTCACTAGATAGAAACCATTCAATCGGACTGCCACAGGGCATAGGGTGATTCGTCACTCCAAGTTACTCGTTTCCAATATTTCACTGCCCAGTGGCGTCCTTCTTTATACCACTTGAAGCGTCGCTAAGGCCAGGAGATGCTTCACCATTGAACTACATTCTTTCTAACTCCTTGAACACAGTCATCGAGCTAGTCAGACTGCTGGTCGTACTTCGGAATTCACAGGTGATTCCTTCCGCTGATTTCATGAGAGTTTTTAGAACCACCCTCCGCAGTGCTCGACGGTTCCTGTCCGGTAGTACATGACACCTGTCTGGTCTTTGTTTATCAGTTGCTGTTCCTTCGCCTTTCCAGTTCACAATCACATCAACAGTCGAATTGGGCAGCCTTATAAAGGTTGAAATGTCCCTTATGAATTTGTTACTCTGGTGATAACCAATGGGCCGGCCGGGATGGCCGAGCGGTTCTAGGCGCTATAGTCTGGAACCGCGCGACCGCTACGGTCGCAGGTTCGAATCCTGCCTCGGGCATGGATGTGTGTGATGTCCTTAGGTTAGTTAGGTTTAAGTAGTTCTAAGTTCTAGGGGAGTGATGGCCTCAGAAATTAAGTCCCATAGTGCTCAGAGCCATTTGAACCATTTGGTAACCAATGACTAGTTCACGTCCGGTATCACTGAGCTCTCCTGATCGACCCTTTCTGCTTTTACTGCTTCGCTACTGACAACAAAGTACTCTTCGCCTCCTTTCACACTGGCAGATCCACCTCTCGTGAAATCTAGCGGTAAATTCCACGTTACATGAGAGTGCCTGGACAGTTTCGATCAGATTGTGTGTATAAATTCTTTTAGGACACATCCTGGGCAGCCGTTTTAGATTGTTTGCAAATGACGCGCTTGTTTATAACTCAGTGAATTCAACAGAAGATTGAAAAGAATGACTAAATGATTTAGGAAAGATCAGTACAGCGAACCAAATACTTTCATCCCTTTAAAGGAGAACACTGGTCGTTTTTAGGCGCTGTGAGTAGTATAGAATTGGTATCAGACTGTCAGATGCCCCACCACAGCCAACCCAAATCACGGCAACCAAAAGACGTGTTGTGCTAGCCGGTTGTACGGCATTAGCGGAGCAAGATGGGTCGACGTGGAGATGAATTGGAATGGCGGAAACGAGTACCCAAGACCTCAACGTGATCGACGCTGCTCCATTTGTCGGTTGCCAATGTCGAATGGCCAACGTGTCTGTGAGGAATGGTGTTCCAGTCGCAGCCACGTAACTCAGTGTAAGAACCGTGACCGTCGGGTTGGGTTGGGGGAGGAGACCATACAGCGAGGTCATCGGTCTCATCGGATCAGGGAAGAACGGGGAAGGAAGTCAGCCGTTCCCTTTCAAAAGAACCATCCCGGCATTTGCCTGGAGCGATTAGGGAAATCATGGAAAACCTAAATCAGGATGGCCGGACGTGGGATTGAGCTGTCGTCCTCCCGAATGCGAGTCCAGTGTGCTGGCCACTGCGCCACCTCGCTCGGTAACCGTGACTGTAAATGTTTCCTGACCCAAATGTAAATGATCACTGGTCTTAAACCAGACACGTATTGCTACTGTCAGTGAATGAAGTTCCATCTCAACCAGTTTCCGAGCGAATATTGGTGATGGCTACTGCACGCGATGGAGATTTGGACTCAGGTATCTCGTAAAAGAGGCACATAAAGACGCATGTCCTCAGTGGGACAAACAACACAAGCTGACTGAAGGCGTATAGCTTGGTGGTAGGGGTCGTCATTTTGTCTTTTTTCAAATGACGGTAAAATGAGGCTTTTAACCCCTAGAGTGTTGAGGATTTAATTCAGACTGGAGTTGGTTCTGTGGTATTTTGGGTGTATTCTCCGTACCATGACGTGGACCCACTCATTCAGCTCTCTGTGAACATACCAATGTCTTAACTTAATAAAATTAATATTTATTACATTTGAGAGTGATACAATTATTATTTTAATCATTTAAAGTGTAAGTTTATTAAAATATAGGTTTTTAGGACCAATGATGGAAAGCTTTTCCACCCCTGAAGTTTTAAAAGTGGGGGATACATTTATTTCCAGTTTACAAGACCGGCGTTTTCTTAAACTATTAAAACTAATTTTTATATTCTCTGTTCTTACTTCTTTATTGGTTTATTTTGCTGGTGTTTATGTTTTTTCTTATAAACATAAACATTAGTGATGGTTTTGTTGAGATTAGAGTCTACTGTTCTTTCTTTATGCTAATTATTATTTTTCTTATTGAATTCGATTATGATTACTTTTTTCCTGTTACTTTTTTAGCTTTTTCTGTTTGAGAGAGAGCTTTAGGTCTTTCTACTTTGGTTTCAATGATTCAGTCTCATGGTAATGATTTTTTAAATTCTTTTGGTTTGTCTTTATGTTAAAATATTTATTTGTAACTGTTCCAACGTTCTCGGGGACAAAGTGTTGCCCATTCTTCTATGTCTACGTGATGAGTGCGCTACCGAAACTGCCCTTTCTCAAGATGGTAGTAGCAGCCGTGTTCAGAGAGCTGCGTGCGTACGTTCGTAGTTTGACGAAAGTTTAGCCACACCATGGCCCATCAAATCATCCGATCTCAGTCCACAGTGTATATCAGAAACCTTATGGACCAATGTAGGGAACGTAGACATCAACATCCGCGCAGTTTGGTGGCTCAGAGGGATCTAACCTTCAGTCCGTTGCCTTATCTGGAGACGGCATACCTGGAGAAAACGGCGGACTCTCTTCCTGGCCGGCTATTAAGACTGGAGATGGTGTTATGTGTTATTAGCACTAGACTTCATTGGCGTGAATAGTTCTTTTTGTCCAGCGTGCCTGTTATATTACATTATACCGCGTGCTTCAGAAATAAGTCTACAATTTTTGTGAGGTAATAGGTTGGATATAGGCAATCATTTTAAGTGCACGAACATGGGGTCGTTGACGCTTTTTTACGACGGTAGGCGACCTCAAAAAGTTATGGATCCGCCCTGTGGTGCGATAACCGGCGGTAAGTTTGGATGCCTAGTGTCATTTGTTTTCACTGCTACCCGTGCCCTAACGAGGAAACTCTGTCCTCATTCGGTGCTGTGTACCTGATCTGAGCTGTCGTTTGTGTACTTCGCTTCCATCTCAACGTAGTTCGTAACCAAGTGTTGTATCAAAGGAACTTGCAAATGTAGAAATATTGTTTACTCTGTGTTATCGTGCGTAGAACTTGGCCTCTGGTGCTGCAGGAACTGTTGAAGGAGCACAGCGTTTGTACGCATAACTATATCCAAACAGACGAATGCCAAATTAGACAACGTTTGCTGCTGTGGATCGTTGTCTCCGTGAAAGGGACACATTGGAGGGAGATTTCCATGCTCGAGATCAGCCACGAAGTATACACAATGCTGGTTTCGAGGAAAGTGCACTACAAATGTTCGGCAACCATCCTTCAGATAGCATACGCTCCGTTGCTCGTGCTCTAAATGCCAGTTCTAGCAGTACTTAGAGAACTCTGCGTGATGATCGTCTTCATTCCTGCATATTGTGTAAGGTTCGAAACGACTTTGCCGTATGATTCTTGCAGCAAAGAATGTAACTCTCGACTTCGCAAAAATTGCTCTGTGGACTTATGAATCGACTTCCACTCGCGAAAGAATTTTCAGCGGTCACGACTCTGATGTATGGTGATGCGAAAATTGTCGCAAGGGCTGTTCAACATTTTCAGAGACGATTTTCAGGTTTGGGCTGGAATTCTTCACATCCAAGTAGTGGAGCCCTACATTCTTCCACACTGTCTAACTGGTCGTGATTACTGCGTATTTCTCAAACATATACTTCCCGGTCTTCTCTAAGAATTGTCGCTTCAAATCAGAATACGAATGGTCTTACAGCATAATGGGGCACCTCAACATTTCACAAATCGAGTGAGAAGATTCTTAGACAGACAATATCCTGGACGCTGTATTTGGCGTAATGGACCTGGTCACTGGCTTTGATTTTTATTTTTGGAGCCACCTGAAGGCTCTTGTGTATAAAACACCTACAGACGCTGTGGAAGAACTCGTAGCTCGAACTGCTGTTGCTCCAGGAGACATGCCAGTGAAACATTACACGATGTCCACCCTTCCGACGACTTGAGTAATGCCATCAAGCCAAGGGCGCACACTTCAGGTATTTACTGCAGTAATCACACTGGATAGTGATGTTTCCTCCAGGCAAGGTGAATGCGCTTTGGCATTGTCTAACGCTCCAACTATGATTCACGCACCCAACGTTCGTAATACTTCAAATGGTTGCCTATATCCAACCTGACATCCCACAACAATGCTGTACTTATTTCTGAAACACCCAGTATACAGTATGATACGAAGTTTCTCTTGAGATGGTATAGCCGTCAAACGTCAGAGCAGTAATCGCACAGCAAACAAGGAACCGGCTCGTGAGAGACTCCCGGAGCAAGCGATAGCAGACGAGGTGGGAGTGAAGAGGGGGAGGGGGTGGTGGGGGTGGTTGGAGAGGCCAGCGGTGCGCACGACACTTCAGTCGAGAGGGGAAAACCTATAACAAGCCGAGCAGCGGCGCTGCCCTTCTCTCACGAGAGCACTTCGCGCAAAGCGCGAAACAAAGGAGTGGCGTGTCTCCCCAGCACATCTCGTCTCCGGTGTCCAGACACTGTGGACGGCAAGGGCAGCGAGGAGAAGGAATACAAACTTCGGAGAGCTGTCCGCTAGCGAACCTTTCTGGCAAACCGTGCAACCTCTATTAGTAGGAAGTTTGCTATGGCACCAGACGACAGACAACAGAGGTAACAGTTGTCTTGACGGACATCTGAAATCCCACGATCGGCATCACTTATACTGCGTGCAGCGCGGGACCCGTAGCAAATGCTAAGAAAAGGCCCTTTCTCTGCTTTAGGTATCAAAGTATAGGACCTAAAATAATAAAGTACTTTACTTTAGTCCCAGAACGATATGCACATTTTCTTGGATGATTATCGTCATATAAACATCTAAAACATAAATCCTTTTCGCACCATAAGAAAATATAAACGCTACCTTAGTGCAACCACATACACATTATTTTATCTAGTGCCGGCGAAATTTGCCGACAGGAAAACGAGAAGCATTGAAGAATAAGGTAAATTTGTTTGTTTTGTTTATATACGCTACGAAATTTAAAAAAGCAAGTAGCTTCTATGTGCAACGTATAAAACAATGTAAGTATCAGTTATCGGTTTTTGACCTGATAAAATGTTATCGTTATATTTCATTGCCGGCCGCTGTGACCGAGCGGTTCTAGGAGCTTCAGTCTGGAACCGCGCGACCGCTACAGTCGCAGGTTCGAATCCTGCCAAGGGCATGGATGTGTGTGATGTCCTTAGGTTAGTTAGGTTTAAGTAGTTCTAAGTTCTAGGGGACTGATGACCTCAGATGTTAAGTCCCATAGTGCTCAGAGCCATTTGAACCATTTGAATAATTCATTAACTTCCGAATACACTAAAGATTTTTTTTGCCGCTGGTATACCAGATGTGAATTTCACATTTTGAAACCACCCATACAGTGGTGGGTTACTGGGTGCCAGGTCTTACACAGTGCCACCATGCACCCCGGTGGACCCTCGTTTGTGAAAATGTAACGAAAACAATTTCTCGAGAAACACTAAATCATTAAAATAATATTAGTTCACCCAGTAGCCCCGTAGCATAGTGGCTAAGTCTCTAAGCTCGTAAGCTAAAGATTGCGTGATCAGTACTTACACATCGGTAAGTTGATTTTAAATATCAATCTGTTCTCAAATTTACCTTCTGATCCTAGAATCCCTCATTTCAGTCATTGTATAAACTTATTTTGCACAGATTTAATGAAGTGAATTTATATTGTGGAGTATATGGCGTCGCCATTTCAAGTCCGAGAGCAAACGGCAAAGCCAACGGTTGAAACATCCCACATCTCCCCCACCAAAGAAATCCACAGTTGCTTATGTAAGTTCCGGTAGGTCATGATGACCTCCTTCCTCGACTGCAGGGGTCCTTTGTTCGAGTTCCTCGAGCGTGAAACTACAATCAATGCCCAGCGCTATGAAGACATTTTGTAGAAAGTGCGACGCGTCATAAATTCAAAACGCCCAGGAATGTTGTCGGATGGCAACATCTTGTTGCACGGTAACGCACGCCTCCACTCTCCCCCACTGTGAAAATGGACGAAGGCTACGCTTCAGCGATTTCGCTGGGAAACATTACAACTTCCTCTGTGCAGCCCGCATCTTTCACCGCGTGATTTTCACACGTTTGGTGACCTGAAGAAATACATGGTTCGACGTCGGCTTCAGTTGTACGAGGAAGTGCAAGAGATGGTGCGGTTGTGAGTCCGTCAGCGGCTGACAGCATTCTAAGAAACAGAAATTGATCGTCTCGTCTCCCAGTGAGATAAATATCTTAACGCTTGTGGTGATTAGTTTTGAATGTAACCAATCTATGGTTGTGTTGTGGTGGGTGTTCGATTTTCATTTGACTGCTCCTCATACTTCGAAAGCCATCATACAGTGCATGGCGGAGGGTACCTTCTACCACTGTTAGTCGTTCCGTTTCCTGTTCTGCTCGCAAATGGAAAACTACTATCTGTATGTTTCCTTAGGAGGACTGATTTCTCTTATCTTTTCTTCGCGGCCCTTAGCGTGATGCACATTGGTGTCGTTGTACAATCTGTCACAAATGGCGGTCTCTTAACTATCTCAGTCGTGTTTCTCGAAAAGGACGTCTTCTCTCCTCGGTTCCCCCACTGAGTTTACGGAACATTTCTGTAATAATCTCGTGTTGATCAAACCTACCTGTAACAAATCTAGCAGCACACCTTTGAACTGCTTCGATGTCTTCCTTGAATACCATCCTGCTGGAAAATGAGTCGGGAGGCATCTGTGGAACTGCAAAGTTCGCCAGCATGTTGTGATAGGTGTTAGCTTTCACTGGCGCGCATGTGACATGCGATTCAGCGCCGTTCATGAAATGGTGAGGATGAAATCTTGGATAGTGTATACATCGATTGCGTATTTACGCATCAACATAAAATGTAGAGTTCTTTCGTTATAAGGATTTCCTTTTTTGGCTCTGAGCACTATGGGACTCAACTGCTGAGGTCATTAGTCCCCTAGAACTTGGAACTAGTTATACTTAACTAACCTAAGGACATCACAAACATCCATGCCCGAGGCAGGATTCGAACCTGCGACCGTAGAGGTCTTGCGGTTCCAGACTGTAGCGCCTTTAACCGCACGGCCACTTCGGCCGGCAAGGATTTCCTTCTGTGTACCTCTAGATAGTACAGGCTGTACACCATTTGCCCCCATTCAGGGCAAGTTACCTTTCATCACACAGACTGCAGCTAACCCTATTTGTCAGAGTCTTTATGTATACAGAGAACAAGAACGATCCTATTGCACTGCCTTGGGATAATCCTGGCTATATCGTTCTATCTGACGAACATTCGCTGCCCAAGACAACGTGTTGGCCTCTATTGCTTCAAAAGTCTTGGAACCATTCACATATATGAGAACTTATTACTTATGCTCGGGACTTTGTTAATAGTGATTTTCTATGCAACGGATTCAAAACTGATGATGTTGATTACTAAGAAGTGAAAATCTGTCATGGTAGTACTTGTGTGACCCGAAGCTGAGAAATGTGGATTTAGCAACTAGTTCGGCAAACCACATGCAATGGAAATATATTATACATCGTAAGACCTAAGTGGATAAAAAGGCCTCTGGAGTAGACAAAACTTCCTCAGAATTGCTGAGATCCTTGAGAAAGCCTGTCATGAGAAGATTATTCCACCCAGTGTGCAAGCTATAGTAGAGAGGCAAAATTACTTCAGACTTCAGGAAAAATATAATAATTACAATTTCAAAGAAGGCAGATTCTGACAGGTGTGAATATTATCAAACCATCGATTTAATAAATAATGGCTGCAAAATGCTAAAATGATTTATTTACAGAATAATGAAAAGGAAAATCGCGAGGCACTACTGGCACTACAATTTATGTTAGGACATAGGTTGACGAAAGGCAACTCTACGTTTATGGCATTTTTGAATAGCCTTTGACAGTGTTGGCTGGACTACATACTGAATTACTGAAGTAGAAGAGATAAAATACAGGGATCGAAAAGTTATTTGCAATTTGTGCAGAAACAAGACTGCAATATGAGCCGAAGGACGTGAAATGGAAGCCATAGCTGAGAAGGGAGTGAGACAGGGCTGTAACCTATCCCCGATGTTATTCAGTTTGTACGTTGAGCAAGCTGTGAAAGAAACAAGGAGAAATTTGGAAACTGAATTAAAGTTTAGGAAGAAGAAATGAAATATGATGGTTTATCGGTAACATAACTGTCCCAGAGGAAGTAAAGGACTTCGGAAAATAGTTCAGCAGAAGTGGTAGATAGTGTCTTGAAAACGTTTATAAGGGGGACATCAACGACAGTGAAACAAGGATAACGGAATCTTGTCGAATTAAACAACACGACACTGAGGGAATTATATTACAAAATAAGACACTGAAGGAGTAGACGAGTTTTGCTATTTGAGGAGCAAAATAACTGACAATGGGGGAACAGGATACAAAACACAGACTTTAAATAACAAGAAATTTTTTTTTGAAAAATATATAGTATTTTGTTATGTAATATACATGTACATGCTATGACGTCTTTTCGGAAAGAGTATGAGTATAGTGTAGCCTCTAACCGAAGGGAAACGCGGACAGGAGATAGTATAGACAAAAATAGAAGAAAATATTATTATGTTTGATGCTATAAAATTACGATAAAGATGAGCCTGTAAGGTAACAGGGGATAATATGGAACTCTTTCAAGTAATTTAAAATTTAAAACACAGCAGCAGAGATAATATGCTGGGCAAAATAGACCAGAAAATACTTGTTTTGTGTTTTGATGGACGTTGTAGTTCCGTTGGATAGTGTTTTGGTTTTCTTTTAATTGCAACGAATTATATAAGTGTGGTGATAATTTGTAAAATTATATAATGTATTTAGATTTAAGTATTTAAATATTATAAAATACTGTAAACGAATTGTGGCCATGTTTAGCAATTATTTTGACTACTGTGGTGTCATGTGACCCGACTCAGGACTGTGGATGTGAGCGGGAAAATCGAGGTCTTTGGTGGTTGGCCGTTGTGGTGGCGAGTGGGGAGCGGAAAAAGTGCCGCGAGTGCAAGCATGGACGCCAGGGTATGCGAAGGAACAAAGTGAAAGTGTGTGGGTGTGAGACAAACAGTGTACGAATTGCACCGATTATTATTTGTGAACTTAAAAATGCATGGCCACAACGTTAAAGTGTTTCTTTTGAATAAATAAGTTTCAATCTGAATGTGTATAGTTCAATTCACTGCTCTTCAAAAGCCAGCCAATATCAGACTCAATAATAGGGGCGCAAATGCAACCGTTTACTACCAACCCCCTTTACAGATGAGCCACGTGAAAAATAGGTAGTAAACGAGCCCGAGTTTAGTTGCAATTGGGGGCTCAGCCGGGATTGGACTTTCTTCCATATTCCATAGTATTTCGGAATCGAATGTCCGTCTGATGTTAGGCTTTTGAACAGTCAGTGTGGGGGCTCTGAGCTAAATCGGTGCATTAGCAGTACCGGAGTGTTTGTGCTGGACAAGATACGCGCTGCCCCGTGGTTACGCCGATATAAGGCCGCCACGATTGTGAAGCAGTCAGTTACACAGTCTGATGAGTCGACCACGTGTTTGCCGCGGGTAAAACAGTCGTCCGTGCCGCGATACGTGCTGCCGCGAGAAGAAACCGTCGTCCGTGCCACGTCCATGTGTTGCTACGGGTAAAGCAGTCGAAGCTGTATCCACGTGCTGCCGACGATCAACGCCGTCGTCCGTGCCACCGACCAACACGACTACATGCTGCCAAGGGCCTACGCAACGTGTTCTCGCTCCTGATTGAGTTTGCTGTGTGTCCACGCCGCCGATTAAGATTCATTGCATAGCTGTGCTGCGGAGCTCACTGCAGACGTCGCGTCACACGAGGATTTAAAAGATAAGTACAGCCAGCAGCTACATTGCAAAATTGTGTCCTTTTCATTAGCCATGGCCGATGAGACGCGTGAATCTCAAAGTGAAGGTGAATCAGTGGATGTTAGGAGTACCTGTAGTAGCCCTAGCATGCCAAAAGAAATAGGCTGGATACCAGGAAGTGACCTCAGCACATTTTTTGTAAAACTTACTAGTAAATTAGGAGAAATAGACTCGAAAATAGGGAATATAAAAATTGCAATAGTTGGAGAAATGGATTCGAAAATAGGGGATATGGAATTAAGGCTTAGTGATAAAATAAAGACAGTGAGTGAAAAATTTGATCAGCTAGATCTCAAATTCACTCAAATTACAGATAAAGTTGAAAACACAGTTAAAATTGTTGAGGGAATTATTGAGAGAGTTGATGAGGTTGAAAGAGGCCTAGTAGCCAAGGTGGACACTGTGCAAAGTAATCTTGTGGGGCAGATTCAGGTACAGGAACAGAAATGCACATTATTTCAAAGACAAACAGAGGCAGACATTGAATCCATTAAGATAGGAGTGCTGGATTGCCATAAGGGAATTACTGACAATAAGAAGGAATTAGAAGGGGAAATAAATGTCTTGAGGGAAACAGTTAATACTGTGGCAGCAGGGAATGGAAATTTATTGTTGGGATATCCTCTGGGGCATGGATTTCTGTCAAAACCTTTTAATGGGGAGAATAAATACCATGCAGTTGATTTTCTAGCTGCGTGTAAGGATAACTTTGTGACAGGGATGAGTGAGCAGGCAAAAATTAAATATGTTAAGAGGCAGTTGGAAGGGGGAGCTCAAACATGGGCAAACCAAAATGATGATAGATTTTGTGATTTTAAAACCTTCGAAAACCTGTTCTTGAACAAATACTGGGGCCAAGCAAAACAATTAAGATTGCAAAACGATTTTTTGAATGGATCCAGTTACAAGAGTGGAAAGGAAAGTATGAGAGAGTTCTGTGTTAGAGAACTGAATAAATTAAATCATCTGGATAGGCCACTGGGCGTATTAACAGAAATATCTACACTAAAGAGAAGATTACCAGAGCATTTGCAATGGGATTTGATTCACAGTGCAACAGATTCAGTGGAAGAATTTCTTAATTTTGTGGATAATATGGACAGGGCATTGTGTTACAGACCTAAATACATGGAACATAGGGAGAGTGGAAGGTGTCATGAAAGGGGAAACAGTATTAATTATGAATACAGTAATAACCATAACAGGTGGAGAGAAGATAGAAGTGATCAGAATAATCAGGATAGAGATTGGAGAAGCAAGCCACAAAGGTATGACAGAAATTTTGGAGGGAGAAGAGACAATTTTGATCAGATGAGGAGTGATAGAGAAGGTATGAGGGTAGGAATGCCAGATGCAAATGGACAGGGTAGGCAATCAAAAAACTAATTGATGCCTCACTTAAGGTCCGCAGGGGGGCTGGTAATTATGTGAACAGGGCCAGACAAGGACATGATGGGATGAGTAATAAAGTCAGCAAGGAAAATAGGGAAATTGGGATATGTCATATGGATGCTGTCTTAGGAAATGAAAATCTATGGAGGGGTTTTAACAATTATAGAAATACAGATAAAAGGTATAAGAGGAAAAAAGGGAACAAGGCTAATATCAGCAATGAACAGTGGGAGTATTACATTGATGACATGTTTAAAAGGGAAGAGAAATTACAAGCAGAGAAGGACAATATTGGTTTGTGTGCAGCAAAATTCATTGAAAGACCAGAGACAGAGGTAGTTTCATCAAAAGGGGGAACAGAAGTGGATATGGAATTAAGGGGCAATGTTCACAGTAATAATGGGTGTGATGAATGGGTAGAGATGTCTATTGGAAATAGTATGGAGAATTGTGGAAAAGGTGAGGCGAGGGTTATTCAGTGTGATGTAAAGGCTAATATGAGTGGTGTATTTAACAATGTGGAAAATGCTGTTAAATCACCTATTGATAAGGTTACTGTGCTTGTGGGTGCAGGTGTTAACTGTGGTAGTGATAATGACTTCAGTGTGGATATGGAAATGTGTAATGATATGGAGAATGTTGCTGTAGGTTGCCCAGAAGATAAAATTGAAACCTATGTTTTCTTAACTGATGATGCAAGCCTCAAAGATGTTAATTGTGGATGGTTAGGAAAGGAGGAGGCTGATTATGATTTGAGTGATTGGGTGTCCTATGCAAAATTACATAAAGCTTTGATGCCTGAAGAATGGGGTAAAATAAAATTTAAAATTGCCAGAAAATTGGAAGAATTAAGTGAAGAAGAGAATGTTGAGTTTGCTATTAAGGATCTGTTTGAAGGGGATACTGATGTATGTTTTGGAGAAAGACCTAAAGATATTTGCATTATGCAAGAGGAAAGCAGGAGTGAAGTAGAAAGAGATTTATTACGGGAATCAGGGCTGAGCAGAGTAGAAATAGAGGTGATACAGCCAATAATTGATATCAGTGTGGGAGGAGTTGCAGATATAGCATTATTAGACTCTGGCTCAAGTTTATCTGCGATCTCTGAATCTTTCTGGCAGCAAATTAAAGGTTTAGGATTAATAGAATTACCAGTTACAGGAGTCAAAATTAAGACAGCAACTGGGACATGTAGCAAGCCCATCAGCAGGGAAGTGTTACTGGAATTTAATAGTAATGAGTATTGTTTTGATATTAGTTGCTTTGTGGTGAAGGGTTTGGCATTGAATGTAATTTTGGGTATGGACTTCTTGTACAAGTATGACTGTAGCATTTTTGTAAAGGACAGAATGGTAGAATTTGATGCTGGTGGAAATAGACGAAGAATAAAATTTAAAGGGGAATTAAAAGGAGGTGAGACTATTACTCATTTACAAAGGATAGAAGAGGTAGGTGATGAGATCTGCACTGAACAGCAGATACATGACAAAGTGAATGAAATGGGACATTTAAATGAGGAACAAAAGGTGCAGCTTACAGGTTTATTGTGTAAGCATAAGCATGTGTTCTCTGACAGACCTGGAAAAGTCGTAGATTTCAGTTATGTTTTGAGGGTATTGCCACATGAAGTGATAAGGGCCAAACCTTATCCTATAGCAATAGCTAATAGAGAGGCTGTAAGGGCAAGGATACAGATGATGTTGAAGTGGGGCATACTGGAAATGGGGAGGAGTGAGTATTGTAATCCAATAGTAGTGGTGAAAAAGAGGGATGGTTCTATAAGAATAGTACTGGATGCAAGAAAGCTAAATAAAATAATAGTCAAAGAAAATGATCAGCCAGAGAACATGGATGAGCTGTTGCAAAAATTTTATAATGTTAAAATTCTGTCAAGTGTTGATTTGACTTCAGGGTTCTGGCAGGTGCAATTGGCTGAAGAGAGCAGAAAGTACACTGCTTTCTTATTTGAGGGCAGGACTTATATGTTTACAGTTGTGCCATTTGGTTTATCAATATCTGTAGCAGTTTTTGTAAGGGCTTTAAGTCATGTGTTGGGTGATGAACTAATGAGAAAATTGACCGTGTACGTAGATGACATTTTGATTACGAGTAGCAATTGGCAAGAGCACTGTCAGCTGTTGGAGGATGTATTCAAGGCTATATCTAAAGGGGGGATGACCCTTAAATTAAGTAAGTGTGAATTTTTTCAAGCAACATTACTATTTCTCGGTCATCAGTTAACTCCTGATGGCATTCTGCCCAATAAAGAGAAAATCAAGGCTATTGTTGACTGCAAGGTGCCAACAAACAGGAAACAATTGAAATCATTTATAGGACTATGTTCATTCTATAGGAAGTACATAAGTGATTATAGCCTGAATTCACCTAACTTATGTAGACTATTAAAGAAAAGTGTAACCTGGTGCTGGACATCTGACTGTGACCGGGAATTTAAAGCCATCAAGAATAGCTTAAAAAACAGCAAAATTTTGTTCTATCCAGATTTGTCTTTGCCTTTCTGTATTGGGGCAGACAGCTCAGATTATGGGATAGGGGCAGTGCTATTTCAGGAGAGGGTAGTAGATGGGAAGACCGAGCACAGGGCAATCGCTTTTGCAAGTAGAATGCTGTCCAAACATGAATTGATGTATGGTATCTCAGAGAAGGAACTTTTAGCCATAGTTTTTGGATTTCAGAAGTTCAGGATATATGTGGAAGGTAGGAAAGTGATTGTTTACACAGACCATAAGGCTCTGAGCTATTTGCAAGAATGTAAGCTGTTAAATAATAGACTCATGAGATGGGCCATGTTTTTGCAGCAGTTTAACTATGAGATAAGATATATTAAGGGCACAGACAACAATGTGGCTGATGCCTTATCAAGATTACCTTTCATTGGAGAAGAACATGAAGCGAATGGAGACGAGAAAGGACTACAGATATTGTATATGAAAGGAGTGGGTGAAGAGAAGGAAATCAGATCCATCTGTAAGGACATGAGGAGACTTCAGAATGGGGACCAAACCTTGAAGTTTATCAAAACAAACTTTGGAAGTAAAGAACATGAAAAAATAGCTAAATATTATAGAATTTATAAAGGTATTTTATTTAGACGAAGAAATTTGGACAAAGAGGAGTGGAAGGTATGTTTTCCAGATGAGCATGTGGAAAAATTAATAAATTACATCCACCTTAGCCATGGGCATTATGGGGCTCAAAAATGTTTGGAAATACTGCAGGACTATGTTAGTTTTAACAACATGGCCAGGAGAGTAAAGACACAGTTGGCTTCTTGTGACAAATGTCAAAAAGTGAAGTATAATACTATTGCAGTACAAGGAGAGATGCAGAATATTGTTCCTAAAAGAAATGGTGAACTGCTGGCTATTGATTTATTTGGGAGGCTGCCAACAGGTCGAGGGGGTGTAAAGTATGTTCTTTTAGCTGTTGATGTATTCTCAAAGTTTGTAAGGCTGTATCCACTGAAAAAGGCCACTAGTCAGAATATAATTAACAAGCTAGAGAAAGATTACTTTGTGAATGTTATAAAACCAGAGAATGTTCTGTCTGATAATGGAGCACAATTTGTATCTAGTGTGTGGGGGAAGTTTATGCAAAGATCTGGGATTAAGCATATAAGGATTTCAGTGTATCACCCTGCGGGAAACCCTGCTGAGAGGTATATGAGGGAGCTGGGTAGGCTATGTAGGACATATTGCAGTAAAAAGCATAGTACTTGGGCAGAATATATAACTGTATTTGAGGATCTTATGAACACAGTGAAGAGTTGTGCAACAGGATTTTCACCCTATGAGCTCATGAAAGATATCAAGCCTGACAATCTAATAGCAGAACACATAGATTTTCCTCCATCTCAAGACTTGACAAGTCAAGAGAAGATGCAGGTGGCCAGAGAGCAAATGTTAAAGAAAGGACATGAGAGACAGAGGAGGCATGGAGAAAGGTATAAGACAACAAAGTTCAAGGAGGGAGATAAGGTGCTGGTGAGGAACATGAAAAAATCCAGTGACATTGATGGCGAAATCAAAAAGTTATTTGAATTATACCATGGACCCTTTGAGATAACGGGTTGTCCACACCCTAATGCATATAGGTTGGTATATCCAGTGTCCAAAAGGCCATTTGGACTGAGAAATGTAACGGAGTTGAAAAAATATGTGGTAAAAGAATAAAGGTTAAGGAAGTGAGATTCCTATGTACACTTTTGTCGAGTTAAAAAAAAAAAAAAAATATTGGGGGCTATGTATACGTGTATTTATAATTGGAGTATTATTTGTGTTACTGTGTATGTTGCGATGCCATTGTTGGTGGTCAACAAACTTCATTATACTGTATATATTTGCAATAAGGGAATCTGTTGTCCAGTGGATTTGCACAACTGGTGTGGGTGTGATAGAAGCCTTGTTGAAAGTCATACGGGAACTGAAACCTACTGTACATATAGTCTGTTTCTGTATAAATATGTGGAGAATATAGGAGGGAGGAAATCTGCAAATAGTTTGTAAAAAAAAAAAAAATAATAAAAAAAAAGAGATTTGATTAAAATTCCTAATGTATCTGTGGCACCTGGAGTTGATACTGGTGCGTGGGGGTAGAAGTGTCGGAGGTCCTGATCTGGGAATATTTGAAGGGTGAAATAGAATATATTTAACTATGCCATGTTTGTGTTTGATTTATGTGCATGTTTGTCATTTTTACAAACCTCAATAAGAACTGATCAGTGAAAACAGGATGTTCCAGGGAGGATTTGGATAGCCTGATTCCTGGGAAATGTGGGTCTGCATGTCTAGCCAAGATTTAAGAGGATTTGATTAAATTTTGATAGGATGGCTTGGCTAATGAGAGGAAGCACAGTGCTGTTGGCTGGCAAGTTTGGAAAGACTGTATTCCAATGCATAAACCTGTGAACAAAAGGATCTGGTTACAACAACTTTGTGCAACTTACAGCAACAACTGTGTAAAAAATGGAAGTGTTAATGTGCTGTGAGTGTGCAACCTACATATAGACTAACATGGGCATTTATTTTGCCTGCCCAATCAGACTCAATAGGAGACTATCCAATTGTATATTTGAGTTGGATACCTTGTTGGATTATGTATGTATGTTTTCTGATGACAGTACTTACACTGATTAACTCACCGCTATAACACTGTTCTACATGTTTTGGTGCCATTATAGTTATAATTAAAATGTTTAATATGTAAAGTAATATGGGTTCACTCCATTTGGTGCTACTTCATGTTGCCGTTACTAAGGTAATGTCTCCATGAAGTGGGGGTATGTAAGGTAACAGGGGATAATATGGAACTCTTTCAAGTAATTTAAAATTTAAAGCACAGCAGCAGAGATAATATGCTGGGCAAAATAGACCAGAAAATACTTGTTTTGTGTTTTGATGGACGTTGTAGTTCCGTTGGATAGTGTTTTGGTTTTCTTTTAATTGCAACGAATTATATAAGTGTGGTGATAATTTGTAAAATTATATAATGTATTTAGATTTAAGTATTTAAATATTATAAAATACTGTAAACGAATTGTGGCCATGTTAGCAATTATTTTGACTACTGTGGTGTCATGTGACCCGACTCAGGACTGTGGATGTGAGCGGGAAAATCGAGGTCTTTGGTGGTTGGCCGTTGTGGTGGCGAGTGGGGAGCGGAAAAAGTGCCGCGAGTGCAAGCATGGACGCCAGGGTATGCGAAGGAACAAAGTGAAAGTGTGTGGGTGTGAGACAAACAGTGTACGAATTGCACCGATTATTATTTGTGAACTTAAAAATGCATGGCCACAACGTTAAAGTGTTTCTTTTGAATAAATAAGTTTCAATCTGAATGTGTATAGTTCAATTCACTGCTCTTCAAAAGCCAGCCAATATCAGACTCAATAATAGGGGCGCAAATGCAACCGTTTACTACCAACCCCCTTTACAGATGAGCCACGTGAAAAATAGGTAGTAAACGAGCCCGAGTTTAGTTGCAAGCCGCATAGATATGTCAGATAACGAGGAAGTACTGATACGAATTGCTGAGAAAATAAATTTATGGCACAACTTGTCTGCCGGCCGCGGTGGTCTCGCGGTTCTAGGCGCGCAGTCCGGAACCGCGCGACTGCTACGGTCGCAGGTTCGAATCCTGCCTCGGGCGTGGATGTGTATGATGTCCTTATGTTAGTTAGGTTTAAGTAGTTCTAAGTTCTAGGGGACTGATGACCACAGCTGTTAAGTCCCTTAGTGCTATGAGCCATTTGAACCATTTGCACAACTTGTCTAAAGGAAGAAATCTGTTAGTAGTAGATATGTCGAGGCATCAAGTATTACTAAATGTTGTACTAAAGTGAAGTGCGGGAGTCAGTGGCAAGCAGGTTCAAATGGATGTAGCGTGTAACAATTTAGCAGAGATGATGGGATTTGCGCAAGATACACTATCGAGAACAGCTGCATCAGACCAATTTTCGGACCAAAATATCAACAACAACAATCCCTTGTATTTCTTCATTACGGATTGTTGGTAATTTTTGTCCTTTATTCGCCTCCAGATGCCGGTGTCCGACTTTAACTTCGAAGTTCTGTATCCTTCTCCCGTACAGAAGAATACGGCACGTACGGCGGACTGTCACTATTGCAGGCGCGGTCGGCCGACGTCTATTTTAAGCGCCATTGGTGCTGGTCTGCTGTATTTCGAGTTGTTGTACACAGCGTTGTAGTTGGTAGCTGCGATGCGACGTGAGGAGAGGGTCGGCGGCTAGTTTATTTTTCGTAGCGTGCTCCCGTCTAGCCGACGACCAGCTGCAGCGCACCGGGTCGCTTCTTCGTTTTATGAACGCTCGCCACACCGCCAGCTAACATTTTATTTATTACGATCGCGGACCCTAACCAGCTGCTAAAGTCATTGCGCTACATTCTTGCAAGTCACAAAAATTCATACACTCAAAAGGATTCTGTGTGACTTTGGTAAGTACAGAGGGAAAATAATTTGTCGTCTCCGGGAGACATGACGTTAATACAACGTAACACTGCCTCTAACTTTGATAATGGTCTCAGATCGACGACAAAAAGAGTCCACAAGTTTTGTTCTGGTATGTCATACCCAGCTTGTAATGGTACTTGAATTACGTAACCATTATGGTACCTCACCTGAACCTCTCGATACCAGTAATATGCTACTGTGTTTCTGTAAAGTAGTTTACATATTTCTGAGACAACATTCAGATTTGATTTCATTTGTGATACATCGATATGTTTATATTGCAATGATATTATTCTTATGTGTATTCTTTCTTTTGTCACTATGATCTTTGACGTACTTGTAACTCTGATTTTTGGGCGCGTAAGCGATAGTTAGTTAGTTGTTAACTTGTTAGAGAGTCGGACGTTGAAAAAGTCAAGTGTTGGACGTCATGTTGGAAAGACGCATAACGTAGTCAGCTTATAAAATGTGAACTTTAACAGTGACTGTGAAAGAGATGTTTTCAAGTATGTTTTGTATTGTGAAGTGATGTTCGTGTGTCACGTGATATTGCAATAAAAGCAATTAAAAGAAAGTGTAACTTAAATTCGGAGTGCTGATTTTTTTTTCATCACTATTGTGCTAACTTTGAAAGGTTTAATCTCCAAGAATGGTTTGAGAAGCGCATCTACAAAACTTTTGAATATAGCAGAGTAAAACCTAGGCCTCTTTGCATCCGAGCTTGGAATCATAACCACCTAGATTTCCAACGATTGAGCCATGATTTTACGACGAGACCAGCGTGGGAAACACAAAAAGATGAATGACTAGTTTTTTGATTATTACATGAAATGACTTTATTAACTGTGCTCTAATGACACCTGCCACATAATATGACTGTTGTTGCACGAAAATGCAGTATTTAGCAGCGTGAGCAACACCACAATCGTTATTAAATGCTGACCTTTGTTGTGGTAGGGTTGTTAGAAGCTGAAGCCACTTATTCATTATTAGATGCAGCAGAGCTACCAAATTGCGTAGATATTGATTGTCAGTTGCAGTTCTTGATTGTTGTTGTCCATGGTCTCAAACGCATGTGACCAAGCTGCAGTTATTTAGCGGGCCAGTGGAAGTACTATCAGGTGTTTGAGTGTTCGGCCAGCACAAAGTATGCGTTTAAGGTTGTGGATACGGCATTTGTCATACTGGAAGAAGTGAGTGTCCACAGCATACTTATCATGAATGTGTAGAACAAAGGGCAAAACTTCTCCGAGAAGTTAGATTTGTGACGAGGTGCGGCTTTACAGCTGTCAAACAATTGTGAAACTTCATTGTAGATGGCCCTCAGCTTTTTGTTTTTATGTTCAGTGCTACTGGTTTCAATCAGAAGGGCATTATCAAGGCGAAGAAAAGCACAATCAGCTTGTGGCTACAGCATATGAAGTGTACAACTTCGCTGTAGGTAGAAAAACACAGTTTTTGATACAATAAATAATCTCCGAAAGACACAGATATGCAGGAGACGCACAAAAGCCGAATATACATGTAAAAAAAAAGAAAACATTAAATGCATGATCATCTTGTGTGCGTCTCCTAGATACCTATGTCTTTTGGAGATTATTTACTGTAATAGAAGCTATGTTTTTCTACCTACATCGAAGTTGTTCACTTCAAGTTCTATAGTGACAAGTTGGTTACGCTTTGCTTCGGCTTCATAATGGTCTGCTAATCGAAACTTGTAGCACTGAGCGTAAAAATAAACAGCTGATGATAATCTACAATGAAGTTTCACAATTCTTCGAGAAGGTTTGAATGAAATATGCTGGTTCGTTTTCACGGTAATCTGAAAGAGCGGGCTGAAGTCGTGGTGCGATAAACGGACCCAGAAACCATCATAGACCCACCTCCTGCCTGAAACACACCCTCCACACACTGCGAGTCAAACGCCTTATTGGCCATTCGTATATTCGACGCCATGAATCATTTGAAAAGAGACGAAATCGCGAGTCATCAGTCGACACTACTCGTCTATAGTCGTCCCATGGAAGACGCGAAGCCTTATGTGCCGATGTGAGCAATGGCCTTTGCGACTACCCCTTTCCGAATGCCCTAGGTTCACTAAAAGCAGTAACTGCTGTCGGTTTTGAAGCCGATTGTCATTGGCAGGGAGTTACACTCATCTCCGGTCCTTGTTGGTTAGAATCTTTTTTCCGTCACTAGTCTTACGCCGTCTTACATCGCTGAGTTGTACACCAATCCACTTAGAGGGTCTAGTGTAGCAGGGGATACAACCCGTCGGCTTTGGACAATGACGTCACAAGTCGCCAGAGAGCAGTTTACCATTTTCGCTTTTGCTGTTATGTTTCAGTTTCGTTTTTTACTGATTGCTTAATAAAGTGGATCTGTTTATTCTATCTCGTGAGATTTTTTTTTTTAAAGCTAAAAAACACTTATCAGCCACTGAAGGGAGCTACAACACTAAGAAGAATCGCTTCTCGATTGGCCACTTGTGACGTCATTCTCCAAAGCCGACGGGTTGTATCCCCTGCTACACCAGTCCCCACTTAGACACGTGTTGGTACACCAACTCATCTCCATGTCAACATACCTTACTGTGCTGTTTCCGTACAACCGACTGTCTCATAGACATTATTTCACTGCCGTGAAGGATGGAGGATCATTACTCATCAAGTTCAGCGCTCTAAAGTGACCAGTATGTTTTCTTAGGGGGCTGACCGGTGAGGTTATCTGATTGTGTACTTATCCTTCCACCACGGAATTCATGCAGCCAGATGCAAACCACGTTAACATGCAACACAATTTGCAAAAAACTAAAACCTAATTTCAGAAAAAGATTATCACAATTTAGTTTTCATGTAAGGGTGGAACCACTCTGCTAGGCCAGTCATGTAACGGTTTTCCGAGCGTCATTTGCTTTAGAATACAATCAGTGCTATTTAGGTATACCGCCCTTGTTAAAAAAAAAAAGTTTCTTGCCGCAAATTAATTATCCGTCTGGGCTATGTCACAGGAGATTAGATCAGCAAATGAGACACTTGCAGTCGTAAATGAGTTTTGCTCTTCAGGAAGCAAAATAACTGATGATGGTCGAGGTAAGGAGGATATAAAATGTAGACTGGCGATGGTAAGAAAAGCGCTTCTGAAGAAGAGAAATTTGTTAACATCGACCATAGATTTAAATGTCAAGAATTCCTTTCTGAAAGTATGTGTGTGGATTGTAGCCATGTATGGAAGTGAAACATGGAGGATAAACAGTTTAGACAAGAAGGGAATAGAAGACAGAACGCCTCGAGCCGTTTATCTCACAACTCTAGATATCTGGGGTTCTATTCGAGTTTCGATTGCCTCGGTATCTGGTGACTGCTGTCGGTACTATTGCTGCGAGGTGTCATAGAGTTATTAACGTACTGTGCAATATCTTCCAGGGTGGAGGTCATACGTAAACACAGTAACTAATCCATAAATATTATAAAAATGTATGTATGTATGTGTATTTGTGGTGTGTGTATGTATGTTCCACATATCACTGGACCGATTTCAACCAAACGTGATACACAAATACCTTACTGCTAGGCGACAATCGCTATGGGGTTAAGATCCACACACCTATCAAACGGGTGTGGGTGAAAAAGTATTGTAGGCCGCGACGCATGAATTCCAAGACTCTATCCAGCCAGTATTTATGAATTAGAGCAGTCAGCGACTTGTTAGAAACTTTCCACGCAATTTCAAACACTTACGAAATTTTTTCTCGCTGCATCCCCACAAAATGATGAAAGAAAAAATTTTTATTGCTTACTAGTTTTTCGCTTTTCGTAAAGTAAAAGTACCGCATGAGGCATGACGCTGAAATTTATTACTTTTTTACTACTAACTGTATCCGTGACACATTTTACAGATAATATGCACAAATACCGCTGAATTTAAGGGCAAAATAAAATAATTCCATGACATGTAGTTAAGGAGGTACGACGTCGTAAACAATGAGTTGCTTGAAAAACTGCCGCATAATGCATGACGTTTAAATATATTATTTCTTTGCTACTAACTCTGTTCGCAATAAATTTCACGGACAGTATCCACATACGCCGCTGAAGGTACCTACAATACTATATCACTGTACGAGACCTAGCTCCGGAGATATGACAACATAAACATTAAGCACAAGGCCAGACACAGCTTGGCTATCAATAAATTAGCAGGACACGCCGGGTTTTTCCGCTAGTAAATAAATAAAAGGATGCAATCACGTTTCAGATCAATTCTCTAGCTTTCGTTAGTCCCGCGATCTAGTGACATCTGTTGGTACTTTCTCCGCGTTGGGCCTTGCCACTGTAATTTATTCTTGAGAACCCAATCTCTATTAGTTTAATATGATTTATTTCGTTTATTAGGGATTTAATTCTTAATCAACTATCGTCCTTTTGTTCTTTGGGGCCCGCAGTGCAAATATGTCTTTTAATGACATAATAGTTATGAACAATAGCCAGCTACACTGCTATGTAAAACGTTTATATTTTATATCATTCACGATGAGATCATTTCGATATATTGCCACCATCAAGTGGTCCGTAAATACATAAGTAACCGATGGTCTTAATATAACTGTCAGTATCTATTATCTGAAAAGCTATAATACATCATTAAAGTGTTTTTACCTTACATGTAAGATCGTTGCTGTCATGTCCTGTCTTTTTTAGAAGTATTACTTGCTCTAAGATGTACACTGGAGAGGTATATCGAATTTTAGTTGGTTTCCATGTATGCTACTTTTCTGACAACTTGGATAATACTGGATCAGCGATATTACATGTTTACATAGTTACCATTATAAATATTTGAAGTGTGAAATTCAATTGTTTGTCATAATTTTTGTAGTACGTTTAAGTTACGCTCTTTTCTTTAATACGTGATGGTTCAGGCAACTTTTGTATTCCTTTCTTTTAATTTATAGACAAAGAGATAAGAGATTAATGGTAGTGTGGTGCTTCATTCAAATGAATCAAATGGCTCTGAGCACTATGGGACGTAACATCTGAGGTCATCAGTCCCCTAGAACTTAGAACTACTTAAACCTAACTAATCTATGGACATCACACACATCCATGCCCTTGGCAGGATTCGAACCTGCGACCGTAGTGGTCGCGCGGTTCCAGACTGGAGCGCCTAGAACCGCTCGGCCAAGCCGGCCGGCTGGTGCTTCATGTTGCGAACGGAATTGTCGAGCGAGTTGCTAACTTTTTCTTACTTAAACATTTTTTTGCATATTAAACATTGGACGCTTGCATAGTAATTGTGTATAGTTAAGTTGTGGTCTTCAGTCCTGAGACTGGTTTAATGCAGCTCTCCATGCTACTCTATCCTGTGCAAGCTTCTTCATCTCCAGGTACCTACTGCAACCTACATTCTTCTGTATCTGTTTAGTGTATTCATCTCTTGGTCTCCCTCTACGATTTTTGCCCTCCACGCTGCCCTCCAATACCAAATTGGTGATCCATTGATGCCTCAGAACATGTCCTACCAACCGATCCCTTCTTCTAGTCAAGTTGTGCCACAAACTTCTCTTCTCCCCAATCCTATTCAATACCTCCTCATTAGTTATACGATCTACCCATCTAATCTTCAGCATTCTTCTGTAGCACCACATTTCGAAAGCTTCTATTCTCTTCTTGTCCAAACTACTTATCGTCTATGTTTCACTTCCATACATGGCTACACTCCATACAAATACTTTCAGAAACGACTTCCTGACACTTAAATCTATACTCGATGTTAACAAATTTCTCTTCTTCAGAAACGCTTTCCTTGCCATTGCCAGTATACATTTTATATCCTCTCTACTTCGACCATCATCAGTTATTTTGCTCCCCAAATAGCAAAACTCCTTTACTACTTTAAGTGTCTCATTTCCTAATCTAATTCCCTCAGCATCACCCAACTTGACTACATTCCATTTTCCTAGTTTTGCTTTTGTTGATGTTCATCTTATATCCTCCTTTCAAGACACTATCCATTCCGTTCAGCTGCTCTTCCAGGTCCTTCGCTGTCTCTGACAGAATTACAATGTCATCGGCGAACCTCAAACTTTTTATTTATTCTCCATGGATTTTAATACCTACTCCGAATTTTTCTTTTGTTTCTTTCGCTGCCTGCTCAATATACAGATTGAATAACATAGGGGAGAGGCTACAACCCTGTCTCACTCCCTTCTCAACCAATGCTTCCCTTTGATGTCCCTCCACTCTAATAACTGCCATTTGGTTTCTGTACAAATTGTAAATAGCCTTTCGCTCCCTACATTTTACCCCTGCCACCTTCAGAATTTGAAAGAGAGTACTCCAGGTAACATTGTCAAAAGTTTTCTCTAAGTCTACAAATGCTAGAAACGTAGGTTTGCCCTTCGTTAATCTAGCTTCTAAGGTAAGTCGTAGGTTCAGTATTGCCTCACGTGTTCCAATATTTCTACGGAATCCAAACTGATCTTCCCCGAGGTCGGCTTCTACCAGTTTTTCCATTCGTCTGTCAAAAATTCGCGTTAGTATTTTGCAGCTGTCACTTATTAAACTGATTGTTCGGTAATTTTCACATCTGTCAGCACCTGCTTTCTTTGGGATTGGAATTATTATTTTCTTTTTGAAGTCTGAGGTTATTTCGCCTGTCTCATAGATCTTGCTCACCAGATGGTAGAGTTTTGTCAGGAATGGCTCTCCCAAGACCGTCAGTGGTTCTGATGGAATGTTGTCTACTCCAGGGGCCTTGTTTCGACTCAGGTCTTTCAGTGCTCTATCAAACTCTTTACGCAGTATCGTATCTCCCATTTCATCTTCATCTACATCCTCTTCCATTTCCATAATATTGTCCTCAAGTACATCGCCCTTGTATAGACCCTGTATATACTCCTTCCGTCTTTCTGCTTTCCCTTCTTTGCTTGGAACTGTTTATCCACCTGAGCTCTTGATATTCGTACAAGTGGTTCTCGTTTCTCCAAAGGTCTCTTTAATTTTCCTGTAGGCAGTATCTATCTTACCCCTAGTGAGATAAGCCTCTACATCCTTACATTTGTCCTCTAGCCATCCCTGCTTAGCCATTTTGCACTTCCTGTCGATCTGAATTTTGAGACGTTTGTATTTCTTTTTGCCTGCTTCATTTACTGCATTTTTATATTTTCTCCTTTCATCAATTAAATTCAATATTTCTTCTGTTACCCAAGGGTTTCTACTAGCCCTCGTCTTTTTACCTACTTGTTCCTCTGCTGCCTTCACTACTTCAACTCTCAAAACTACCCATTCTTCTTCTACTGTATTTCTTCCCTCATTCTTGCCAATTGTTCCCTTATGCTCTCCCTGAAACTCTGTACAACCTCTGGTTCTTTCAGTTTATCCAGGTCCCATCTCCTTAAATTCCCACCTTTTTGCAGTTTCTTCAGTTTTAAACTACAGTTCATAACCAATAGATTGTGGTCAGAGTCCACATCTGCCCCTGGAAATGTCTTACAATTTAAAACCTGGTTCCTAAATCTCTGTCTTACCACTATATAATCTGTCTGAAACCTGGCAGTGTCTCCAGGCTTCTTCCATGTATACAACCTTCTTTTATGATTCTTGAAACAAGTGTTAGCTATCATTAAGTTGTGCTCTGTGCAAAATTCTACCAGGCGGCTTCCTCTTTCATTTCTTAGCCCCAATCCATATTCACCTACTACGTTTCCTTCTCTCCCTTTTCCTACTACCGAATTCCAGTCACCGATGAGCCTTCACTATCTGAATAATTTCTTTTATTTCATCATACATTTCTTCAATTTCTTCGTCATCTGCAGAGCTAGTTGGCATATAAACTTATACTACTGTAGTAGGCATGCGCTTCGTTTGTACCTTGGCCACAATAAGGCGTTCACTATGCTGTTTGTAGTAGTTTACCCGCACTCCTTTTTTTATTCATTATTAAACCGACTCCTGCATTACCCCTATTTGATTTTGTATTTATAACCCTGTATTCGCCTGACCAAAAGTCTTGTTCCTCCTGCCATCGAACTTCACTAATTCCTACTATATCTAACTTTAACCTATCCATTTCCCTTTTTAAATTTTCTAACCTAGCTGCTCGATTAAGGGATCTGACATTCCACGCTCCGATCCGTAGAACGCCAGTTTTCTTTCTCCTGATAACGACATCCTCCTGAGTAGTCCCCGCCCGGAGATCCGAATGGGGGACTATTTTACCTCCGGAATATTTTACCCAAGAGGACGCCATCATCATTTAACCATACAACAAAGCTGCATGCCCTCGGGAAAAATTTCGGCTGTAGTTTCCCCTTGCTTTCAGCCGTTCGCAGTACCAGAACAGCAAGGCCGTTTTGGTTAGTGTTACAAGGCCACATCAGTCAATCATCCAGACTGTTGCCCCTGCAACTACTGAAAAGGCTGTTGCCCCTCTTCAGGAACCACACGTTTGTCTGGCCTCTCAACAGATACCCCTCCGTTGTGGTTGCACCTACGGTACGGCCATCTGTATCGCTGAAGCACGCAAATCTCCCCACCAACGGCAAGGTCCATGGTTCTTGGGGGGGGGGGGGGGTGGAGTAATTGTGTATAAAAAGCTTAATCTTCCACTACTCATTGAAAATATGGTATTCAATCTTTGTTTTCGACATTCTCAAGAACCGGGATAGAAAAATATCCACAGTAATTACCAGAATCAAAACTAGAATAATAGCCACAATATTAACTGAAATGATAACCTGAGCTATAGCGCAAATTAAGTTTAGCAGAGCCGAATAAATCATGGAGAGCAAGCGGACCAACGGAACAGAAATGCGCAGTCGACGTTGGACAGGGGGTGAATGAGCAAGACCTTATGCTTTGATGAACCATTCTCACAGACGCTACCTCATTCCCCGCGACAACGCCGTGCGGGTGTAGTTCGAGGGGGAAGCGCAAATTGGATTGGAGTAGATGATAGTGACAGCCCATGACGTCATAATATTGAAAGAAACATCTCGAACAGCTGACTATGGCATCAACCGCTTACAGATGACTTCTGGACTGTTCGTTTCATGAGTGGTAAATGTTCGTATGAGTTCTAGACTCTCCGATTTTGTCGTCATCATCTCTCGAGACATGTGGAAGGGAGTTGTATTTTGTCCGACAATTCTTGCTACGAACGCTCTCGAACTTACAACAGATAACTCTGTATGATGTACAGCATCTCTCTTGTAACGTCTGCCACTGCAGCTTGTTGAAAATTTCCGTAACTGTCTCGCGCTGACTAACGATCCAGTGAGGAAATGTACCGGTCTTCGCTGGATCTTTTTTATCTCCTCTGTGAACCAAGCCTCGCAAGAGCCCCACACTGCTTAGTAACACACAAGCATCTGTCTCAGAAGTGTTTTGTAAACTATTTTTTTCGTGGTTAAATTACGTTTCCTTAAGATCTTTCGTGTAAACTATTGTGGCATCTGATTTCCCTACAAATAACCTGATGTAGGCATTCCACATTAGTCGCTCCTGAAGGTTATGCCTAGGTATTGTTTGGTAGTTACTGCTCCAGTGATTTGTCGCTAACAGCATAATCGAACATTCTACAGCCCATTCCATGGCACGAATTTCTATACGTTGATGTTGGGTCCTATAGAAGAGAATCTATTAGAACTATAACTGAGAGGTCAAAGTTTTTACAGTGGTTACATAACGAGATTTTCATATTTACAATGTCAAGTCTCTTCTAGAAACAGGAAACCAATTTTGCTTCTTGTCGTTAGGGGAGGTGAATGTCTGTCCATAGGCAAATATAGTGTGACCCTTTATAGGGAATTTACTATCGCAAAAACACATATTCGTATACCGTATTACTTGTGTGAAAATAATGGTTGAATGTGTTGTGCAGGTCACCTAGAGAGTCGGATTAGTATTTAAATAGTTAATTTTGTTCTTAATTGTTCATTTTAATTTGGTTCAAATGGCTCTGAGCACTATGGGACTTAACATCTATGGTCATCAGTCCCCTAGAACTTAGAACTACTTAAACCTAACTAACCTAAGGACATCACACAACACCCAGTCATCACGAGGCAGAGAAAATCCCCGACCCCGCCGGGAATCGAACGCGGGAACCCGGGCGTGGGAAGCGAGAACGCTACCGCACGACCACGAGCTGCGGACTGTTCATTTTAATTGTCTCCTGTAATGTTGGTATACAGTGGTAGGCTAGTCACTTCAGTATAGGTTATTTATACTGTGGAACGGAATCATGATTCAACGAATCAATAGTATGCGGATGATCTACAAAGGGTTGGGAGGTGGGAAGGAAGGCAAGGGGTGTGGGAACTAAAATTAGTTTCGTTGAAGAGGGAGTTGGAGGGAACGGAGTATCACGTCGAACAAAATGAAACTCAAAGCTGTTGAAAAACTGTGTTTGTTACTCCCTAAGTGTACGACTGCAACCACTTTGGAATGGGTATGTACAACTTACAAGGTAAGTAATATGAGGTAGTCGTATAAAAATCATAAATATAGTTTTGATGCCTGGCAGGTAACGATAAAATACGCGCGGATAGTTTCTAAATACACATTTTTAGTAGCCTTTGGCAATAGCTGGTAATAGGAGAAAAATACCAAGAATTAGGTAAAGCACTTTGTCCGTAGCTTTTAGAACCTAAATAAATGGCACAGCTTCGTTAGCAAGGAGAATAACGGAAAAAAAGCGAAGTAGTTTTGAGATTTCGCGACATATTTGTCTGCATACAGTTGCTACAAATCAATATCCGTATTGTGTTCTGGATTTCTTAAAGCAAATATTGAATTAAGGAGTGTGCCTGTGTGACGAATTGGAACGCGGGGTATCGGGTGGCGTGGGTGTCCTTCCCCTACACCTCGCTGATTTCACCTTTCGAACAATAAATGCACTTATGACCTGGATTCGGAACAACACACACTAGCGCCGGCAAAGTGACCTTCTGACGCTCGTGTGGACACGAGCGTGGTTGATGTCTGCCATTTGCCACAACTGTCAACTGTCCCTCGGTTCGGGTTGCCCTTCGCTTCTACTAGCTCGCTGCTGCCGATGACGGTCAAACTGGACACGAACACGGCCCGATAACGAATTACGCCCGTCACCCAGCCAAGCGAACTAAAGACTTGGCTAGCGTGACAGCACTGTCATTTTACGCCCCAGAAGTACAGAGGTAGTAATAGCGTCTATACGCCAGCGCCCTTCATAGAGTTGGCCCAGTTACTGCAAAAGCCACTTACCGCTTCCCAGCTCTGCTATACACGCCACGGAATTTGATGCCTGTTTAGAACACGAACAGAAACAGGATATACACTATTTTTTATCTTTCCTTCGTTGCTCCCGACACTTTGCTCTCGGTATCCTTACCACATTCCACGGTTATATCGCTATCTTCCTTAACTCCCAACTTCCGATTCATCGTCTGCCGTTTCAGTCACTGATGGTGACGACTTTTCGCTCTAATCCATGACGACTGTTATCTGTTTCTACTCTCCTCGACTAAAAATGCATCTCCCCTTCCGTTGTCATGACACAATAATATGGTATTCAGATTTTCTCCATTCTGATGTCATATGAAGCATTATCACAAACGACACTAGGCTTCTAGGGGGTAATTATGGAATAAGGTGGACCTCTCTGTGTTTTATAAAATGTCTGCTTTCTATTTCAGAATGATAGTTCGAAGTTTAGTATTTCGGAACGAATCCCATGTCGACAACTGCACACACAACAATTAAACACGGAACTTTTGTTTGACAACACTCCTCACTCACAGCTTCGAAACTGACGTTTTGCATGGGGCACCTAATTTGTAGCTTGTTTCGCCCATGAGCTCCCCTGCTCAGGCACCTTCCAGCGTATCCAAATCGGCAGAACCGCACTCACCTCTGGTGCAGTGGTAGGCTGTATCCCCTTTCGAATCACTCGAGGTCGAGGGTAAACGTGGCTGACCGGCCGTCTGGCTTCACACATTCACCCTGCGATCGGCCAAGTACTCTCTCCTTCAACAGGGACCGAGCAGGCATGAGGAGAGCGGGAGAATGGCGGCTGGTACTAGTCGGGAACTCCAATGTTAGGTGCGTTATGGAGCCCCATAAGGGAAATGACGTCCAATGCAGGAAAGAAGCCTAATGAGCACTCGGTATGTCTCCCAGGAAGCACCTTCTTGCTACTATGGATGGTGCAGGGCGCAGTCATTTGCTAATTGTGGCTCATCTCAGCATCAATGACCCCTGCCGCTTGGGTTCTGAGGCACTCCTCAGTTCCTACTGGAGGCTCCCTCGATCATGGGACGGTGTTGGCTGAAGATATTGGGATCTGCATTATGAGTTGGAGAACTGTAGGTTTCCGCTTGATATGCCAGTAGCTTGAGGTGTTTGTACAGGCCACCCGGTTCTTCTCTGGCACTTGCAGAATCATTCAAAGAAAATCTACCCTCTATAGAGCAGAAGTAACCGCATCATGCGGTATTAGCTGCAAGCGACTTTAACCTACCGAGTACAGACTAGGAGGCTTATTGATTGATTGTAGATGGTACGGACAGACAGTCTTGTGAAGTAGTTTCGAACGCTTTCTACGAAATCTCTCTTTAGCAACTAGTTCGACAACCCACATGCAATGGAAATATCTTAGACATTGTAAGACATAAGTAGAAGCAAGGTCCCTGGATTAGACGACATTCCCTCAGACTTATTGAGCTCCTTAGGAAAGCGAGCCATAACAAAATTATTCCGCCTCCTGTGCAAGATATATGAGACAGTGAAATACCCTTAGACTACAGCGACAATGTAATAATTCAAGTTCAAAAAGAAGGTACTTGCTGACACGTATGAATTCTAAAGAACCATCACTTTAATAAATCATGGTAGCGGAATATTAACAGGAATTATTTACAGAAGAATGAAAAAGTTATTGGAGGACAACTTACAGAAAGATCAATTTGGGTTCCGGGGAAATGAAGGAGCACACGAGGCAGTACTATCCCTACGACTTATCTTACAAGCTATGTTGCCGGAAAATCAGCCTACGTTTATAGCATTTGTAAATTTAGAGAAAGCTTTTGAAAACTGTGACTGGGCTGCACTCTTTGAAATTTTGAACGTAGCACGGAGAAAATATAGGTACCTAAAGGTTATTTACAAATTCTATAGAAACCAAACTGCAGTTACAAGCTTCGAAAGACGTGAAAGGGCAGTAGTTGAGAAGAACACGAGATACGGCTCGTTAGAGATACATGCCGCCAGAATCAAACAACATTATCATTAAAACAAAATCTTCAACGAAATCCCGGTCAATAACGTTCCCTCCTGATACCAACATGTTGTGTTGCCCCTAACATACGTACGGAGAAATGCCCACTCAAATAAAAGAAGAGACATTGGAATTAACGCGGAGAGGTGTAAGAGTACTTTTTTTCCCAAATGCTATTTATCAGAGACACAGGGTGGAGAAAAACAATCTGATAACTTTGAGACAGCAGGGTACGGGACGCTGGATCCAAGAAATTTTCCAAATAATCACAGGTCCATAATATACCTTTGTGGAGCTACGGCTATAAATCGACAACCAATTAGCGAAGAGAGTGCAGAAATTTATGCGGTATGTGGTTGTGGCCGCGACCACCAATCACACTGTGTCAGGAATATTCGGGAAGATGCTCCAATCACTTCTTCGATGACGTCAAATTCATAGTTGAAGTTGGAGGCAGGAATTTTGTGCGTTTACTGTAAAAAAAAAAAAAAAAAAAAAAAAATACGATTTGAGAAAGAAAGTGTAAAATTTAATTTCCGCTCTATGAATCTCACCTTGTTCACACATACCGGGTTACGGTCGTTTTTAGAATAAAACTTGATTCGTGCTCTCTGTACAATAGCAAAAATAAAATATGTAGCCTTTGGATTTCTTTATTATGCGGGCGTGCTGAAAAATAATGCCTCCAAATGTTTTGATGAAAACGCTTAAAGCTTTTTAATTTAAAAACAAACGCTATTAACATTCTACAGCCTTATTCTTCACATCTACATGTTAAAAAAAAGGAAAAAATTAAAAATGGCTCCGAGCACTATGGGACTTAACATCTGAGGTCATCAGTCCCCTAGAACTTAGAACTACACCACTGGCCATTAAAATTGCTACATCACGAAGATGAGCTGCTACAGACGCGAAATTTAACCGACAGGAAGAAGATACTGTGATATGCAAATGATAAGCTTTTCAGAGCATTCACAAAAGGTTGGCGCCGGTGGCGACACCTACAAAGTGCTGACAGGAGGGACGTTTCCAACCGATTTCTCATACACAAACAGCAGTTGACCGGCGTTGCCTGGTGAAACGTTGTTGTGATGCCTCGTGTAAGGAGGAGAAATGCATACCATCATGTTTCCGGCTTTGATAAAGGTCGGTTTGTAGCCTATCGCGATTGCGGTTTATCGTATCGCGACATTGCTGCTCGCGTTGGTCGAGATCCAATGACTGTTAGCAGGATATGGAATCAGTGGGTTCAGTAGGGTACACGGAACGTTGTGCTGGATCGCAGCGGCCTCGTATCACTAGCAGTCGATATGACAGGCATCTTATCGGCATGGCTGTAACGGATCGTGCAGCCACGTCTCGATCCCTGAGTCAACAGATGGGGACGTTTGCAAGACAACAACCATCTGCACGAACAGTTCGACGACGTTTGCAGCAGCATGGACTATCAGCTCGGAGAGCATGGCTGAAGCTATCCTTAACGCTGCATCGCTACAGCGCCTGCGATGGTGTACTCAACGACGAAGCTGGGTGCACGAATGGCAAAACGTGTTTTTTTTTTTTCGGATAAATCCAGGTTCTGTTTACAGCATCATGATGGTCGCATCCGTGTTTGGCGACATCGCGGTGAACGCATATTGGAAGCGTGTAATCGTCATCGTCATACTGGAGTGTCACCTGGCGTGATGTTATGGGGTGCCATTGGTTACACGTTTCTGTCACCTCTTGTTCGCATTGACGGCACTTTGAAGAGTGGACGTTACATTTCAGATGTGTACCCTTCATTGCCGGCCAGAGCGGCCGTGCGGTTCTAGGCGCTACAGTCTGGAACCGAGCGACAGCTACCGTCGTAGGTTCGAATCCTGCCTCGGGCATGGATGTTTGTGATGTCCTTAGGTTAGTTAGGTTTAATTAGTTCTAAGTTCTAGGCGACTGATGACCTCAGAAGGTAAGTTGCATAGTGGTACCCTTCATTCGATCCCTGCGAAACCCTACATTTCAGCAGGATAATGCACGACCGCATGTTGCAGGTCCTGTACGGGCCTTTCTGGATACAGAACATGTTTTGACTGCTCTGCTGGCCAGCACATTCTCCTGATCTACCACCAATTGAAAACGTATGGTTAATGGTGGCCGAGCAATTGGCTCGTCACAATACGCCAGCCACCACTCTTGATTAACTGTGGTATCGTGTTGAAGCTGCATGGGCGACTGTACCTGTACACGCCATCCAAGCTCTGTTTGACTCAATGCCCAGGCGTATCAAGGCCGTTATTACAGCCAGAGGTGGTTGTTCTGGGTACTGATCTCTCAGGATCTATGCACCGAAGTTGCGTGAAAATGTAATCACACGTCAGTTCTAGTATAATATATTTGTCCAATGAATACCCGTTTATCATCTGCATTTCTTGTCGGTGTAGCAATTTTAATGGCCAGTAGTGTACTTAAACCTAACTAACCTAAGGACATCACACACATCCATGCCCGAGGGAGGATTTTAACCTGCGACCGTAACGGTCGTGCGGTTCCAGACTGAAGCGCCTGGATCCGCTCGGCCACTCCGGCCAGCTACTATATGTTTACAGTCCTCTGCCGTAGAGAGCTCCGAATTGTAGCGCGTAACTATGTCCGTGCTTGCAAAATAGCGTGCTGAAATCGTCTTCCAAATTCGAAGACTTCATTCACACATAGAGAGCCCTCTCCTTCAGCATGACAATGCCAGACCACACACACGAGTGCTGAAACATCTGCAACAATGGGGCGCCTTGTTTTCACTGTCATCGGCCATCCTTCAAACAGTCCAGACTTGAACCTAGCGGTTTTCATCTGTTTCCGAAACTTAAAGAACACCTTCGAGGACTTCACTTAGAGAGTGATGAAGCGGTGCAAGCAAAGGTGAGGTCAACAGAGTAAAAGATTCTACAGTGACGGTTTGAGCTCTCATTGGAGAAATGTGTTCATCACAAGGATGAGTATGTTGAGAAATAATGATGTAGACATTAAGACCAAAGATGTAGAATGTAAATAACGTTTTTTTATTTTAAAAATCTTAAGAGCTTTCACGCAAAAATTCGAAGTCGCTACTTTCAGCACACCCTCGTAATAAGGTTGCTCTTTACAGTACCACATGCGGACTATGTTCCTGTAGTGGTGTACTTACATTACGGTGCATTAAAATATTAATGGTATTACGGTACTTTCAGCGTAGCTGATTTCGTACCAAATATTCATCTAGTAAACATCTTAGAAAATTCGCAATGGATGGGAATTTTAATTTTGGCTAACTTTGACAGTTCGGTAGAAACCATTACGTTCAGCTAATTTAATTAGAAATGGCCCTTTTTAGTATAATAGGCATTAGCTAAGATAAGTTAGTTTAAATACACACACCTCCAGTCACTTGTCGCTGGCTGCCTATCGTTTTCTGAGCGTAGCTCCGCAGAATTCCATTTCAGACGTACACTTATTCGCAAAATTTTGCTCTATTTGAAGTCCCATATCCCGCTTTGATATCAAAGGTTGTTTATCCCGACCGTATATAGGTTGAAAGTCGTGTCTTTCACTATGTGGCGAGCTGATTGAACTGCAGAGTAATAACGTAGCGTCAGATGCACATATAGATCACAGAAGCCCGTAGCCCCTTAGGGATCCTCGTAGATTGCTTCCACCGCTCTTCCAACGGCGCGGCTAAGCCCCTCGACTGATAAAGGCTGATGTAAAGAGGCAGATGGATTTCCTCATTGGATTGGCGTCCCATGTCGCGGGTGGGCGCCTATCTTGGGTAACTGCGGCTCCTCAACCAGTTACTCGGAATCGGCATCGTGCTGCCCGCTCACGTCTTTACAGTGAACTGTCCAATCAATTTGAAGATTGAGAGCACCTGTTTCTTGAAGCACCTTTGCAGTTAATGTCATTGGATGGTGCACATCCCGAATAGAAACTGGACCACAAGTAGCGGAGACGCACCGTCTGTGGCTGACATTTCTTTGCCACGACCCCTCTTAGAGCACACGTGGCAAAAGCGTGGCGCCCGCATCTCGTGGTCGTGCGGTAGCGTTCTCGCTTCCCACGCCCGGGTTCCCGGGTTCGATTCCCGGCGGGGTCATGGATTTTCTCTGCCTCGTGATGGCTGGCTGTTGTGTGCTGTCCTTAGGTTAGTTAGGTTTCAGTAGTTCTAAGTTCTAGAGGACTGATGACCGTAGATGTTAAGTCCCATAGTGCTCAGAGCCATTTGAACCATTTGAAAAGCGTGCCCCACGGTGATGAGGCACCGCAGATGCACTGCCTACGTTTTTATCGGGAGAAAAAATAAACGCAAACGCTTTTAATCTGAAAACTACACTGCTGGCCATTAAAATTGCTACACCAAGATGAAATGCAGATGATAAACGGATATTCATTGGACAAATATATTATACTAGAACTGATATGTGATTACATTTTCACACAATTTGGACGCATAGATCCTGAGAAATCAGTACCCAGAACAACCACCTGTGGCCGTAATAACGGCCTTGATACGCCTGGGCATTGAGTCAAACAGAGCTTGGATGGCGTGTAAGGTACAGCTGCCCATGCAGCTTCAACACGATACCACAGTTCATCAAGAGTAATGAATGGCGTATTATGACGAGCCAGTTGCTCATCCACCATTAACCAGACGTTTTAATTAGTGAGTGCTGTATAAAGAAAGGCCCGTACAGGACCTGCAACATGCGGTCGTGTATTATCCTGTTGAAATGTAGAGTTTTCGCAGGGATCGAATGAAGGGTAGAGCCACGGGTCGTAACACATCTGAAATGTAACGTCCACTGTTGAAAGTGCCATCAGTGCGAACAAGAGGTGACCGAGACATGTTACCAATGGCATCCCATACCATCACGCCGGGTGATACGCCAGTATGGCGATGACGAATACACGCTTCCAATGTGCGTTCACCGCGATGTCGCCAAATACGGATGCGACCATCATGATGCTGTAAACAGAACCTGGATTCATCCGAAAAAAATGACGTTTTCCTATTCGTGCACCCAGGTTCGTCGTTGAGTACACCATCGCAGGCGCTCCTGTCTGTGATGCAGCGTCAAGGGTAACCGCAGCCATGGTCTCCGAGCTGATAGTCCATGCTGCTGCAAGCGTCGTCCAACTGTTCGTGCAGATGGTTGTTGTCTTGCAAACATCCCCATCTGTTGACTCAGGGATCGAGACGTGGCTGAACGATCCGTTACAGCCATGCGGATAAGATGCCTGTCATCTCGCCTGCTAGTGATACGAGGCCGTTGGGATCCAGCACGGCGTTCCGTATTAACCTCCTGAACCCACCGATTCCATACTCTGCTAACAATCATTGGATCTCGACCAACGCGAGCAGCAATGTAGCGAGAAGATAAACCGCAATCGCGATAGGCTACAATCCGACCTTTATCAAAGTCGGAAACGTGATGGTACGTATTTCTCCTCCTTACACGAGGCATCACAACAACGTTTCACCGGGCAACGCCGGTCAACTGCTGTTTGTGTATGGGAAATCGGTTGGAAACGTTCCTCATGTTAGCACTTTGTAGGTGTCACCAGCGGCGCCAATCTTGTGTGAATGCTCTGAAAAGCTAATCATTTGTATATCATAGCATCTTCTTCCTGTCGATTAAATTTCGCGTCTGCAGCACGTCATCATCGTGGTGTAGCAATTTTAATGGCCAGTAGTGTATTACACTTGTTAAGATTATATGTGCATGATCGAGGAGTACTTGTAAAATACTGGAAATAATTTACTGTCGACAAGAATTTGTGTATTTTCGAGCTTTTGAATAGAAATTACGAAGAATGCATCTGGTGCTGGAATTACATGAATAACATCATTCCACAGTCTCAGAGCACTCAAAGTAAGCTCGGCAAATAAAAAATTTGTCACCCCTATTCGCACGCTCAGGTGAATGGTTCAGCATTTAGAGATGGGGCTGCGGTTGAGTTATGTGCTCAACCGTGCGCGCACTGCCTCTACGTGAGCACAAGATGCTAGCAATCAGTGAGACATTTATGTTTCAGTCGGACACTGTACGTAAACAGGGGAAATTTAAGTACGTGGCAGAAAGGCAAAAAGGAGCAATCGTGTTTTTCCGTGTCCATGTCCATGTCTGTAGGTATGCTACTTACTTCTCTTGATATAACTTAGAACTACTTAAATGAATTATTCAAATGGTTCAAATGGCTCTGAGCACTATGGGACTTAACATCTGAGGTCATCAGTCCCCTAGAACTTAGAACTACTTAAACCTAACTAACCTAAGGACATCACACACATCCATGCCCGAGGCAGGATTCGAACCTGCGACCGTAGTGGTCGCGCGGTTCCAGACTGTAGCGCCTAGAACCGCTCGGCCACCCCGGCCGGTTTTGAGAAATTCGTTATACACATTCAAATTCTGTATGTATGAAGAACGTCGAAGAGGACCAGTTCGCTAGGCATCTTGTTAGTGAAAACAAGGGTATGGCCACTTGGTCAGTTTCAGTTTTTTTTTTTTTTTTGATCGAAACATTTACGATTCGTGACACAGTGATTTTTTTCTTGGTATCTGTATGGAATTGATGTCTCTGGTAATGTTGATTGTATTGCTCACATAATGATTGAAAAATCGGCCTGCTTAGCATCTGTTACTGTTTAAATTAGTCACATCAAATTTTATTAGAGGCTACCTTTACGTATTATGTGGAAGTAAAATAATAAATACAGAAAAACGTGAGTATACTATCTGATGCAGAAAAGGGATCCAGTTGTGCATCAGTGCTAAAGGACTCCGCGCGGTCTTAAAGCGCCGGTGGTACGGGCAGGAAGGTTCTCTTAAACATCCGGTAGCTTCACATCACGCTACACAGATTGTCTCACGGAAATAGACCTCTGTAGTCGTTTATTGTTGCGTTTATTATTCTCCTCTTTTATCTACATTTATACCACTGAAGCCTTCCCGCAGTGTACGGTAGAAAGTGGCTGCTACGAGCATTCGATGTCCCACTTCCTGTTCCATTTACGGTCGCTACGCACGTGGAGCACCTACTAGGACCCATCTGTGTTTCCATATGTCTAATGCCGGCCTGGTGCGGGACGTGCGTGGTGAGAAGTAGGGAAGTTATCGGAACCAAATAGATGTCGGAAAGCAACACAGAGTTGAAAATAAATGAGTTGTCCTGTCCGGATGGGATTCCAATTCGATTTTACAGAGTGTACTCTTCGGCATTGGCTCCTTACTTAGTTTGCATTCATCGGGAATCTCTCACCAAGTGCAAAGTTCCAAGCGACTGGAAAAATGGGCAGGTGACTGGACTCCTGCATGTAAGCATGGTAAAAGGCCGGCCCCGCAGAATTACAGACCAATATCCTTATACACTGTTAGCTGCAGGATTATTGAATATATTCTCAATTCAAATGTAATAAATTTCCTTGAGACGGAAAGCTTCAGTCAACAAGTCTTCACAGATTTAGACAGCATTGCTCCTGTGAAACTCAGTTAGCCCTTATCTCATATGATAGCCTGCAAACTATGACTAAGAGCAACAGGAAGATTCCATATTTCTAGATTTCCGGAAAGCATTTGACACGGTGCACCCCCTGCAGACGTTTAACGAAGGTACGAACGTACGGAATAGGTTTCTAGATACGTGAGCGACTCGAAGACTTCGCAATAGAAACCAGTATGTTGTTCTCGACGGCCAGGGTTCATCACAGACAAGGGTATCATAAGGAGTGCCCCAAAGAAGTGTGGTAAGATCGATCTAGTTCTTTATGTACATAAATCATCGGACGGTCAGGGTGGGCAGCAATCTGCGGCTGTTTGCTGACTGCGCTGTAGTGAACGGGAAAGTATCATCGTTGAGTGACTGTTTGAGGATACAGGAAGACGTCGACTGAATTCCTATTTGGTGTTATGAACGTCAGCTTGTTCTAAATGTAGAATAAGGAAGGAAGAGTGGCGTTAAACGAGTTAGAGGGGTGCAGAAGCTCGGAATATTTCAGGGATAGGGAAGGATATCGGCTCTGCCCTTTCAAAGGAATCATCACGGCATTTGCCTGGAGCGGTTCAGGGAAAACACGGACTATCTTAATCTTGATGGCCGGGCGCGGATTTGAACTTTCTCCAGAATGTGAATCCGGTGTGCTAACTACTGCACCACCTCACTCAGTCCAAATACAGACTTAATATAAGTTAGCGCAGTTGAGAGCGAGAAACAATGCTTTAATGTTCGAATGCAGTATTAGTGGTGTATTGCTTGTCATTCACCTCGATCAAATGTCCAGGCTTAATCTTGCAAAGGGATATAAAATGTAACGAGCACCTAAGGTCTGCAGTAGAGAAGGCGAATTGTCGACGTAGATTTATTGGGAGATGTCTGGGAAAGTGTAGCTCGTCTATAAAGCAGACCGGGAGTTGGACACTTGTGCGACCCACTACTGAGTACTGCTTTAGTGTTTCTGATCCCCACCAGCTCGGATGAAGGGAAAACATGGAAGCATATCAGAGGCGCACTATTACATTTGTTACCGATATATTCGATGAACACGCGAGTTTTACGGAAACGCTCCTTGAGCTCAAATGGGAACTACTTGAAAGAATAGAACTTTTTTTTTTCGAAAGCTGTTGAGAAAATTTAGAGAATTGGCTTTACGAAAGCCGAACGATTCTGTTGCTGCAAAAATCCATGTCGCATAAGGACTGCGAAGACAAAATAAGAGATATTATGGCTCCTATGGAGGTGTCAAACAGTCGTTTTTCCCTCGTTCCATTTGCGAGTGGAACAGGAAAGGGAATAATTAGTAGTGACACGAGATAAGCGCCGCTATGAAACTTATGGCGGCTTGTGGAATACCTATGTAGATTTAAAAATATTTAAAGGCTATTTCAAGAGTCAACCAAGGCAGCGCGTTAGGACCGTTACTATTTGCCACGCATAGGCTATACCCCTGAGACTGTGCGCAGATGATGCGATTGTCGATAAGAAGGTAGCAACGTCAGAAATCGAATTGCAGGAAGACCTGTCGAGATTCGGTGATTGTTGTGGGAAATAGCAGTAGACCCTGAAAGTAAATAACGCATGCACAAGAATTGGAGAAGAAATCCACTATTATACAAATGCACTATTCCTACCATGGTGACCTATAGCGGAATCATGCCAAAACAGACTGTAGGAAAAGCAGATTCCAAGCTGAGATTCAAGACAAGATTCTGAAGAAAATGCTTTCCATCGACGACAGAAGTGGCCTATAAAATCTTCTTCGACCGATTCTTGAGGGCTGCTCAGCAGTCTGTGAGACCTTCCAAGTTTGATTAATAGAAGAGAGAAAGAAGAGTTATGGAAGAGGGGCTTGTTTCGTTGCGGGACCATTTCGTCGGCGCCAGAGCATTACAGATATGCTCAACAAAATTCTGTGGCAGACGCTACAATAGAAGTGTTGTGAATCTCGGGGATATTTTTTATTGGCACTCCGACAGAATACATCCTGGGAAGAGACGGGGAGCATATTACCTCCTCATACATACACGTCACGCGAAACATCTACAAAGAGGAAATCAGAGAAATCAGAGTTCATACGAAGTTTTAACAACTGTATTAGCCACATGCCGTGGAACAGGAAAGGCGGGAACATACAGTCGTAGCAGAAGTATCCTTGACTGTACACTGTAATGTGGCTTGTGCAGTATAAACGCAGATCTTCGTCCTCTCTTTCTTCGTCACTTTTCTTTTTCAAACGCTACTTTACAATGAGAAATCCGAGGTTGCTGTTGCAGTACAACTCCATACCACTGCAGAGAAGACTGATATTGATGTTAATGTTAGAGGCGTTGATAAAAACAGCTAAAATAGTTGAAACCGAACGAAGTACCAGCGCCAAATGAAACCGACGCAGCAGAATTTGCGGCTGAGATAGCTCTCTTTTAATCATAATGTACCGTAGATGCCTCGAACTAATAACTGTGCCCTATAATCGGAATAAATTATAGATCACACCTGTCTAGAAGATCTACCTAGCGACCGTCCACTATCATTGACATCCTTCCGACGTAGAATCATAGAACGTATTCTGAGCTAAAACATGATGAGGTACCTTGGACGCAATCATCTTCTGCATGACAACCACCATGGATTCCAAAAATATCGCTCACACAGTATACAACTCGCGCTTTTATAACATGACACCCTTATAGGCATGGATAAAGGCAATTAGGTAAATGCAGTATTTCTCGACTTCCGAAAAGGATTTGACTAATTACCAAACCTAGGCTTATTGTCGAACGTACGATCGTATGGGATATCAACCAAAATTTGTGACTGAACTTATTATTACTTGTTAGGGAGGGCGCAGCATGTTATCTTGGTTGAAGAGTCATCGAAGTGTGTTGTAGCTCAGGTACTGTCAGATCTCGGTAAGACTTGAAAGTGGTGCTAAATAGAAAACTGGCATTAAATGTTCATATATGTTGAAGTACGAGCTTCAAAAAAGAAAGAATGTAGTATCGTAAGATCACAATATGAGTAAAGCACAACTGTAATCAATCTCTTCGTATAAATACCTGGTTTTAATAATTTATAGCGATATGAAATGGAACGATTATATAAACTGAGTCGGTGGTACACTTCGATTCTGGGACGGCTTTTAAACAGGACTAACATGGAATACTGAACACATACAAAGAACAGAAGTGACAGGTGCTTTGAGTGAGGAATCTTGATATATACCAAACTGCCCGTAGGGATTGAAAAGACGACAATTGAATAATTACGGCACGTAGAGAGGCGTTTGAGGAATTATTATTCCCAGGCAATACATGTTAATGGAAGAACCCGAGTACAAGAAGAGATCGGTTGTTACAACACATCCTAAGGCATCAAAGAATAGATAATTAATGAAGGTAGGTGTTAGAAGTAAAAGTTGTAGAATGACATGACAACAAGTGTTGAATACAATAAACATGTCCAAACATATGTAAGTTGCAATAGATATGGAGAGATGAAGTGTCTTGCAATGAACAGACAGAGAAAATTTATGAATCCAAAACCTGTTGTAACTTTCCACACCGTGTTGCTCATCCGCGAGCATTGTATAATCCTCAGATCCTCCTTAACGTGCCGCCCATAAGATGGACGACACGTTGCAGTCCAAGCCGGTCTCACTCGTCTGCATCTACATGTGCGCACATATCTACTCCACAAGCCACCGTATGGAGCATGGTGGAGGGTACCACGTACCATTACTAACCATCTCCTTTCCTGTTCCACTCGCAAGTAGAGCGAGCGGAAAATGACTGTCTGTATGCCATCGTGTGAGCCCCAATTCTATCTTATTTTATCTTTGGGGTTCTTACGTGAAATGTGTGATGGAAGGAGTAGAATCGTTCTGCTCGTAGCTTCAAATGCCAGTTCTCTAAATTTTCTCCACAGTGTTTCTCGAAATGAACGGCGTCTTCCACCCAGGCATTCCCATTTCAATACACGAAGCGTATCTGTAATACTCGATCCTACCGGTAACAAATCCAGCAACACGCCTCTGAATTGGTTTCATGTCTTCCTTTAATCCGACGAAACAGTGGAGCAGTGCTCAAGAATGGGTCACACTAATGTTATATACGCGGTCTCCTTCTTAGATCAGTCACACTTTACTAAAATTCCCCCATAAACCGAACGCGACCATTCGCCTTACCCAGTAACGTCCTGAAGTGCTCGTTTCATTTAATATTGCTTTGCAACGTTACGTCTAGAAGGCAAACCCTCCTGCGGCTTTTACAAGTGTGACAAGGGTTTCTCCAATGACACGTTAGCAATTTCATCTAGTCCCAAGCACTCTCAAATAAGTTCGTGTCAGCCGATAGCATAGGGCAATCCATTCGCTTGATCCTTGCTTCCTAGAAATACACTATTTGATCAGAAGTGTGTGGGGTGCATCCATCTTTCACCTTTACGTCTTGAAATACGCTGTGAACACTTGCAATCAGGTACTGAATGAAACTTCCTGGCAGATCAAAACTGAGTGCCGGACTGAGACTCGAGCTCAGGATCATTGTCTTTCTCGAGAAAGTGCTCAAACACCTGTGATATCCAAGCACTACCCACGACCGGTCTTCACAGCTTTACTTCCGCCAGTACCTCACCTCCTACACTGCAAACTTTCCAGAAGTATTCCTGCAAAACGTTTAGGACTAGCACTCCTGGAAGACATGATATTGCATGAACATACACTGCTCAAAGCTTTTGTTTTTTATTTATAAACTTAAATTCACTTCAGAGTAGGAGTGTTGTGAGGTTTCGGTGCGAAACATGCACAACAGCAATTCCTTTGACTGTGGCAGTTCGAGGCTAGGGTAGGGCTGCGGTGAGGAGAACGGCGGCGGCGGCAGCGGGATGACGTCATACCCCACCCCGCTCCCCCTCCTCCCACCATCCCTCTCCTAAACAAAGCCCCTTTCTTGGAAATGGGCAATCAGGCAACTTCTAAGTCCACAAATACATATTTAGAGCTCCCAATCGCAGCCCACCATTTTACTGTCCAATCACATGGTCCTACTCCTCGTTACGCACACAAGTTTATTGGAGATAGGCCTATAAGAGAGCTTCTACGCCAAAATACAAATATTTCGTTCTTCCAGTAATAGCATAGTATTTTGCTTGTTAGTGAATCAAAACAGTCAGTCAGTACGCAATCCCAGAATCGGCCATCTTGTTATCTCTGTGTTACTTGGTATACAAATACGACTACAGCTCGATTTTCGTACCCCACTTGGTGGAAGGCAAAATGGAGCCTCAAATTAAATATCACAAGGTTATTTCCACGTCTGAACTGTCTCTATTATTCTTCTACAACATATTCCAGTCGGGCCGCAGTGAATGTTACAGTTCTCCGCCATAAAGTTTTTGAGTATTAGTGTGGTTCCTGATTATAAGATGAAGGATTCAAGTAGATTACCGTGCGCTTCAGAAATACTGTCATCGATTTCAAAATCACTATCGTCAACTTCGGAATGATATCCTTGAAGCAGCCTGAGAATCTGTTCATTAGTCAAACTGTCCCCCATTTCACGACAAACTGCTGTTATAATGACGAGCTACAGAAGCTCACTGCAGCAACGAATGTGCGCGAACTGATTACGCCTGTAATACATTTTTCAAGACTCGTAGCATTTTGTTTAAGCAAGTACATCCATTTAGTGGCCCTCCGAAGTACTAAAAGAGCGAACAACTGACTCCAAGCCGTCAGTGATCGGAAATGATGCATCGTGAAGTAACAGTCAGGAAAAATGTACTCTGAGATACTTAACGCCGACTGTTAGCGAAATCACAACGCGCCCTTGGTTTCTAAGGGCAGTGGCCGGAGTGTGGTTACAGTATGGAGGGTGATAAGAAACAGCCTGAAAATCTTAGAGTGTTGTTTGAAGTTGTGTGCGTAACGAACATGACTGGCTAGCTTCGATGCTAATTAAATCGGAAGCGGGGCAACGTATAGAATTTTTTTTTTAACAGTCCTGCCACACTCTTACTTCTTTTTCACACTGCTTCTGACCATCCCGTATACAATACACTGTGGTAACAGAGGTCATGCGATAGCGATATGCACAAATACAAGTGGCCAAAGTGCAGCGTACACAAGGTATAAAAGGGCAGTGTGTTGGCGGAACTGTCTTTTGTACTCAGGTGATTCAAGTGCAAATGTTTCGGACGTGAATATGGCCACACGGAGGGAATTAAGAGATTTTGAACGTGGAATGGTAGTTGGAGATAGACCTATGGGACATTCCATTTAGGAAATCGTTACGGAATTCTATATTCCGGGATCCACAGAGTCAAGAATATGCCAAGAATACCAAATCTCAGCCATTAACCATCACCACGGACAACGCAGCAACGGACGGCCTTCACTTAACGACCGAGAGCAGCGGCGTTTACGTAGAGTTGTCAGTGCTAACAGACAAGCAACAAATGGTTAAAATGACTGAGAACTATGGGACTTAACATCTGAGGTCATCAATGCCCTAGAACTTAGAACTACTTAAACCTAACTAACCTAAGGACATCACACACATCCATTCCCTAGGCAGTTTACGAACCTGCGACCGTAGCGGTCGCGCGGTTCCAGGCTGAAGCGCCTAGAACCGCTCGGCCACAATGGCCGGCAGACAAGCAGCACGGCGCGAAATAACCGCAGGAATCAATATGGGACGTACGACGGACGTATCCCATAGGATAATGCGGCGAAATTTGGCGTTAATGGGCTATGGATGTGGATGATCGACGTGAAAGCCTTTGCTAACAGCACGACGTCGCCTGCTGTGCCTCTCCAGGGCTCATGACTGTATCGGTCGTACCGTAGACGACTAGATAACTGTAGCCTGGTCAGATGCATCCGGATTTCAGGTGGTAAGAGCTGATTGTTGTCAACAAGGCACTGTGCAAGCTGGTGCTGGCTCCACAATGGTGTAAGCTGTGTTTATATGGAATAGACTGGGTCCTCTGGTCCAATTGAATAGATCATTGACTGGAAATGGCTATGTTCGTCTACTTGCAAACCAATTGCAGCTATTCAACGATGGAATTTTTATGAGTGATAATGCGCCATGTCACAGAACCACTATTGTTCGCGACTGATTTGAAGAACAGTCTGGACAATTCCAATGAATGATTTGTCCACCAAGATCGCGCGACTTGAACGTTTATGGGACGTAATCCAGAGGTCAGTTCGTGCACAAAATTCTGCTCCGGCAATTCTTTCGCAGTTATGAACAGCTATATAGCCAGCATGGTTCAATGTTTCTGCAGGGAACTTCCAACGACTTGTTGTGGCCATGTAACGTCGAGCTGGTGCACTGCGCAGGGAAAAGGTGGTCCGACACAGTGTTAGGAGGTATCTTATGACTTTTGTCAGCTCAGTGTGTAACGGACTTGGAAGAATGCCGGACATTTGCCACGCCGGACATTTGCCACACTTGCCCCTTCGCCAGGTAGCTATCCCTCAGGTAAGGGACGCCCTTCCTCGTACTTCTTCTGTCCGCTTTCAAACCGCCGTCTCCACATCTTACTCGATACAACCAGTACGTAAGGGACCTTCTTCTTCGATATCTTGGCGAAATATAGAGCTTCTTTTCCGAAATCGAAATATTTATATCTTTTGGGAAACGAAAACAATTCCGACGATTATGTCAGTATAATTAGTTCTGCCAAGTATAAATATAGATTCCTCTGTCTTTACGGTAGCTTCCTTTCACGCTTACTGATTGCGATAGAAACAGTCCATCGCCATGGAAGCAACAAGAAAGGAACGCTGTAAACAGAATGCGAATGTACGCTAATCATTTCTTTTTGATCGCTGCATTTGTGCCTACTTTAATTACAACTGCATGACCAAAAAACAATAAGGAAGGAAGAAATGGGTATGTGAATGTTTGAAAAGAAGAACGACATACTCCATATTAATTTACTCTCTAAAATCCGCTATCTCTTGCGGCGAAACGTTAGTTAGTAAATTGTAGCGGGACAATGTTCAAAACATGACTGAAAGTACGTTCATAAACAGAGATAGGAACATCTATGATTGACGTGTCATGTAAAGTCGACGTACAATTTTAAAATGTTAAATATAGAATGCTATGCTTGTACCATACGTGGTTGTTTTACATAGTTTAGCTCTGGCATTTACAGGGTCACACACAAAGCATCCTAGGTTTTGGAGGGAAAAGCCGTAATTGTAATGATCTCCACTACAACAGAAACAAGAAGCACAACTTAAGGAAAAATAATGTAATGTGTGTTCCAGCTCAGAAGCGACGTTGAAGCAGGTAGTTCCTGTGACTTAGTATGGACAGAGGTTATATTCAACAACCGCAATAAATTAATAACTGGCCCCTTTTACCAACCCCCGGTCTCAGATGAAACAGTTGCTGAACAGTTCAAAGAAAACTCGAGTCTCATCGCAAATAGGTACCCTACTCATACAATTATAGTCGGCAGTGACTTCAATCTACCTTCCGTATGTTGACAAAAATATATTTTCAGACCCTACTGTAGATAGAAAACAACTTCCATAATCGTTCTAAATGCTTTTTATAAAATTATTTTGAACAATCAGTTCACGAGGGCATTCAAATTGTAAATGCTTACGAAAACACACTTGACCTCTTAGCCACAAATAATCCTGAGCATCACGACGGGTACAGGAATTAGTGAACACACAGTCGTAGCGAGGCTAAATTCTGTAACAAAGAAATTCACCAAAACTAAACGCGAAATATAAACATTTATAAAAGCAACAAAAAATTCGGTTAACGTCTTTCTAAGAGACAGTCTCCAATCCTTCCAAACTATGTAAGTGAAGACCATATGTGGCTTAAGTTCAAAGAAATAGTGTCAACAGCACTCGAGAGATTCATACCAAATAAATTAATATCAGACGACAGAAAGCTGCTGCTGGAGCACCGAAAAAGGCATGTATAATTTAGACGAGCGCAAAATCTCCAAGATTGGCGAAGTTTTACTGTGGCTCGAAATTTGGTGCGAATTTCAATGCGAGATGTATTTAATAGTTTCCACGTCGAAACTCTCTCTAGAAATGTGGCGTAAAATCCATAGAGATTCTGGTCCTATGTTAAAAAAAGCTGCGGAAAGGCTCAGTAAGTACCTTTACTGCGGGTCGGGCGGCGGGTGAGGAGGAGGAGATGCAGGAGGAGGGGGAGACAAGAGACCCAACCCTACGGAGCAGGTAAAATCGTGGCAAATGTCCGGCGTGGCAAATGTCCGCACACCGACTTGGAAGGTTGGACAACTGACGATAACACGAGAAGCTACTGGAGTTGTTGATTTTGGATTCTAAATTATTAGTGGGATGGGGTGGGGTGGAGAGGACTCTTATTAATGCCATTTCAAATAATATATACGTAGGTAAGGAGTTACAGCATCACGAAGGGTCATGGTCGCAGCCTCATTTTTATTTCGAAGTGATAATTAAAACTTTATGACTATCCCGTATGCGGAAATGCAGCTATTAACAAAGAGTAATCCCGGCGGCGAGACATGTGGGCACGCTTAATCTGTCGCCGGCAGCTGCAGAAGCGGCGCGATATTAAAACTGCCCGCTCCGGCGCTAATACCGCGCGCCTGGCGCGCCCCCGCCGAGACGCCGCGCCGGCCAAATTGAAATACCGCCGCTGCCGCGCCGTTGTCTCACGCAACATTTTGACTCGTCGGCTGAATAGTATCGCGCGGGAGTATAACGGCAAGAGGTGCGCTGATGCGCGCTGCCGGCAACCCTCCCGCTACCGTTCCAGGAAAGTGGACAATGGCCAGGTCGCACGCACTAATTCTGCCGGAAGTCTTTTGAGGAACGCCGGCTAAATAGGAAATGAGCCAGTCCCGTGCAACTGCTTCTCTCGAATAAGCCCATTTAGTTGGATCGGTTTCTCGGAAGGTCGACGACCGAATGTCCGGGAAGCTGGTCACCCGTGGCCAGTTCCTCATTCCAGTAATACCGGTTATCTGCTGAAACTCGTGCAATATCTGCTGTGTGACAGGGCCTTTCCAGCTGAATTTCTGTACATATTTCGGCAGATCACTGGCCGACAGCCTGTATTACTATCGGATTCTTTTATTATGGAGACTTGAATTTAATCCTGAATTACAAGTGAACCAATAGGCCTATCACTTGTTCCACTCTGCGTTAGGCTATATGGAACAATTTAGTTTTGAAGTTCAATAAACATTTTTTTAAATTCTAGACTAGCTGTGCCCCGTGGTGTTATCAGAAGTTCAATAGTTATTTATAAAGAAATTTAATGTCGAAATCCGGTATCCACGCGTATGCGCCATCACGAAACTTATCTCTTGGAGGTGCTGAGACGCTAGTGACCCAGCAAAGCGTGCGACATCGGAAGAAGACGCCGAATTTTGAGACGATTTTAGAAACTAACAGAATGCATGTCGCTCACAGCCCACTCGTTCACTTACGGAAAAAAATTTACGCTACCGAGTAGCAAATTACAAAACGTGCCGGGAAAGGGGGTAAATAATTTCACGACTGTTTGAGACATGCCTAGCACGGGAAAGATCGCAATTGTCTTGGGGTCTACGGGGAAGCAGAAATCTAGTGTAATACGTCTCTGTGAACAACGTTCCGAGACCTCTTCTTCTCTGCTACGGTCGCAGGTTCGAATCCTGCCTCGGGCATGGATGTGTGTGATGTTCAAATGGTTTAAATGGCTCTGAGCAACATGGGACTTAAATTGTGGGGTCATCAGTCCCCTACAACTTACAAGGGAACCTCCCCATCGCACCCCCCTCAGATTTAGTTATAAGTTGGCACAGTGGATAGGCCTTGAACAACTGAACACAGATCAATCGAGACAACAGGAAGAAGTTGTGTGGAACTATGAAAAAATAAGTAAAATACACAAACTGAATAGTCCATGGGCAAGATATGCAACATCAAGGATAGTTTAAGGTTAGGAGCGCCGTGGTCCTGTGGTTAGCGTGAGCAGTTGCGGACCTTCCCTTGAGTAAAAAATTTAATTTTTTATTTTCAGTTTATGTGACAAACTCTTATGTTTTCATCACTTTTTTGGGAGTGATTATCACATCCACAAGAAAACCTAAATCGGGCAAGGTAGAAGAATCTTTTTACCCATTCGCCAAGTGTACAAGTTAGGTGGGTCGACAACATATTCCTGTCATGTGACGCACATGCTGTCACCTGTGTCGTATAGACTATATCAGACGTGTCATTTGCGATCAAATGTTTTCGGTTCCCATTGGAGAGGCACGTCCTTTCATTTACTAATCGCACGGTTTTGCGGTGCGGTCGCAAAACACAAACACTAAACTTACCACAATGAACAGAGACGTCAATGAACGAACGGACAGACCATAACTTTGCAAAAATAAAGAAAGTAAACTTTTCACTCGAGGGAAGATTTAAACCAAGGACCTCTCATTCCGCAGCTGCTCACGCTAACCACGGGACCACGGCGCTCCGAAGCTGACACTTTCCTTGATTTTGCCTATCCAGCGCATGGACTACTCAGTTTCTGTATTTTGCTTATTTTTTCATAGTTCCACACAACTTCTTCCTGTTTTCTCGATTGATCTGTGTTCAGTTTTTCAAGGCTTATCCACTGTGCCCACTTATAACTAAATCTGAGGGGGGTGCGATGGGGAGGTTCCCTTGTTAGAACTACTTAAACCTAACTAACCTAAGGACATGACACACATCCATGTCCAAGTCAGGATTCGAACCTGTGACTGTAGCGGTCGCACGGCTCCAGACTGTAGCGCCTAGAACAGCTCGGCCACAGCGGCCGGCTGTTTGTGATGTTCTTAGGTTAATTAGGTTTAAGTAGTTCTAAGTCTAGGGGACTGATGTCCTCAAATGTTAAGTCCCATAGTGCTTAGAGCCATTTGAACCATTTTCCAGTGAAACCACCAGCAAGCGTTGATTACACAAGGGTCCATCACGCTTGGGCTGTGCTAAGCATTGCTGCGGCCGGAGTGAGGCGGTCGAGACCCAGCTTTCAGCACTGCCTGACGTGAGCCGGAGTTATATTACCAAGTGCTGCGTGTAATGAAGGGATTACACAGCTTCCGAGTGCCTTCTGACCCACTCCAACCCACCTCTGGTACAATTTCGTCAGTGCACGAGGCCAGTGCTAAAAAGTAATGCCTCTGCAAATGTTTGTGTGAAACCTTCAAATCTTTTTAAATAAAACAAACGTCATTAACATTATACATCTTCATTCTTCGTGCCTACATATTTATTCCTCAACATAGTAGCCCTGGCGACGAACCCATCTCCTGAAACGAGAGACAAGTTAGGTGATACCGTCACTGTAGAATGTTTGACCTTGTTGACGGGGCCACAACCTCATTCTTCTTGTACCACTTCATCACTACCACAGTGATGTCCTCGAAGCTGTTCTGTAAGTTTTGGAAACAGATGAAAATTCGACGGGGCCAAGGGGGGTACTGTACGCAGGATTGTCGATGGCAATGAACCCAATACGTCGGATTGTTGCAGACGTTGGAGCGCTCGTGTGTGGTCTTGCATTGTAATGCTGAAGGATAGCGTGCTCCTGGTATGGACGAACTCTTCGAATTCGAATCTCCATTACAGCACGCTGCTTCTGACGCACCGACATAGTTACGTCAGTTACTGCCATGTTGTACGCAACAATTGGGAGCCCTCTAGCGACAGAGGGCTACAAATATGTAGACGTGAAGAATGAAGGTGTAGAATGTCCATAACGTTTGTTTAATTTAGAAAGCTCTAAGAGTTTTCACACAAAAAAAATTCGGAGGCATTACTTTTCTGCACGCCCTCGTATATATTATAGAACACTGGCGAAGGGCTGCTACCTTCTAGAACACCTAGGTTAATATCCTCTGTTATTTTCCCATTATCTCCAATTATTTGGATTATTGTATTATTGTAGATCTTCTTAACTGCCTGTCTAAGATATAGGAATGACGAATATTTTAAAATTAAACTAGTAGCGAGGAGGACTATGAGCGCTATACAGCGGTTGATGCAACCATTCTTTACTAGCAATCAGCCGGCCACACATTCATGAACTCCCTACCTACAGCTCTCCTGAGTTATTTGGATCGTCTTCTCTACTGACTAAATCCGCATGACAGAGCACCCCGGCATCCGGAGCAGGCAACTGCCCAGAGAGGCGCAGCTGTAATCAGGTTCCAACATACCTCCCAGAGTCACTTGAAGATGGTGAGAGGCAGTCGTCACAGGTGGCTATGATCTACCTATCTTTCGTTGAGCTGACAGAAAAAGCCAGCTCCCATAGCTAGATTCTCAAATCCACAATGCCCGTGAATTTATTTAAAATTCTCTTGATTTGTTTTGTTCAGGTTTGCAGGTTCACGGATTCATATGTCTAGAGGATTGGAAATGATTGGCAAAGTAACAAAAACATTGCGTAACGTTTGTTACGACTGAGCACAAAACAGAAACATATTTCTCGACTTCATCACGATTCCGTCAGTGTAGCTATCACATAATTTATTAGACTCAAATCATATGAAACTGCTATGAATCAAGTGAATACTTGTACAATTTTCAGTAACTCTGAACGTCAAATTTCATTACGATTCGGTGGATGAAAATGTAAACTATTGGCCATTAAAATTGCTACACCACGAAGATGACGTGCTACAGACGCGATATTTAACCGTCAGGAAGAAGATACTGTGATATGCAAATGATTAGCTTTTCAGAGCATTCACAGAAGGTTGGCCCCAGTGGCGACACCTACAACGTGCTGACACGAGGAAAGTTTCCAACAGGTTTCTCATACACAAACAGTAGTTGACCGGCGTTGCCTGGTGAAACGTTGTTGTGATGCCTCGTGTAAGGAGGAGAAATGCGTACCATCACGTTTCCGACTTTGATAAAGGTCGGATTGCAGCCTATCGCAATCGCGGCTTATCAAATCGCGACATTGCTGCTCGCGTTGGTCTAGATCCAATGACTGTTAGCAGAATATGGAATCGGCGGGATCGGGAGGGTAATACGGAACGCCGTGCTGGATCCCAGTGGCCTCGTATCACTAGCAGTCGAGATGACAAGCATCTTATCCGCATGGCTGTAACGGATCGTGCAGCCACGTCTCGATCCCTGAGTCAACAGATGGGGACGTTTGCAAGACAACAACCATCTGCACGAACAGTTCGATGACGTTTTCAGTAGCATGGACTATCAGCTCGGAGACCATGGCTGCGGTTACCCTTGACGCTGCATCACAGACAGGAGCGCCTGCGATGGTGTACTCAACGACGAAGCTGGGTGGACGAATGGCAATACGTCATTTTTTCGGATGAATCCAGGTTCTGTTTACAGCATCATGATGGTCGCATCTGTGTTTGGCGACATCGCGGTGAACGCACATTGGAAGCGTGCATTCATATCACCCTGCGTGATGGTATGGTGTGCCATTGGTTACACGTATCGGTCACCTCTTGTTCGCATTGACGGCACTTTGAACAGTGAACGTTACATTTCAGCTGTGTTACGACCCGTGGCTTTACCCTTCATTCGATCCCTGCGAAACCTTACATTTCAGCAGGATAATGGACGACTGCATGTTGCAGGTCCTGTACGGGCCTTTCTGGATACAGAAAATGTTCGACTGCTGCCCTGGCCAGCACATTCTCCAGATCTCTCACCAATTGAAAACGTCTGGTCAATGGTGGCCGAGCAACAGGCTCGTCACAATACGCCAGTCACTACTGTTGATGAACTGTGCTATCGTGTTGAAGGTGCATGGGCAGCTGTACCTGTACACGCCATCCAAGCTGTGTCTGACTCAATGCCCAGGCGTATCAAGGCCGTTATTACGGCCAGAGGTGGTTGTTTTGGGTACTGATTTTCAGGATCTATGCACCCAAATTGCGTGAAAAAGTAATCACATGTAAGTTCTAGTATAATATATTTGTCCAATGAATACCCGTTTATCATCTGCAGTTTTTCTTGGTGTAGCAATTTTAATGGCCAGTATTGCAGCTCAGGGAGCCTCACAAGTTCCTGTGTGTATACAAATCACGTACATAACGTGTTAATGGAACACAGAAGACATGGTGCTAGAACTGCTAAAACATACGAAATGAAAAAAAAATACTACAAAATTTAAAAAAACAAAACCGAATGAGGTTCATTCTATACATTATTTGTTTGAAGTATCCGGACACCCCTATGTAAAGCGCACTGACCGCCAGATGTGACGAGAGGTGGACTCACAAGTGTGTATTCTGTTGTCAGTAGAGACACAATAACAGTGGAATGGGTCGGTCAGGACATCTTCTAATGTGGACTAGCCACTGGATGTCACCTGAGTAACACATCCATCGTAGACATTTCAGCGCTCCTGATGCTGGCCAAGTGCACTGATGGTGATGTGAATGTCAAGTGCGAACGAGAAGGAACTACCGCTAAACCATGTCTAGGCAGACCTCATGTACTGATGGACAGGACCGTCATGTATTGCCAGCAACAGTTGTAAAAAATCGTATGAAATCAGCGAAAGAAATCATTCGCGAGTTCCAGAGTGTGACCAACAATCCAGCTAGCACACTGACTGAACAGGAACTTAAAAATAATTAGATATAGTTGTCGACCAGCTATTCATAAGCCATACATTTACATAGACAATGTTAAGCGATGTTTGAGGTGATGTAAAGAGTGACGCCACTGAACAGTGGCTGACTCAAAACGAGTCATTTGGAATGGTGAATCACGCTACATCCTGTGGCAATACGGTGGGAAGGTTTGGATTTTGGGAATGCGTACAGAGGAGGTAGTATTAAGGTTGGGGCTGTTATTCGTGGACAGGGTGTAGTCCTCATATTGCACTCAAGAAAACGCTAAATGTGGAAGTACATGAATGCATCTTACAGCAGTGTATACTGCGTACACTAGAGGAACAGTTCGAAGACCGTTGTCAACATTTGCATGACAATGCACCCTGTCATAAAGCACCATCTGTAAGGCAGTGGTTTGTGGACAATAACGTTCCTGAAGTGGACTAGCCCACACAGAGTCCCAATCGAAGCCCAATGGAACGCCACTGGAATGCGTCAGAACGTCACTCACTCCAGACCCCAGTGTCCATCATCACTACCTTACTGGTTTCGGATTTTAAGAAAGAATGAGCTGCCATTCCTTCAGACACTCAGACATCTCATTGAAAGTGTACCCAGTAGATTTCAAGCCATCGTAAAAAAAACCGTGGACATGTCCAATATTCACGTAAACCAATATATGTCAAGACACTTCTGATCGGACAAAGTGTATTGTAGGTTATCGTTGCAGATGTATCGATGTTTTAATTAAATGATATTAATTAAAACACGTTGTTTTCAAATGGCTCTGAGCACTATGGGACTCAACTGCTGTGGTCATAAGTCCCCTAGAACTTAGAACTACTTAAACCTAACTAACCTAAGGACAGCACACAACACCCAGCCATCACGAGGCAGAGAAAATCCCTGACCCCGCCGGGAATCGAACCCGGGAACCCGGGCGTGGGAAGCGAGAACGCTACCGCACGACCACGAGATGCGGGCATGTTGTTTTACATGAAAAATTATCTGGATCAAGGTATTTCACCGTAATATTTTGTAAACCCTCGTCGCCAGTTTTGTAAAGGCTTCGTCACAATTGCTGTTGAGGCAGAGTTGCCACTGTTGTTACGGTAGGCCGAGTTCGTGAAACGGCTTCTGGAGCAGTACACCGCTAAGACAATTTCTCTCTGCCACTATCACACAGCTATGCGCAACTGCCAGGTAACAGGATAGGGGAAGGAAGATTCTAAAACATTCCAACAAATTAGTAACAATGCTGCACAAATGAGTTAATTAAGTATGCAACACTGCATGTAATATAACACAAAAAAGGCCCTCAATGCCTAAATGCAAACAATTTTAGGTAAACACCACAGTACATAGCAAATGCAGTTTACAACAACTGTCTGTTCACTTTTAAGAGTTCATAAACGGCGTTCCCTGCCTAAGTCAGCTATGTATGATCTATAAATAAGTGGGCGAGAGCTGCACTTCTAACTTCCGAGTAGGCTTCTGTTCATTGTCGTCCAGTCATTGGAGGATTGTATTCGGCCTGCAGTTGGCCGAAGCGAAGTCGATATCGTCATCTTCAGTGCCACTGATGGTGCTGGTGGAACTCGTACTAGTGGCGAGTCTCTATGGTACTGACAACAACTCGCATTTTTGCGCCTGTGGTGCTTTTGCCCTGGCTGCGTCTTGTACAGCATTATACATATACAGTGATACTTGAAATGCTTAGGAATGCGTTTTAAGGAAAGTGCGGAAGGTAAGCTCAGCTTCGTGGGACTAGTTCATGGAAGTTATACCCCACAAAACCTATTATGCCACTGCGAATAAAAGGTGGTTCTGACTTCTAGTAAGTTTTAGTAACGCTGGGCATAGTTTCTTATCACCTCCCATGAAAGTGTCTACGTGTTCGAACATAGTAGCAGCCATAGCTGTGAGTGGCCGAACGGCACGCTGGACATCGGACGACTCATCGTACTTCAGTTCACTGCCAGGTATGTGTTAACATTCTGCAAGCGCTTATGAATATCTGCGGTGCTCTGGTTTTTCGCCAAATGAAACTCAATGACAGCTCTCTCCTTGCAACACACCTCTGTTACGGGCGCCATTTTGAAGGCTACGTAAAGCGCTGCCACCTATCGGAACTTCATGAAACTACAGGGACTGACTCGAGAATATTCCAACATGTCCTACGACAATTTCTGCATTTTTTCAAGCTAAAGTGGCCGAGAGAAAAAAAAATGCGTTGCATTACTTACTTAACGCTTCTTGCGTAATTAGAAAGGTAGATGTGGAAAGAGACGGACAAATTTATGGAGTGGAAGAGGATTTAGGACATATCATAAACAATTTTCATTAAAACAAAAGTTCAAGTCATGATGATGAGAGGGCCTCTCTTCTGTATCAGTCGAATGAGTATAGATCAAGCACCCGCAATTGCAGTTTACGAAAAGAGCGGATAGTTCAGTAGAAATAAAGAGACTAGCGAACATTCAACCAGATGAATGCCGAAGTCGGAATATGGCTATCCACTGCGGCGACTCGCGCCCTTTCCCTGGGATATAGCGAACTCAACATTTATGGCCGATGCAGTGGGCGCGTCTGGAGGGAGGCGCCGAACGGCACTGTACAGATTCGGAGCTCCCATAACAGTACCGTTATGGGAAGCAATCGGGGCGAGAGACAGTTTCCTTATCGCGTTCTCAGAGCGTGGTCTGGACGTTTAACGATCGACCAAGCTTTCTCAACTGTCGCTGAATAAAAGAACAGTTGCAGCTACGTCTCAAAGACAACCATGAATGTAAATGTGTCTGAAGTACCTCAGAGTTGCGTATTGCAACATAATCGAGAGACTGTATAGAATATTTTAATAGCTATTCATATTTTATACATAATTCCTGTCAAATACAGTAAAGCACCCAGAAGACATGGTCGGAATCAATGTAATTTCTCACACGTACACTGCTGGCCACCGTAAATGCAACACCCTGAAGGAAGCATCCGAATCAAGTGAAATTTACACCATGGGTTTGCAGCGATGAGATATGCTACTGATTAGAATTTCAGCGCAGACGCACATCACGCGCGCCTGTGGCGCCACCTCATAGCGCCATTTAAGGCTTGGCGATTTCGACGAGTGTACGTTCGGCACGTGTGTTTACCTTGTGGTTGTTTCACAAGACGATCAGTTATGCCTCGTAGACAACAGCAAACATCGTTTGATCAAGTATCCGAGTTCGACAGAGGAAGGATAGTGGCTTACCGAGATTTTGGATTATCATACAGAGAAATCGCTAGTCGTGTTGGACGAAACCAAACAACTGTAATGCGGATATGTGACCGTTGGATGCAGGAGGGTACGACGGACCGACGTGGTCGATCGCATTCACCTCGGTGCACCAATGCACGTGCTGATAGGCAAATTGTGCGCATGGCAGTGACGGATCGCTCAGTGACATCCCGAACCATAGCACAGCACATTGCGTCTGTAACAAATCATCCAGTGTCTGCGCGTACCATTCGACGCCGTTTACAGCAGAGTGGTCTGTCCGCAAGACGTCCATTGCTTCATCTACCACTGACGCAGAACCACAGATGTCTCCATCGCCAATGGTGTGATGACAGACGGATGTGGACGGCAGAATGGAATGACGTTGTCTTTACTGACGAGGCACGCTTCTGTCTGCAGCACCACGATGGTCGGATTCGATTGTGGAGACACTGTGGAGAGAGGATGCTGGACAGCTGCATTATGCACCACCACACTGGTCTTGCACCGGGTATCATGGTATGGGGCGGTATTGGATATTACTCTCGCACGCCTCTAGTACGCATTGCCGGTACTTTAAATAGCCGGCGCTACATATCCGAGGTGCTGGAGCCAGTTGTCCTTCCGTACCTTCAGGGCTCGGCCACAGCCATATTTCAACAGGATAATGCGCGACCACACGTGGCACGCATTGTCCAAAGGTTCTTCGTCAATAACCAGATTGAATTGCTTCCCTGGCCGGCTCGCTCTCCGGATCTTTCGCCGATAGAAAACATGTGGTCCATGGTTGCTCAACGAGTGACCTAGATTACATCCCCAGCTGCCACACCAGATGATCTTTGGCAACGTGTGGAAGCTGCTTTTGCTGCTGTACCCCAGGAACACATCCAACGTCTCTTTGACTCAATGCCGAGACGTGTGGCAGCAGTGATCTTCAACAATGGCGGCTACTCTGGCTACTGATTCTGGCAGGAACCACATGTCACAGACGTCTGTAAACGTAATCATTTGATACTTGGTCAACATGTTATCTACAAAATAAATTTTGTTGCGCTACCTCTTGTCTTTCTTGGTGTTGCATTTATGGTGGCCAGCAGTGTATATACAATGGCGGAACGTCCACCTGAGTGCGTGAATGGCTTTCGAGGTAAGTGGCCGCGCGGTTTAGGGTGCCTTGCCACGGTTCGCGCGGCTTCCCTCCCCCTCCCCCTCCCCCCGTCGGAGGTTAGAGTGCTTCCTCGGGTATGATGTGTGTGTTGTCCACAGCGTACGTTCGTTTAAGTTAGATTGAGTAATGTGTAAGCCCAGGGTCCGATGACCTCAGCCGTTTGCTCCCATAGGAAATTACCACAAATTTCCAATATTTATACTCATCTGTGCAGAATGTAAGTTACGAGGACGGTAACTGTAATAATGTTTTCTTATTTAAACGAGAATATATGACACCACTTAATAAAAACAAGGGGTCTCTTGGTAAGGACACATCTACACTGGTGTCCTTAAGTAAAGCATTTTACAATGTTGCGATTATCTTGCCACAAAACGGTACAAACACGTTTTAGAATTGCGAAGAATGTAGGACGTAAGCGACTGCAACATGCATAACGGTACACAAAAATGTTGTTCGTTTTTTTTTTCCAACTTAATAGATTAGCACACACATTCCGACAATTGGTTAAAGCGCTCAGTATGGGGTGTGACCACCTCAGGCAGCAGTGCAGATCTTGCAACGACGGGGTACGCTGTGAATGACGTCATCAACTTCATGTTTAGGCAATAACGCCCATTCATCCTGCAGAGCTACTCACAAGTCCTCGAGAGTGGTTGGTGGATGCTGACGTGATGCAACCCCTCGCCCTACTGCATCCCATACTTGCTCCATGGGATTCAAGCCGGGAGAGGGAGCAGGCTATGCTATGCGTACAATATCTTCCGTTTCCAAGAAAACATAAATAATCCATGCTCTCTGATGTCGAACATTATAGTCCATCAGTACGAAGCCTGGGTACCTCGCAACAACCGCACATGAGTTCCCAAGATCTCTTCACGATACCTGACATCAGTTACACTTTGCCGATTCACCCGTACAATTTCATGAAGAGGTTTGAGAGTAGTCAACATAATCCCTGCCCACACTATTAAGGATCCTCCTCGATATCGGTCTCTACAATGTTTGGGTCCCGAAATCGTGCTCCAAGTTCCCTCCAGATGTGAATTCGCCGAGAATCACTCTCCAAAGCAAACCGAGACCCATTTGTAAAAATAAAACTGGCCCACTGTTCGATCGTGCAGGTGGCACGTTGACGACTCCAATCTAGACGTTTCCTTCTGTGAAGACGCCTCTGAGGTACACATACAGCAGGTCTCCGACAGTAAAGGCCATTCTGCCAAAGCCTTCTGTACACGGTTTGCTTCGTACAAGACGTCCAGCGGATGCTGCGAGGTCAGATACCAGTTGCTGTGCAGTACTAAGGCGGTACCGTTGTGTCCTTAGAGGGAAATAGCGGTCCTCCCTTCTGATGTCACAAGAGGTCGGCCCTGCCGTGGTCTTCAGGATACAGTTTCGGTCTCTCTAAACTATCCCCACATCGGAGAAACAACAGAACGATTCACGATAAGCCATCGGGCTTCACCACTTTGCTCTGTCCTGCTTTCATTTCGTCGGACGGAGTGGCCAAGCCGTTCTAGGCCCTACAGTCTGGAACCGCGCGACCGCTACGGTCGCAACTTCGAATCCTGCCTCGGGCATGGATGTGTGTGATGTCCTTAGGTTAGTTAGGTTTAAATAGTTCTAAGTTCTAGGGGACTTATGACCCTAGAAGTTGAGTCCCATAGTGCTCAGAGTCATTTGAACCATTTGCTTTCATTTCTCCTATGGTACTCCACCGCAGAGCGTCTGGTAGGTGTCTTCTCTGTGCCGGGGATGGGGACTACCTGGTTTGATAGGTGCCCTGACGTCATCATTGGCCTGGTTGTCCGTCGACCGAATGCCATCTCCCGTGCAGAACACGGTCGTACGGACGTCTGTTGACAGTATGTATGATTATATCGTGAATTAATCACAGGACGAGGAAAAAACGGTTTGTTGCTTTAATTTTGGACAACAGTGTAAGGATAGTCAGTTTGGTAGTGGAAGGAAGTGTGGGAGGTAAAATTTGTAAAGCAAGACCAAGGCTTGCCTACAGAGGCAGGTGAAAATCTATGTCAGTTGTAGCAGTTCTGCAGGGGTGAAGAGACTTGCACAGGGTAGACTAACGTGAAGAACAGTATCAAGCCAGTCTTCGGACTGAAGACCGCAACAACAACTGCGAAGTTGTAGGAACAGAGAGGGAAAGGCCTGTTTCGACGGTTGACTGATTAAACATCAAGTCAACTCAATTAAGAACACGAGTACAGCGGGGCGCAAGAGTAGCAGACAATAGCTTGTTTGAGAGAGAGAGAGAGAGAGAGAGAGAGAGAGAAGGCGGAACGAGGCAGTGGAGCGGAGAGGTTTGACAGAGAAGAGAAATAAAACAGTGATGAAACGAGCGCTGGAGGTGAGGAGCAAGCAGTAGGAAGCACGAGGGTGGGTAAATAATGCAGCACGCAGCTGGTGCAATGCAGCCTCAAAGTTTCATGCGGCTCCAGCCAGATTGTGGCAAAATAATAGATGAGCGCTGCAGAGATATGCCGCACCCAGGTGTTCCATTCTAATGGAAGGACACTGACATATCAAACGGGCCGACATTACACATTACATGTGTAGACAGACCGCCGCCCTTGGACGAATAGACGAGCCGCCAGCTTCAACTTGACTGCTGCAAAGTATGTGGAGTCCTAATAACACCCATCATTTTAAATTCCACTCGTTCTCTTGGCGTACTGTATTTCAACATTTCTCTTCAATTTTTTTTTCACTTTTCGTTATTATTGTAAGCAGATTTTCGTCAGTCATAAACTGCATCTCATTATCAGACACTAAAGACAACGCATTGTTGATAAATATTTATTTACGATTAATCTTGAACTCCTTGGTGTTGCTTTTTATTGCCTGTATCGCACTTCCTACAAGTAAATTAAATAAACAGGGAGAGTATCACATCACGACACCTATTCTTCTACCTCTGATACTACTGATTTCCTATCTTTGGGACCTTCAGTGTCGCTCACCCTTCTCCTCTTTTGACACCTCTCAGACCCGTCTTTCTGCCGCTAATATTTCTCGAGACTTGTTCGGGATATTTCGCGTGTTACAATGTTCAGAAACTTAAATATATCTATACTGATAATCAAAAGTTGCGTTTAGTCCTGAGGGGGTTTAAGTATTGGGATTATGGGCCGTGCCTTGTCATAAAATCAACCATATCTCTACCGTCGATGATATGATTAATCTGCAGCTTCGCTGTGATATACAAAAGGACACTGTATTTACTGCGTCCTGTCTTTCCATTGCTCCAATCCCGCCACAGTTTCAAAAATCCGACTTATCATTTATTAAGGAACCTATATTTTCTTGTGCCTTACGTTAGTTATCTTGCTGCAACCAACATGTTGCGGCAAGATATCACTGAGCATCCAGATTCACATGCTTCGACTAAAGCTTCCCTTTAGGCATCAATCCTGTCTTGGAACTGATGCCCACGAAATAATTAGTCACTTTTATAATTTTTTGCATTTTCTGAATAGAAACTGGTATAAAAGGCACTCACTGTACTGTTGTGTTACTGCATTGTTAGTACTTCTCCACTTCCGTTCTTCCTATTACCTCAAAAATTCTCTTCGACATTGATTTTATTAGGGTTTTTAGTTCGCGGTGAAATTGTTGGACACTCTTCTCGTATCGCTCTTTTTCAGCTCACATGCGGCCTCAGATTGCCTTCCATTCCAATAAACGACCCTCCCAAGTATTCTACAAAGGTTTGCCACGGGGTTCGAATCCAGGTTACGTGCATGCCAGGACAAGACAGCGATGCCTTTATCTTCAAATCTCTTTTTGGTTCTAGCAGAACTATACATCCTGTTGAAACATTAGACTTTCATCCCGTAAGCCCTAATACATTGTAATCAGTTCTGTTTCTAGCATCTCATTTACGTATTAGAGTTGATTCTCGTGTTCAGCCAAGCAGTGCGTGATTTACATTTAGCGCAAAAGTTTGCCAAATCATAATATTTTCACACCCCTCATTTTTCCTCTTCCTTACCTACTTCTCTGTTCTCCGATCATGCCAGTAATTTTGAAATCCAACCTGCTATCTAAATTAAACTACTTCTCATCATGGAAGACCACTTTATCCCATTCTGAAGTGCAGGGCACATGTTTTGCAGCAAACTCCAATCTAGCCTGTTTATGTTTGGGTGTTAATGCGGGTTTCTGCAGTCATTTCTTGAATGTAAGATGTTTGCCATGTGACAAAATTTGTCATACACGTCCGGCAGTTACTAGCAACTGTCAATAAGCAACACGTTGAGAAGGATAACGATTTGTGGCCCTTCCTTTGTGCAACAGTAACCCCTTCTGTACCCAAACAACTATGTACTTTGCCCATATTTTCCGATCTGTCCACATCGTACACCCATTCTAAGGAAATTGTTGATAACTGCACCTGACCAGTTCATGTTTTGCCTATTAGAGAGTCCCATTTCTTTATACATACCGAGTTTTGCTTTTTCATCACATGATAACTGTTGTCCGCGTGGCAGTGTCGCAATCGTGATTTATGTACGCAGCATTCACTGTCACTAGTGGTGTCTGTTTCCTATCTGTAGTGAAGTCACGTACACAAGTACGTACACTATCACCGCACAGAGCCTACTGCGTTTATACCGGGTTCCACCCTGTACCACCTGATTCGTTGATGTCTTGTTATATACTATACTCCTGACACCAAATGCGCTACCATCTAATTGCATTTGTAGGCATACTGGATTTCGTACTATTGCATAAAAATTGTGCGCAGCTATACAGTCGATAATGTTAAGTTCCCTGCAAGTATCCACGCCTTTATACTGATTTCCAATACTGTATATATATGTGTATTAAGAACTTATATCTGTATATTATTCATCGTAGTTCTAATATATTTTACAACTGGTCGCCTCTGTCACAGGTAACTGAGGAAATGAACTGCCTTTCAATGTCAAGGATATTTATTTTCATTCTATTCGAAGTGTGCTCCCGGAGTTTGGGAAGAGTGACGATGAAGTCCGTTTCGACTCGCGTCGTCCAGCTTGGCCGAATACCGCCGGCATCGAACACATCTGTGACGTCACCGAGTGCAGGCGCGGGGCTCATAAAGCAGCTCCTGGTAATCCACTGGGATCTCACGACCTACGCGCGGCCACCCAACTCCGCCCACGCGCTAGCGCTGCTGGATTCCATAGTGCTACAAATCGCACGTTTTCAGCGCCGAAGACGAAGCGGCAAACTACTTCTTGGCTGCATGTAATGTTATAGATGGGCGGTGGCGATTGTTCGCATTGAGACTGGGTTAACAGATCACAAGTTTGCCACTTGCAGGATGATACGAAATTACATACCACTCAAACATTGTATATGTTGGTGGTCATGAAATGTGAATATAAATTAATTTAAATGAAAATTGTCATAATTAGTAATTTACATAGTGGTGTCAACTTGCTCATACGTAGCACACGGAAACTATGCTATGTCAAAGCTGAATATCGTACATATCTGGTGCATGGGTAATAGATATATTTTCCGTCCCGTTTGAGTAGTAACATAATTTGAACATAATTTTGAGTCGTTCTCCATATTACTAGCGCACAACCCGAATACGACGATTCCTTCTTATACAGCTAAAAATAAGGCCGTAAATTCTACCTTTACGTCTGTATTCCGGAAGCCACCTTACAGTGTGTGGAGGAAGGTACCATGTGTACCACTGCCATTTCCTTCTCTCCGTTCCAGTCTCGAATGGTTCGGGGGAAGAACGATCGTTGGTACGTTTCCGTGTAAGCTTGATTTTTTCTAATTTTGCTTTCATGATCTTTTCACGAGAATATGTAGGAGGAAGCAAAATCGGGGTGATCTCTATTTTCCCTGATTTTCCGTCCATGATCTTTTCGTGAGTCAAACGTAGGAGGAAGCAATATATTAGCTGACTCTTCTAGAAACGTACCCCTCGAAATTTCAAGAGTATACCACATGGCGATGCGCAACGCCTCTCTTGTAGCGTCTGCCGCTTGGCGAAAAGCGCTGTTCTTTTTAGGAATCCTCTGTTGCTTCTGTTAACCCTTTCTAATAAGGGTCCCAGGCTGACGAGCACTATTCAAGTATCAGGCGAACAATGGTTTTGTAAGCTGCTTTCGTCGTGCCTGGACTACATTTCCTGAGGGGTCTTGAGATGGTTCCTCGTCTGATATCTGCCTTGGCTACGATTAGTTTCTTGTGGGCATCCCAGTGTGTTCAAAAAATGTTCAAATGTGTGTGAAATCTTATGGGACTTAACTTCTAAGGTCATCATTCTCCAAGCTTACACACTACTTAAGCTAAATTATCCTAAGGACAAACACACACACACCCATGCCCGAGGGAGGACTCGAACCTCCGCCGGGACCACATTCCAGTGTGAATATTTCGACATGTATAATGGATGTGACTGGTTCCAGTGACAGTGATCATACGAAATTGGGTCTTTCAGGCTGTTTATGCGTAACTGCCGTCTGCCTCACGTCTGCTGTGCAGCGAGCTACGTTAATCTAAGTATTAACTGTATTTTTCTTACTTGTCACTTCTTCTTCCGTGTGTTTTTGCTTTTAGGAAGCTTTAATTGTCGAGTGCTAGTAACAGTGTTCCACAGATTCCGTGTTTGTTTTGAATACAATCAGAGAGAGTCCCTTTAGTCAGCCATAGTGCCAGTAGTGCTAGCGTTTGTTTGGAATACAGTCCAGAGACAGGTAGTGCTTATTTTCATTGTTTTCAACAAGAAGTGTCTAGTAACGACAGTTAAGTCAGCTATTAGCAGTCTAGTTAATAGTTGATTAACTCTCTTCAGTAAACTGATTTCTTAGGATGGATAGGATGTGTGACTGCTGTGTACGGACGCAGGAGGAGCTGGCCACTGTTCGCGAACAGCTGATCGTGTTGATGGCCGCGGTCAGCCGTCTTCAGGCTGCTGCCTCGGAGTGTAGCGGCAGTGGGGAGTGTGGTGCGTCGCATGGTACACCCCAGGTGTTACATGCTTCACCCACTGTCCCTGCTTCGCGGGTACCGGGTGCGGTTGGGCCACCCTCTCCCCAAGGGGAGTGGCGGGTTCAGCGGCGTTCGTGGCGCACGAGGCGGAGGGTCAATGTGGACGCTGGCCGTGTGGCAGCGCCCGCTCTGCCTGTGAGTGGACATGTGGCTGCTTCTTCAGCAAGGTCCGAGCAGGCACATGGGGGGAGGGGTTTATTAGTTATTGATAGCTCCAACGTTAGGCGGGTGATGGAGCCCCTTAGGGAAATAGCGGAAAGGTCGGGGAAGAGGGACAGTGTTCACTCTGTCTGCTTGCTGGGGAGTCTCATCCGAGATGTGGAGGAGGCCCTGCCGACGGCGATAGAGAGCACTGGGTGCAATCGACTGCAAATTGTTGCTCATGTCGGCACGAATGATTCCTGCCGTCTGGGTTCAGAGGTCATCCTCAGTTCGTACAGGCGGTTGGCGGAATTGGTGAAGGCGGAAAGTCTCGCTCGCGGGGTGGAATCTGAGCTAACTATTTGTAGTATCGTTCCCAGAACCGATAGCGGTCCTCTGGTTTGGAGCCGAGTAGAAGGCTTAAACCAGAGGCTCAGACGATTCTGCGGAGATCTGGGGTGCAAATTTCTCGACCTTCGCTATCGGGTGGAGAAATGTAGGGTCCCCCTGAATAGGTCAGGCGTGCACTACACGCCGGAAGAGGCTACAAGGGAAGCGGAGTACGTGTGGAGTGCACAGGTGGGTTTTTTAGGCTAGAGAATTCCCTCCCTAGGCTCGACAAGACGCCTCCTGAGACGCGGCAAGGTAGGAGTAGGCAAAATGCAACAGGGAATAACAATATTAATGTGCTAATAGTAAACTGCAGGAGCGTCTATAGAAAGATCCCAGAACTGTTCTCATTAATAAACGGTCACAATGCCCATATAGTACTAGGGACAAAGAGTTGGCTGAAGCCAGACGTAAACAGTAATGAAATCCTAAACTCAGATTGGAATGTATACCGCAGAGACAGGCTGGACAGTGAAGGGGGAGGCGTGTTTATAGCGATAAGAAGTGCAATAGTATCGAAGGAAATTGACGGAGATCCGAAATGGGAAATAATTTGGGTGAAGGTCACGGTTAAAGCAGGCTCAGACATGGTAATTGGATGTCTCTATAGGCCCCCAGGCTCAGCAGCTGTTGTGGCTGAGCACCTGAAGGATAATTTGGAAAATATTTTGAGTAGATTTCCCCACCATGTTATAGTTCTGGGTGGAGATTTTAATTTGCCGGATATAGACTGGGAGAATCAAACGGTCATAACGAGTGGCAGGGACAAAGAATCCAGTGAAATTTTTTTAAGTGCTTTATCTGAAAACTATCTTGGGCAGTTAAACAGAGAACCGACTCGTGGCGATAACATATTAGAGCTCCTGGTGACAAACAGACCCGAACTATTTGAAACAGTTAACGCAGAACAGGGAATCAGCGATCATAAAGTGGTTACTGCATCGACGATTTCAGCAGTAATTATAGATATTAAGAAAGGTAGGAAGATTTTTCTGCTTAGCAAAAGTGACAAAAAGCAGATTTCAGAGTACCTGATGCCTCAACACAAAAGTTTTGTCTCAAGTACAGATAGTGTTGAGGATAAGTGGACAAAGTTGAAAACCATCGTACAATATGCGTTAGATGAGTATGTGCCAAGCAAGATCGTAAGAGATGGAAAAGAGCCACCGTGGTACAACAACCGAGTTAGAAAACTGCTGCGGAAGCAAAGGGAACTTCATAGCAAACGTAAACATAGCCAAAGCCTTGCAGACAAACAAAAATTACGCGAAGCGAAATGTAGTGTGAGGAGGGCTATGCGAGAGGCGTTCAATGAATTTGAAATTAAGGTTCTATGCACTGACTTGGCAGAAAATCGTAAGAAATTTTGGTCCTATGTCAAAGCCGTAAGAGGATCAAAACAAAATGTCCAGACTCTCTGTGACCAAAATGGTACTGAAACAGAGGATGACAGACTAAAGGCCGAAATACTAAATGTCTTTTTTCAAAGCTGTTTCACAGAGGAAGACTGCACTGTAGTTCCTTCTCTAGATTGTCGCACAGATGACAAAATGGTAGATATCGAAATAGACGACAGAGGGATAGAGAAACAATTAAAATAGCTCAAAAGAGGAAAGGCCGCTGGACCTGATGGGATACCAGTTCGATTTTACACAGAGTACGCGAAGGAACTTGCCCCCTTCTTGCAGCGGTGTACCGTAGGTCTCTAGAAGAGCGTAGAGTTCCAAAGGATTGGAAAATGGCACAGGTCATCCCCGTTTTCAGGAAGGGACGTCGAACAGATGTGCAGAACTATAGACCTATATCTGTAACGTCGATCAGTTGTAGAATTTTGGAACACGTTTTACGTTCGAGTATAATGACTTTTTCTGGAGACTGGAAATCTACTCTGTAGGAATCAGCATGGGTTTCGAAAAAGACGATCGTGTGAAACCCAGCTCGCGCTATTCGTCCACGAGATTCAGAGGGTCACAGACACGCGTTCCCAGGTACATGCCGTGTTTCTTGACTTCCGCAAGACGTTCGATACAGTTCCCCAGAGTCGTTTAATGAACTAAGTAAGAGCATATGGACTATCAGACCAATTGTGTGATTGCATTGAAGAGTTCCTAGATAACAGAACGAAGTATGTCATTCTCAGTGGAGAGAAGTCTTCCGAAGTAAGAGTGATTTCAGGTGTGCCGCAGGGGAGTGTCGTAGGACCGTTGCTATTCAGAATATACATAAATGACCTTGTGGATGACATCGGAAGTTCACTGAGGCTTTTTGCGGATGATGTTGTGGTATATCGAGAGGTTGTAACAATGGAAAATTGTACTGAAATGCAGGAGGATCTGCAGCGAATTGATGCATGGTGCAGGGAATGGCAATTGAATCTCAATGTAGACAAGTGTAATGTGCTGCGAATACATAGAAAGATAGATCCCTTATCATTTAGCTACAAAATAGCAGGTCAGCAACTGGAAGCAGTTAATTCCATAAATTATCTGGGAGTACGCATTAGGAGTGATTTAAAATGGAATGATCATATAAAGTTGATCGTTGGTAAAGCAGGTGCCAGACTGAGATTCATTGGAAGAATCCTATGGAAATGCAATCCGAAAATAAAGGAAGTAGGTTACAGTACGCTTGTTCGCCCACTGCTTGAACACTGCTCAGCAGTGTGGGGTCCATACCAGATAGGGTTGATAGAAGAGATAGAGAAAATCCAACGGAGGGCAGCGCGCTTCGTTACACGATCATATAGTAATCGCGAAAGCGTTACGAAGATGATAGATAAACTCCAGTGGAAGACTCTGCAGGAGAGACGCTCAGTAGCTCGGTACGGGCTTTTGTTGAAGTTTCGAGAACATACCTTCACCGAAGAGTCAAGCAGTATATTGCTCCCTCCTACGTATATCTCGCGAAGAGACAATGAGGATAAAATCAGAGAGATTAGAGCCCACCCAGAAGCATACCGACAATCCTTCTTTCCACGAAGAATACGAGACTGGAATAGAAGGGAGAACCGATAGAGGTACTCAAGGTACCCTCCGCCACACACCGTCAGGTGGATTGCGGAGTATGGATGTAGATGTAGAACTGGTTACATTTGTTTATGCTGTGGACCAACTGCCAATCCCTGTCAGTCCCAAGCGTCGAAGATCAGCTGGTCTTCTTGCATTTTGCTATAAATTTATCAATGTTGCGACTTGTCTACATACAACAGCTTCATTGGCGATCAGCTTCATATAGCTTCCGATGTTATCCACTAGGTAATTTATAGGTACGAGGGTGAGTCAAATGAAAACCTTAAATTTGTAATAACAAATCGAAATTTCGCGCCGTTATCCCGTAAGTTGGTAAGCGTGCTACAAACAGCGTTCAGAATGGCTTGTAGGTGGCAGCATAGTGCAGATGCACACACACCGTCGCAGTGTCAGTATAAAGATGACCGCCCCACTTGCGACTTGCACCAGGGAAGGACAGCGTTCTGTTATTCGGTTTTTGCGAAGTGAAGGTGTGAAACCTATCGAAATTCATCGACGAATGACGGTTCAGTACGGTCATGTATGTTTGTCGCAGCAGTAAGTCTACGAATGGAGTAGGAAGTTCGCAAATGGTGCGACTTCAGTGGAAGATGCTCCTCGTCCAAGTCAGGCACAACGAATTGTGACTCCACAGAACATTGCAGTAGTTGAATCCATAGTGAAGGAAAACCGCCGAGTGACACTGAATGACACTGCAGCACGTTTACAGATTAATCATGGGTCAGCACACCACATTGTACATGATGAGCTCCAGTTTCACAAAGTGTCTGCAAGTTGAGTGCCACGGCAGCTGACTCCTGAAATGAGAGAACGACGTGTTGATGCTTGTGAAGAACTACTTCGGCGCTTTGAACGAGAAGGTGATGGCTTCCTTGCAAGAATTGTTACTGGAGACGAAACCTGGGTTCACTTTCACCAATCAGAAACGAAGAGAGCGAGCAAGGAATGGCGCCATTCCTCATCACCAAAACCAAAGAAGTTTCGAACAGAACCACCAGCAGGGAAAGTTATGCTCACTCTCTTTTGGGACGAAAAAGGCGTCATTTTGGAGCATTACAAGCCTAGAGGGACCACTGTCACCAGTGCATCATACACAGATCTCCTAAAAAATAATTTGTAGCCTGCAATCAAATCAAAGCGACGTGGATTGCTGTCAGCAGGTGTCCTTTTGCAACATGACAATGCAAGGCCCCACACTGCCCGTACAACAGTTGCAACAATCACAGACCTGCATTTTGAGTGTCTTCCTCATGCACCATACTCACCAGACCTTGCCCCAAGTGATTTCCATATGTTTCGACCACTGAAAGACGCAATGAGAGGAAAGAAGTTCCGTTCTGATGAAGAGGTACGCCACGCGGTCCATGAGTGGTTGCGCGGACTACCAAAAGAATTTTTGTAAAGGAATTTATGCACTTTGTAAGCGCTGGAGGACTTGCATTGAGCTTGGGGGGGATTATATTGAAAAGTGATACAGCTTTGTACCACCTCTGCACAATAGTAATATTTAAAAAAATATTTAAGGTTTTCATTTGACTCACTCTCGTAGTATGAACAGTTATGGTCGTATAACACTCCACTGGGATACACTCGAAGTAACTTTTACGTCTGAAGATTTCTCTGCCTTACGATTGACACGTTATCTTATACACTCCTGGAAATGGAAAAAAGAACACATTGACGCCGGTGTGTCAGACCCACCATACTTGCTCCGGACACTGCGAGAGGGCTGTACAAGCAATGATCACACGCACGGCACAGCGGACACACTAGGAACCGCGGTGTTGGCCGTCGAATGGCGCTAGCTGCGCAGCATTTGTGCACCGCCGCCGTCAGTGTCAGCCAGTTTGCCGTGGCATACGGAGCTCCATCGCAGTCTTTAACACTGGTAGCATACCGCGACAGCGTGGACGTGAACCGTATGTGCAGTTGACGGACTTTGAGCGAGGGCGTATAGTGGGCATGCGGGAGGCCGTGTGGACGTACCGCCGAATTGCTCAACACGTGGGGCGTGAGGTCTCCACAGTACATCGATGTTGTCGCCAGTGGTCGGCGAGAGGTGCACGTGCCCGTCGACCTGGGACCGGACCGCAGCGATGTACGGATGCACGCCAAGACCGTAGGATCCTACGCAGTGCCGTAGGGGACCGCACCGCCACTTCCCAGCGAATTAGGGACACTGTTGCTCCTGGGGTATCGGCGAGGACCATTCGCAACCGTCTCCATGAAGCTGGGCTACAGTCCCGCACACCGTTAGGCCGTCTTCCGCTCACGCCCCAACATCGTGCAGCCCGCCTCCAGTGGTGTCGCGACAGGCGTGAATGGAGGGACGAATGGAGACGTGTCGTCTTCAGCGATGAGAGTCGCTTCTGCCTTGGTGCCAATGATGGTCGTATGCGTGTTTGGCGCCGTGCAGGTGAGCGCCACAATCAGGACTGCATATGACCGAGGCACACAGGGCCAACACCCGGCATCATGGTGTGGGGAGCGATCTCCTACACTGGCCGTACACCACTGGTGATCGTCGAGGGGACACTGAATCGTGCACGGTACATCCAAACCGTCATCGAACCCATCGTTCTACCATTCCTAGACCGGCAAGGGAACTTGCTGTTCCAACAGGACAATGCACGTCCGCATGTATCCCGTGCCACCCAACGTGCTCTAGCAGGTGTAAATCAACTACCCTGGCCAGCAAGATCTCCGGATCTGTCCCCCATTGAGCATGTTTGGGACTGGATGAAGCGTCGTCTCACGCGGTCTGCACGTCCAGCACGAACGCTGGTCCAACTGAGGCGCCAGGTGGAAATGGCATGGCAAGCCGTTCCACAGGACTACATCCAGCATCTCTACGATCGTCTCCATGGGAGAATAGCAGCCTGCATTGCTCCGAAAGGTGGATATACACTGTACTAGTGCCGACATTGTGCATGCTCTGTTGCCTGTGTCTATGTGCCTGTGGTTCTGTCAGTGTGATCATGTGATGTATCTGACCCCAGGAATGTGTCAATAAAGTTTCCCCTTCCTGGGACAATGAATTCACGATGTTCTTATTTCAATTTCCAGGAGTGTATTTGCTAGGAACTCGTCAATCCACTCGGAAGTGTGAAATGATGTTTCCTACGTTCGTTTCTTACCTGCGCGCCCCTATCTACAGCCACTGTTGTTAGTGGAACCCATGTGGTAGGCCGCCTCCTTTCTTTCGGCAAGCAGTGCCTGTGGTTCGGAACGTTCCCCATGGACGGTATCGTGAGCAATTCCGATATCCTGGGCTACAATTCGCACATTTCGTCCTTCTTCCGATTTCCCGATGATTTTTCGATTGTGAAGTCGTCCAAATGTTGTCTCCAGACCACGTTATATTGAGGAGTACCACCACAGGGCACGGTAACTGCTCGGTGACACACGAAGACTGTCTTTCGTCATTCTTTCAACTGCTTCGTTTTGTGGGGCCAGCCCCATTTGGCGTTAGTCATGCTGACTTCACGCCTGGCAATATGCTCCCATACATTCGTTCATCACCAACTGGTGTATTTAATATTTTCTACTCCTTCATCTATCTTGTTCTTAACTTTTGCAGAACTGTGTTCCCTATCGAAAAATTGTTCCAATATTTTGCAACAGACTGACGTCAGCCGTACTGGCTTATTGTTTCTGCGTGGAAAGAGGCATGACATGCGCGTTTTCCAAACTATTTGAATTCTTCGTTCTTCCAACGAACTACAGACAACTGGTGCTACAAGAGGAGCAACTTCTTCTAAAACAAGTGTAAAACAAGTACTGATTGTCCTTCAATGATTCGAATATGAAGTTCAATGAGGGAAAGAAAGGTTAAGTGTCAACGCCCCATCGACGACGAGGTGATTGCAGATGGTACGCATGTTCGGACTGGCGAAAGATATTACCGTGTCCTTTCCGAAGGAATCTTTCTGGCATTTGCCTTAAGCTGTTTCGGTAATCCACATAAAACATAAATTTGGAAATCTGAATGGGTACTTAAAGCCGTTGTGGCCGAGCGGTTCTACGCGCTTGAGCCTGGAACCGCGCGACCGCTACGGTCGCAGGTTCGAATCCTGCCTCGGGCATGGATGTGTGTTATGTCCTTAGGTTAGTTAGGCTTAAGTAGTTCTAAGTTCTAGGGGATTGATGACCTCAGCGGTTAAGTCCCATAGTGCTCAGAGCCATTTGAACCATTTGGGGACTTAAACTGCCCCTCCCGATCGCTAGTACGCTCCGCCATCTTGCTAAGTCGGTGACTGAGACATTGGTATCCAGAATTAGTAACTCATCTTTAAAAGTGTCTGTCGTATGTTTGTCGGGCACATTATGACAATGCCGTGCACTTCATCATTTGATCTAAAACTAAAAGTATTCTCACACTTATCGGTGTGTGGCACAGGAGACTTAATATAATATTAGCGAATTTTTGTCCCTTTCATTTCGCGTACTGTTGTTGTTGTTGTTGTTGTTGGGGTCTTCAGTCCGAAGACTGGTTTGATCCAGATCTCCATGCTACTCTATCCTGTACGAGCCTCTTCATCTCAGAATAACTACTGTAACCTACATCCTTCTGCATCTGCTTACTGTATTCATCTCTTGGTCTCCCTCTACGTTTTTTACCCGCCGTACTTCCCTCCAATACTAAATGGGTGATGCCTCGATGTCTCAGGATGTCTTCTGTCAACCGATCCCTTCATTTGTCAAGTTGTGCCACAAACTTTTTGTCTCCCCAATTATATTCAGAACCACGTCATTATTTACGTGATATATCCATCTAATGTTCAACATTCATCTGTAACACCACATTTCGAAAACTTCTATCCTCTTTCTATCTAAACTGTTTATCGTCCATGTTTCACTCCCTAAGCATCATCTGATTTAATTCGACTACATCTCATTATTCTTGTTTTGCTTTTGTTGATGTTCATCTCGTATCCTCAAAATGGTTCAAATGGCTCTGAGCACTATGGTACTTTACTTCTGAGGTCATCAGTCCCCTAAAACTTAGAACTACTTAAGCCTAACTAACCTAAGGACATTACACACATCCATGCCCGAGGCAGGATTCGAACCTGCGACCGTAGCGGCCGCGCGGTTCCATCTCGTATCCTCCTTTCAAGGCACTCTTCATTCTGTTCAACTTCTCTTCCAAGTCCTCTGTGGTCCCTGACAGAATTGCAATGTCAGCGGCAAACCTAAAAGTTTTTATTTCTTCTCCCCGACCTTTAATTCCCACTCCATTTTTTCTGTATTTGATTTTCTTTAAATCTTACTCCCTTTTATGCCCCTCGACTCTTACAAACTGCCGTCTGGTTTCTGTACAAGTTGTAAATAGCCTTTCGCTCCATATATTTTACCCCGGCTACCTTCAGAATTTCAAAGAGAGTATTACAATCAACATTGTCAAAAGCTTTCCCTAAGTCTACAAATGCCATGAACGTAGGTTTGCCTTTCCTTAACATATCTTCTAAGACAAATCGTAGGGTCAGTATTGACTCGCTTGTCCCTACAGCCGGCCGGAGTGGCCGTGTGGCTCCTGGCGCTACAGTCTGGAGCCGCGTGACCGCTACCGTCGCAGGTTCGAATCCTGCCTCGGGCATGGATGTGTGTGATGTCCTTAGGTTAGTTAGGTTTAAGTAGTTCTAAGTTCTAGGGGACTGATGACCACAGCAGTTACGTCCCATAGTGCTCAGAGCCATTTGAACCATTTTGTCCCTACATGCCTCCGGAATCCAAACTGATCTTCCCCGAAGTCAGTTTCTACCTGTTTTTCCATTCTTGTGTAAGGAATTCCTGTTAGCATATTGCAACCATGAGTTTAGTTCGGTAATTTTCAAACGTATCAGCTACTGCTTCCCTTATTATGTGCTCGAAAAGTGTCTATGTAAGCACAGAGAACATAAAATTATTCACCTCCGAAAGGCATACGGCTAACAATGTGACAACGTCCTCAATTTGGCGGGGATGAGTGTCCACAACTTTCTTCGGGTAAGCCATATCTAACTGAAGCTCACTGATGACCAACTGTGGAGGTGTTGATTAATATGTTCCATGCGCTGTTCTAAAGAGTTAAAAACATTTTGTACGGGAGGAATATGGGGAATTCAGCCAACCGAGGTGTGAAGGGACACCTGAGATTCTGCAGAACCGGGAATTTTGCATTCGCTCGCGTTTTGACCTCTTCGAAGACTGGAGCGTCCACAGCGTTCTCACTGTGAATATATAGAAGAAAGGGCAACACAAAGTCGCCGATAATATTGAAATAAATATCCTGGGTCCTATTCATGGTGCTCTGTATGAGCCAGACTAAGTCATGGTACCAAAAGCACACTAAAACGCCAGAAAACAACCTCCAGCCGGTACACTCGCGACACTGCGATTTAAACGCTTCACTAGATCATCGGTACACTTGACGCCTTTCATCACTGGCAAAGCTGCAACTTCGCGAGACGGCGGGCCACACAATACGCCTCCAGTGTCTGTATTGTTTGGCGCACTGAACACGTGCAGCTTTATATGGCGCTGTCAGCAATGGCCTTTGGCAAGGTACCAGACTTCAGACGCCCATTGGACACAGTTTCCTTCTCAGTGTTCTCTCGATAATTGGTTGAGATGGAGTTACATTGACTTACAGAAGCGTTTTCTCTCAAGTCTGAAACCGACCATAATTTACAAAGTGTAATTCTTGTTTCCGGTCCACTTTGGTCAGAATCATTCTATGACCACTACTCTTACACCTCGTTACGTAGCTGCGAGTGGTACGCCGCTGGACAGTCCGCGCTGGTATACCAACAAATCGACAGTTTCGTCACCTATCTGGTCATGTATACGTCCAACGCGATAGCTCAGTCCTGCCATTTTGTCACGTCTCTATGTCGACCGATCACACTACGCTAATTCCACACAATCAACTGACCCGTACGTACCACTTAACTGCCAAACAACTAAATATGAATTGCAGAGCAGACATGTAGATGCAGATGACTTGCTTCAGGGGCTTAGGGGCACCTGACCGCCAATTACCACTGACACAGCATCTACAGCACTCTAAAGTGGTAAGTATCTTCTTTTAAGGGAGTAACTGTTATATTTTCTTCAATAAGGTTAGACAATGGAATAGTATCCCAGCTTTGAATATAATGGGGAAATTCAGCCCGTACCTCAGGCGCAGGTGATATATTTATCTAATCGAATTACATTTTCCTGAGGACATATGAAGCTCAACTTCATTTCCCCATTACCTACAAAGCTGAGGTGCTATTCCAATGTTGGAGAGCCTCGGCAATACTAAAAACTTGAAGAAGGGGAAATGGGATGAAGGTGTGAACCGACGGTTGTGTTAGGTAGGTCACTGGACTAGAGTAATGCAATTTTATTCGGCCGGTGTTAGAAACTAATTTTGTTTTTATAGTAGTGCTGGACAGGGCAGCGCCAGATTAATTGAAATGTCATCCTTCCCTTATACTTTCAGATAACCTGATGTTGCAATATCCGTGCGGTTCGTTCTTGAGTTAATAAAAAACACTGTGCAATCTACGACTGTTTCTAGTGTCTTACCTGGAGTCCGCTGGAAGGGTATCGGTTCAAACTGTCTGCCGTTACCTACCCACACAAGGCCGTGGAGGGTTAAACGACTGCTCCAAGTAGGCTCGCAGCACCTTCACCAACATAGCGGGACAATCCTTGACCACTGCTATACCTGTTGTGTCGGTACAGCCTACATCTCTGTCCATGAACTTGTGTCCAAAGAATGGTAAGAGTGAGTTAACAGAACATGCATTCCATCACGGACAAGAAAATGCGTTCCACTCATTCTGTCATTCGTTCAGATTCACAGATATGATTCGTAAAGACAGGAATAATACTGCTACTCTTTAGACACAGGTCAAGTAAAGAAACAAAATTTTTTTTTCGACGTCAGATACTATCACAAACAAGAAGCGAGAGGCAGTAACAACACAAAAGCAAGATTAACCCTTAACTCACAAGGTAACATTCCTGCAATGTGTACTACTAGGTGGGGTCTCTGAGACCTCTATGTTTAAAACCAAGTTTTAAATCGCAAATCATTTGAAATGTTTTATTTAACTCATATAACATTTATTTCTATTATTATTTAAGTGTTTTTAAACATTCGTTGTTGATTTTATTGCTCTAAATAAAGCCTGCTGTATTTTAGTTTTTATCACACAAAATCACTAGTGCGATTTTATAAACAGTACTCATAAACGAAATGTTATAACTGAATTTTACGCCCTGAAAAAATAAAGCAACTTTGTAACATTTAAATCTTCATACAAGCCTAAATTCTACGATCTAAACTTCCACTTTCCATTGATAGGTGCAAAAAGAAAGTCCACAAAACTGATATTCATTCCAGGGATCTGCATTTTCCTTTATCACCATCCAGAACACATTTGATTTTAACTATCGCTTGAAATATTTTATTGGAGAAACACAAAGGTCTCCATCACAATTACGCTGAAGTTCTTCCTCTAAATGATCCCCTGCTAGCCGAAGTGTGATTGCTGGGTATTGCAAAATCGTTTATTTTCTTCTATTTCTTGATCTATACTCTCACAGCTTCCTCCATCTACGGACGTACAGTTTCAGGAAACTTGGGATCGATAAAAGTGACACGTTCCTGCGAACGCATTTTGTACTATACTGAAGAAAACTGTTTCGTAGTTCACGAGGCGTGATTTAGGATATCCCTAGATGTCTCGGTAACACATTTCAACAACAACGCAACCGACAATAAAACGTTGCAGGGTTGGAGATTTAAGGAGGGTAGAAAGAGTATAGTGGCAGTTCACCAGAACTGACTCTCGAGTGCCAGGCAGAAAATTTTCTCGCGGCCTCAGATAACACATCTCGTAAGTTAATGGTTAAATATTATGAAAGCTATCTAATATATCCATTTCATTATAAGAGCAATATTTCGTCCAGCGAGCTTACATACGCGCTCTCACCCAGTCGTAGTAGATTGTTGAATCGAATCTCGCCGAAGTGCCTCACCCATGAGACTGATGATTGTGCCGATGAAAATAACATTCTTTATATGTCTAAGAGCAGCCCACACCAACTGTCGCAATTCGTCCTCTTTGCGACTCTAATTTATTATTTGATGTCTACTTATAATACTCAATTCGGACTACGCCCCGGTACTGCTGGGCTTCAAAAGCTGTGCGTATTATTTAGTACCCTGCGTAGGCTGTGGTGAATAAACAGAATGCTGCAGTGGGCGACGCGTGACGGAGCAGTGGTGCATGAGATGGGCGCTGGGCGATCATCGATTTGCCGTCAAGCGTAACAAGACGTCAAATGACGCGTTGCAACAGGCTCAGCGCACGTGTCTGGAATTAAAACGACGCCCAAGCCAACCCGCAAAGTCACGGCGCACCTACGGCGCACAACACCGAATGTGTCATCTCGTGCGCTTATCTTTAGACCAAACTGGATAACAGTGCCTGCTGTTGTGTGTTTCCATCCTTGGGAGAATCTAAATTTACACGCTATTTCGTGACATCTCTTGCAGGAGTTAGAGTATATTCTAGCCCAAAAAATTGTGACATTCCTGGGGGAAGACGAGTTTTTCTCCAAAAATGGTGTAATGAAAAGAATAGTGTAATGACTGGCAGCTCTCTTTAAATGTGGATAAATTTAAGGTAACGTCTATGACACAGTGCACGATTACAAGATTTGTGGCGAACTTCTTGGGTTGTCATATACTGTAAGTATTTAGGGGTAATACTAACAATATATAAGAAGTAACTGACGTTAAATCGTTTTACGGAAGGCGAAATTGGAAGAATTAAATTTGTCAGAAGCATTCTAGGAAAGTCCGGTGCATCTGTAATGGGAATCGCATACAAAACACTCATGCCAACAATTTTACACTGAGGTGGCGTAAATCATGGAACAGCGATGTACACATATACAGATGGCAGCAGTATTGCGTACACCAGGTATAAAAGAACCGTGCATAGGAGGAAATGTCGTCTGTACTCAGATGATTCATGTGAAAAAGTTTCCGACGTGATTATGACCGCACGACGGGAAATAAGAGACTTTGAATGCGGAATGGTAGCGGAGCTAAAAGCTTGGGACGCTCCTTTTCGGAAATCGTTAGAGAATTCAATATTCTGAAATCCAAAGTGTCAAAAGTGTGCCGAGAATACCAGATTTCAGGCATTACCTCCCACGTCGGAAAACGCAGTGGCCGATGGTCTTCACTTAACGACCGAGCGCAGTGGCGTTTGCGTGGAGTCGTCAGTGCTAACAGACAAGCAACACTGCGCGAAATAACCGTAGAAATCAATGTGGGACGTATTACGAACGTATCTGTAAGGACAATGCGGCGAAATTTGGTTTTAATGCGCTCTAGCAGCAGACGACCGAAGCGAGTGCCTACACATACTACTTACTTCTTTCTATATGGAAAGAAATAGGGTGTTGGGGTTGGGTAAGAACCATTAGTTAATTAATTAGTTAGTTAGTTTCATGTTCCTTGGATCATATACACGGCAATGATGTGGAACAAGTTTTCTTACATTCACACCACAATTTAATTTGTAAATATGACTGCATGCTGAACATTTATAAAAGATTTTTTTGTCTCCCCACTGCTATTGGGAGAGGGGTGATGACGTGGAGAGAGAAGGATGGATGACGAGATTGACCGACAGAGAGCGGTCAGCAGGAGATGTGCAGAGAGATGGGGAGGAGGACATGGACAAATAGAAGGGAAGGAGGAGATAGAGGGGGAGGTGGAGACTGAGTTAGAGGACGAAGAGGAGATGGGCAGAGGAGGAAAGAAACAGATGGACAGAGGGGACGGGAACAGGTAGACAGAGAAAGGGAAGAGAAGCAGATGGGTAGAGAGAGGAGGAGGGAGTAGATGGACGGACAGAGGGCAGTGGAGGAGGTGGACTAATAGAGGATTGGAATAAATACCTACCCAGGCAACGCCAGGTACTTAGAAACTGTATATACAAAACATATAATTGTACTATTACATGAATGTTAAGATATATTGTCTTTATTATACGCTAGAGAACATAACTACAGGGCAAGACAAATTACAATTAATTGAAAAATCACATATGTACACTCCTGGAAATTGAAATAAGAACACCGTGAATTGATTGTCCCAGGAAGGGGAAACTTTATGGACACATTCCTGGGGTCAGATACATCACATGATCACACTGACAGAACCACAGGCACATAGACACAGGCAACAGAGCATGCACAATGTCGGCACTAGTACAGTGTATATCCACCTTTCGCAGCAATGCAGGCTGCTATTCTCCCATGGAGACGATCGTAGAAATGCTGGATGTAGTCCTGTGGAACGGCTTGCCATGCCATTTCCACCTGGCGCCTCAGTTGGACCAGCGTTCGTGCTGGACGTGCAGACCGCGTGAGACGACGCTTCATCCAGTCCCAAACATGCTCAATGGGGGACAGATCCGGAGATCTTGCTGGCCAGGGTAGTTGACTTACACCTTCTAGAGCACGTTGGGTGGCACGGGATACATGCGGACGTGCATTGTCCTGTTGGAACAGCAAGTTCCCTTGCCGGTCTAGGAATGGTAGAACGATGGGTTCGATGACGGTTTGGATGTACCGTGCACTATTCAGTGTCCCCTCGACGATCACCAGTGGTGTACGGCCAGTGTAGGAGATCGCTCCCCACACCATGATGCCGGGTGTTGGCCCTGTGTGCCTCGGTCGTATGCAGTCCTGATTGTGGCGCTCACCTGCACGGCGCCAAACACGCATACGACCATCATTGGCACCAAGGCAGAAGCGACTCTCATCACTGAAGACGACACGTCTCCATTCGTCCCTCCATTCACGCCTGTCGCGACACCACTGGAGGCGGGCTGCACGATGTTGGGGCGTGAGCGGAAGACGGCCTAACGGTGTGCGGGACCGTAGCCCAGCTTCATGGAGACGGTTGCGAATGGTCCTCGCCGATACCCCAGGAGCAACAGTGTCCCTAATTTGCTGGGAAGTGGCGGTGCGGTCCCCTACGGCACTGCGTAGGATCCTACGGTCTTGGCGTGCATCCGTGCGTCGCTGCGGTCCGGTCCCAGGTCGACGGGCACGTGCACCTTCCGCCGACCACTGGCGACAACATCGATGTACTGTGGAGACCTCACGCCCCACGTGTTGAGCAATTCGGCGGTACGTCCACCCGGCCTCCCGCATGCCCACTATACGCCCTCGCTCAAAGTCCGTCAACTGCACATACGGTTCACGTCCACGCTGTCGCGGCATGCTACCAGTGTTAAAAACTGCGATGGAGCTCCGTATGCCACGGCAAACTGGCTGACACTGACGGCGGCGGTGCACAAATGCTGCGCAGCTAGCGCCATTCGACGGCCAACAACGTGGTTCCTGGTGTGTCCGCTGTGCCGTGCGTGTGATCATTGCTCGTACAGCCCTCTCGCAGTGTCCGGAGCAAGTATGGTGGGTCTGACACACCGGTGTCATTGTGTTCCTTTTTCCATTTCCAGGAGTGTATAAAACACTACTACATACACTGTAAGTAACGTAATATAAGAAATATCTCACTTTTGTGATAAGCATATACTACTGATGATGGACAATGTCCGAATCTAGTCCAGTAAAAGAAACTACTACCAAGAAGCAGTTTATGTCAAACAGTTAATGATTAATTTTACTTATTTATCATTTCTACAAGCTGTAGTGCACTACAAGCAAAAGACGAAATCGATAATATTGGTACGATGTGTTCCCCACTGATTACATATAAAACACCGCCATATATCCGAAGTCAGTTGTCTGTATATCAGAAAATAGGCACTAATGTATATTATTAACATTACTGACGCGGTAAGTGAATTGGAAATTGAACAACTCAGCCGGCCGGTGTGACCGAGTGGTTCTAGGCGCTTCAGTCTGGAACCGCGTGACCGCTACGGTCGCAGGTTCGAATCCTGCCTCGGGCATGGATGTGTGTAGTGTCCTTAGGTTAGTTAGGTTTAAGTAGTTCTAAGTGCTAGGGGACTGATGACCTCAGATGTTAAGTCCCATAGTGCTCAGAGCCATTTGAACCATTTTTAGAACAACTCAGGCCGCTCCTATTTTAGGTCATTCTGATATGAGACACCTCATTGTATACGTTTTTCCAGGGCATGTAAATGGAATTCATTTTGATTTTGAGCTAAACTTTCGATAAATAAGGGATGCTATATAAAATTTTTCCGAACTTGAATGCAGCTTACGGCCAAGAAAAATATGAAAGGTTAGTAGTATTATGGTTCCTATATACTCAATACTGACAAAAATAAATTAAGCACCCAGAAGGGAAGGAGGAAAAAAAATGAAAATCATGAGTTGAGAGGGTATTTAATGTCATTTCAGTGATTTCTAAATGGACTCAAACTGACAAAGAACTTGGCAGTTTCAGCCCACATATCAGTATGACGTTGCATCGCGTTTGCCATGGATGCATGTAATTATTCGATTGGAGATGGTTTGTTAAATAAGGCCAGTGAATTCTCTGCTGACGTAAGCTGGCGCATAACTGTTATGAAAGGTCCTTGATATCTTGGATAGTGGCTCTGGGAAGGAGATGACGCTGAGCTGGTCCCATATATGTTGTACTGGGGACAGGTTTAGGGGGTCTTGCTGGCTACATTCACATCACGCAGACGGTTCATAGACACACGTTAACCAGCAGATGATCACTGTCCTATTTGAAAAATGGGGCCACGACGTTTTCGCACGATAGCTAACACCTGAGGACACACGGTGTCCTTGGCATACCTTTGTGCCATCCCATCAGAGTTCAGTCACTATCAGCCGTGACGTGAAATCGTACCCTATGGCTCCGACAGTATGACACGAGGAGTACCACCGTTGTGCCTCTACAAAATATTGGAAGTTTGTCCCCAGGTCGCCGACGATGGTCATATGAGATAGTGCAGAACCGCAATTCGTGGCTGAACACATTGCGACGTCATTCATTAGCAGACCACCATTCTCGGTCACGGAACCAGTTCAAACGTTGCTGCTCGTGTTGTGTTAAACCGCTGCCTACGCATGGCGGCGGTAATTAACTAGCCCGGCTGCTGCTCGCCTCCGACCAATGGTGCGGGCTGACACAGAATATTGCAGGGACTCAATAACATGGCACGTGCAGGTGTATTGGGTTTACGATGTGCTCGGTGCTCAATAGGGCGACCTTTCACTTTGTGTTTAGATGTGATCGACAGGAATTTGACGACGAGTGTGGCTCCGAATGTGGATACTGCACGTTAAATGGAGAGCCACAATGAGGCTCCTTTCAAGCTCTGTCGCGTGCAGGTAACATTGTCTCGTACAAGTACGCAGTATATCCGTATACTGCACAGTGATGACTAAAATTCTGACGTTGTTAATCACCCTTATATACCCTACCAGGCTTTGTAATAACACTAAACACGAACAGCGCTAACGCTAACGCAACTTCATGGCCGTTCTGCCTGTCAAAGATAACTGCAAATCTTAATCATTTAAATACACGCCTATGTTGTGTACGTGACGAAGCTACAATAACATCCGACCGTATGTTCTATGTGCTTCCTCTTTTGTCATGCTGTTTAGTGTACCCAGAAAAATGTTACGCTTTGGAACATAGGTTGTGTGAAAATATTTCATATATTTTACTAGCCGGCCGAGGTGGCCGAGCGGTTCTAGGCGCTACAGTCTGGAACCGCGCGACCGCTACGGTCGCAGGTTCGAATCCTGCCTCGGGCATGGATATGTGTGATGTCCTTAGGTTAGTTAGGTTTAATTAGTTCTAAGTTCTAGGGGACTGATGACCTCAGATGTTAAGTCCCATAGTGCTCAGAGCCATTTGAACCATGTATTTTACTCTAGATGATTTTTTTGTGATGATATTCTACTACGTTACAACCTCGTAATGTGCCATTGACACCATACACTGTTTCAATTTGTAAAAATAATTTGGAAATTACGAAATACCGACGAATGTGGTATTATTTGGAGCTTGTGTTAACGTTAACGTCAGAATAAATAGTGTACCCAATGGCTAAAATATTTGAGTAACAAGAAAAAACGTACTTTTTGTATGACATGCGCCGAACTCCCAAACACTGGCAGTCACACATTGAGTTCCAGATAATTTTCCACTAACATTTCATCATTCGCTATATGGATCTAAGCGCTTCAGTCTGGACCGCGCGATCGCTACGGTCACAGGTTCGAATCCTCCTCGGGCATGGATGTGTGTGATGTCCTTAGTTTAGTTAGGTTTAAGCAGTTCTAAGTTCTAGGGGACTTATGACCTCAGATGTTAAGACCCATAGTGCTCAGAGCCATTTGAACCATTTGTTACACGAATATGACAGTAGCTTTACCATCAAGAGGGGCAATAACCGTCTTTAAATATACGTTGTACTTTCTAATCGCCTGTGAGAGTCCTCAAAAATGTGACTACAGTAATACGACGCTTGATACGGTATGCAGTGTAGTGTAAGTTCGGAAAAGCAGGTTGTTACTGTATTTTGTGGCGTAAACACCGGGTGACGGTGCTGCGACTTTAAAGGAGACCCTTGTTACGAGCCGGCAATCACTTCCAATCGAGTGACAGTCACTGTCGATATAATTTCATATTTTAATAACTAGACTAAAAATAGACATGTCGTTGCCACCTTGATCTCATTTTAAAGTGGAAGATACGTATTTTCAACCATATGCATTGAGTAAAAATTCCTATGATGTGCCTGTCGCCAACATCAAGTAGCAAATTTCACGTGACATTTGCTATTTGCTGTATTTTACATTCTAATCAAACAATCGAATCCTTAACACTACACGAATTTGTCCTGTTTTTACACATTTATTTATTAGTAACAGCGATGGTACCAAACTGCTGACGATTGGAATGCAAAAGTAACTATGGTAAAACAGAGAGAGAGAAAAGTTATCTACAACTTCGGCAGAAACCAGACTTCAGTTACAAGATAAAAAGGCGTGAAAGGGAAGCAAAGGATGAGAAGGGACAGAGACAGGGTTATAGTGTATCCCAGACGTTAGGCCTGTACATTGAGCAGGCAGTGAGGGAAACCAATCAGAAATTTTGAAAGGAGTTAAAGTTCTGGAATAAGAAATATAAACTTTGAGGTTTTCCGGTGATACCGTAATTCTGTCAGAAACAGCGAAGGACTTCGAACGGAAGTTTAACGGAATGAATAATACCTTGAAAAGAGTTTATAGGATGATCATCAACAAAAGTAAATCAAGGATAACTGAATTAAATCAGATTATGCTGACAGAATTAAAGTAGTGAACGAGAGACCAGACCTAGAAGACGAGTTTTGCTATTCGGGCAGCCGGACGGAGTGGCCGAGCGGTTAAAGGCGCTACAGTCTGGAACCGCACGACCGCTGCGGCCGCAGGTTCGAATCCTGCCTCGGGCATGGATGTGTGTGATGTCCTTAGGTTAGTTAGGTTTAAGTAGTTCTAAGTTCTAGGGGACTTATGACCACAGCAGTTGAGTCCCATAGTGCTCAGAGCCATTTGAACCATTTTGAAGCTATTCGGGCAACAAAGTAACTTCTGATGGCCGAAGTGCAGACGATATAAATTGTAAAATTGGTAAATCAATAAAAGCGTTTCTTAGAAAGAGGAATTTGTTAACATCTATAAGACAAGGTACTATGTTTTAGTGTAGCCTTGTACGGACAGGAGACCAGGAGACATGGGCGATAAGCGGTACAGACAAGGAGAGAATAGACGCTCTTGCAATAGAGGAATGCCACAGATTATATCAGTAGATCGGGTGACTAATGCTGATTCTAACTAGAAATGAAAGAAATTTATGGCACAACTTGACTAAAAGGAGGGATCGATTGATAAGACACAGCTTGAAGCGTCCAGGCACATCTGCTTGGTAACGGATGGAAGTCAGGGCTTTAATAGTTGTAGAGGGAGAGTAATGTATTAATATAATAAGTTTCAGATGGATGTAGATTGCAGTAGTTTTTGAGACATGAAGACGCTTGCCCACGCTAGAGTAGTGCGGAGAGCTGTATCAAACCAGTACTCGGTCTGACGATGACCATGGCCACAACAACAACAGTGATGATGTTGAAATGGTGATGCAAGGCAGGAAAAGTTGCCTTTCATAAGAAGGTACCACATACGTCTAATTCGGTTATTATACTGGTAAGAGGTGCTTAATTTATTGATTAATATCGAAACATAGTGTAACGAATACCAAAGGACTAATTCATGTGATGGCTTGGATATGTGTTTACGAAGCAAATGCTACATAAATTCAGTAGTGTGGGAGTGTGCTGTGGATGAATCCTTTGAATTAATACAGGTTTAGAGTCATTTTCTCCTGCTAGTAAGATTTGTATATGACTGTCGGAGTCATTACTTACGACTTGTATACCTGTAGATCCTCGAATATTTATGCCTTTTTAAAAGTAGTCACGTGGAGATTCAGTGCGTGTGATCAATACTTCAGTTTAATTAAAGATGAAGGAAGATTAAATATATGGTACTTGAAAACAAAAACCGAAAATTTTCCTCTCTGAAATATTTCAGAGCCCAATAAATCGCCTGTTTTTTGCATAACATGGTTCTTGGAATACTTCCACTTTGCCATACTGGACAGCCCTTCTACAATGCCGCCGAAAATTAATTCGTCGAAAAAAAGTCTTAGCAATATTATAAAATGTGGTGTAAAATCTAAAAGCAGTGCGGCAGTTATCCCTTATGTTCTTTTAAAAAGAAGTTGTGACAAACAATTGAAGCGCCGTTTAAGTTATCTCATCGAAGTGTTAAGCTAAGTTCATTCCAAGTTTCAAATATAAATTATTAATACGCTTACGAAACATATGTACAGAATCCACGGTATTTTTGAAAGAGAGATGTGTGTACTAGTTAACTAACAACATTCAAAATCTGAATATCGTTTCGAGACAAGCCTTAAGTCACACCGTATTCTCATGACTTTTGGAATCGATTTATGTTGGCCCCAAAATTCCGTTCTGCGCATCTTAATGCTCACTAAATGGGCATTTCTTCTACACGCCAGCATCGTGGGATTATTATGGCAGCCACGCATCTTCAGCTTTGCACGTGCAAAATGAATGCACACTCTTTACCGTTATGTGATTGATGCCTGTCAATGTACGGTGATCATATCTTAGACAGTAATTATCCCACTCTACTGACCATGGATGGTTCTGAAGAGGAATGCATGTGTGGTTTATACGCAACTAGACAGTCTAAGAGGCGCCCTCGCAGGAAGTCTCTGTTTTAAATAATGCAAATCGTCGTGTGCTACGCTGGCAGAATGAGGCATTTAATCCAGTGTCCTTTCGTGTTGTTTTGGACGTGTTTTGTCTCTAGGCCACTCAATCTGGTTACTACAGTAACCGGGGTCGGACGCGACCACAAGACACTGGCAGACCGGCCGAGGGCGCAAGTCGCCGAAAACCACGGAAAGACAACAACAGCGATGGACGGATAACGGAGAAAAATGGTTCAAATGACTCTGAGCACTATGGGACTTAACTTCTGAGGTCATCAGTCCCCTAGAACTTAGAACTACTTAAACCTAACTAACCTAAGGACATCACACACATCCATGCCCGAGGCAGGATTCGAACCTGCGACCGTAGCGGTCGCGCGGTTCCGGACTGCAGCGGCCAGAACCGCTCGGCCACTCCGGCCGGCTGATAACGAAGATTTCATGGCAGAATATGTTCGGAGCGGTAAATGAACCATACGAGAGCCTAGACTTAGCAGTACCAAGAACCAAACACGACTGAGGGCCCTTTTTTTTTAAGCGTCTCTGGTATACTTTCACTTATCCGTGGCTTGGGCCTTAGTGCCCATATGCCTGCTCAACACTCCTCCTCCGTTGTTCCGGGTTGCGAGCCTCCTGCCACCGCTCGCCCGCTCCTAGTCCCATGTCCTCGGTGTCCTTGTCAATATTGTCCTTCCATCTTGTTCCCGGTCTTCCCCTCCTTCCAACTACAGCTCCCAGAAACACACCATGGGGTATCCTCCGTTCATTCATTCTTACTACTTGTCCAGCCCAGGTCAACCTCCTTCTTCTTATTCTTTTTATAATGCCAGGTTGCGCGTAAAGCTCTTAATTCTTGTTTTTTTTTCGAATTCTCCATTCCCCTGTTTGTGAATCTATCACAGGACCATATATTTTTCGGAGGATTTTTCGTTCGAAAACATGTAGTTTGTCTTTGTCTGTTCTCCTAAAGGTGAGCCTTTCACAACCGTACATAACCACTGGCACAATCATACTTTGGTACAACCTGATCTCAAAACTTCTTGATAGGGATCTTTTCTTCAGCACATCCTGAAGGCTAAAGTACGTTCTGTTGCCTCCGACAATTCTCGCATTTATTTCAATTTCACAGTGGTTCTGATCATTGCAGAGACTACCAAGGTGTTGTTGTTGTTGTGGTCTTCAGTCCTGAGACTGGTTTGATGCAGCTCTCCATGCTACTCTATCCTGTGCAAGCTTCTTCATCTCCCAGTACTTACTGCAGCCTACATCCTTCTTAATCTGCTTAGTGTATTCATCTCTTGGTCTCCCTCTACGATTTTTACCCTCCACGCTGCCCTCCAATACTAAATTGGTGATCCCTTGATGCCTCAGAACATGTCCTACCAACCGATCCCTTCTTCTGGTCAAGTTGTGCCACAAACTTCTCTTCTCCCCAATCCTATTCAATACTTCCTCATTAGTTATGTGATCTACCCATCTAATCTTCAGCATTCTTCTGTAGCACCACATTTCGAAAGCTTCTATTCTCTTCTTGTCCAAACTATTTATCGTCCATGTTTCACTTCCATACATGGCTACACTCCATACGAATACTTTCAGAAATGACTTCCTGACACTTAAATCAATACTGGATGTTAACAAATTTCTCTTCTTCAGAAACGCTTTCCTTGCCATTGCCAGCCTACATTTTATATCCTCTCTACTTCGACCATCATCAGTTATTTTGCTCCCCAAATAGCAAAACTCCTTTACTACTTTAAGTGTCTCATTTCCTAATCTAATTCCCTCAGCATCACCCGACTTAATTAGACTACATTCCATTATCCTTGTTTTGCTTTTGTTGATGTTCATCTTATATCCTCCTCTCAAGACACTGTCCATTCCATTCAACTGCTCTTCCAAGTCCTTTGCTGTCTCTGACAGAATTACAATGTCATCGGCGAACGTCAAAGTTTTTATTTCTTCTCCATGAATTTTAATACCTACTCCGAATTTTTCTTTTGTTTCCTTTACTGCTTGCTCAATATACAGATTGAACAACATCGGGGAGAGGCTACAACCCTGTCTTACTCCCTTCCCAACCACTGCTTCCCATTCATGTCCCTCGACTCTTATAACTGCCATCTGGTTTCTGTACAAATTGTAAATAGCCTTTCGCTCCCTGTATTTTACCCCTGCCACCTTCAGAATTTGAAAGAGAGTATTCCAGTCAACATTGTCAAAAGCTTTCTCTAAGTCTACAAATGCTAGAAACGTAGGTTTGCCTTTCCTTAATCTTTCTTCTAAGATAAGTCGTAAAGTCAGTATTGCCTCACGTGTTCCAGTGTTTCTACGGAATCCATACTGATCTTCCCCGAGGTTGGCTTCTACTCGTTTTTCCATTCGTCTGTAAAGAATTCGTGTTAGTATTTTGCAGCTGTGACTTATTAAGCTGATAGTTCGGTAATTTTCACATCTGTCAACACCTGCTTTCTTTGGGGTTGGAATTATTATATTCTTCTTGAAGTCTGAGGGTATTTCGACTGTTTCATACATCTTGCTCACCAGATGGTAGAGTTTTGTCAGGACTGGCTCTCCCACGGCCGTCAGTAGTTCCAATGGAATATTGTCTACTCCGGGGGCCTTGTTTCGACTCAGGTCTTTCAGTGTTCTGTCAAACTCTTCACGCAGTATCATATCTCCCATTTCATCTTCATCTACATCGTCTTCCATTTCCATAATATTGTCCTCAAGTACATCGCCCTTGTATAGCCCCTCTATATACTCCTTCCACCTTTCTGCTTTCCCTTCTTTGCTTAGAACTGGGTTTCCATCTGAGCTCTTGATATTCATACAAGTCGTTCTCTTATCTCTAAAGGTCTCTTTAATTTTCCTGTAGGCGGTATCTATCTTACCCCCTAGTGAGATAGGCCTCTACATCCTTACATTTGTCCTCTAGCCATCCCTGCTTAGCCATTTTGCACTTCCTGTCGATCTCATTTTTGAGACGTTTGTATTCCTTTTTGCCTGTTTCACTTACTGCATTTTTATATTTTCTCCTTTCATCGATTAAATTCAATATTTCTTCTGTTACCCAAGGATTTCTACTAGCCCTCGTCTTTTTACCTACTTGATCCTCTGCTGCCTTCACTACTTCATCCCTCAAAGCTACCCATTCTTCTTCTACTGTATTTATTTCCCCCATTCCTGTCAATTGCTTCCTTATGCTCTCCCTGAATCTCTGTACGACCTCTCGTTCTTTTAGTTTATCCAGGTCCCATCTCCTTAAATTCCCACCTTTTTGCAGTTTCTTCAGTTTTAATCTACAGGTCATAACCAATAGATTGTGGTCAGAGTCCACATCTGCCCCTGGAAGTGTCTTACAATTTAAAACCCGGTTCCTAAATCTCTGTCTTACCATTATATAATCTATCTGATACCTTTTAGTATCTCCAGGGATCTTCCATGTATACAACCTTCTTTCATGATTGTTAAACGAAGTGTTAGTTATGATTATGTTGTGCTCTGTGCAAAATTCGACCAGGCGGCTTCCTCTTTCATTTCTTAGCCCCAATCCATATTCACCTACTATGTTTCCTTCTCTCCCTTTTCCTACACTCGAATTCCAGTCACCCATGACTATTAAATTTTCGTCTCCCTTCACAATCTGAATAATTTCTTTTATTCCATCATACATTTCTTCAATTTCTTCGTCATCTGCAGAGCTAGTTGGCATATAAACTTGTACTACTGTAGTAGGCGTGGGCTTCGTATCTATCTTGGCCACAATAATGCGTTCACTATGCTGTTTGTAGTAGCTTACCCGCATTCCTATTTTCCTATTCATTATTAAACCTACTCCTGCATTACCCCTATTTGATTTTGTGTTTATAACCCTGTAGTCACCTGACCAGAAGTCTTGTTCCTCCTGCCACCGAACTTCACTAATTCCCACTATATCTAACTTCAACCTATCCATTTCCCTTTTTAAATTTTCTAACCTACCTGCCCGATTAAGGGATCTGACATTCCACGCTCCGATCCGTAGAACGCCAGTTTTCTTTCTCCTGATAACGACATCCTCTTGAGTAGTCCCCGCCCGGAGATCCGAATGGGGGACTATTTTACCTCCGGAATATTTTACCCAAGAGGACGCCATCATCATGTAATCATACAGTAAAGCTGCATGCCCTCGGGAAAAATTACGGCTGTAGTTTCCCCTTGCTTTCAGCCGTTCGCAGTACCAGCACAGCAAGGCCGTTTTGGTTATTGTTACAAGGCCAGATCAGTCAATCATCCAGACTGTTGCCCTTGCAACTATTGAAAAGGCTGCTGCCCCTCTTCAGGAACCACACGTTTGTCTGGCCTCTCAACAGATACCCCTCCGTTGTGGTTGCACCTACGGTACGGCTATCTGTATCGCTAAGGCACGCAAGCCTCCCCACCAACGGCAAGGTCCATGGTTCAAGGTATTCGAACGTATTTGACTTTTTGAATCGGAATCTGTCCGCCGTGAGCGGGTCCCCATCTCTCGCTGACTTGCTCAGAATCGTGTATTTTTCTTATCTTCACTGACTGCGCTACTGGCAATCTTTCACTGCGAGCCTGCCATTCTTCTGAGCTCTTCTCTACTACGGCCGCGCGGGATTATCCGAGCGGTCTAAGGCGCTTCAGCCATGGACTGTGTCGCTGGTCCCGGCGGAAGTTCGAGTCCTCCCTCGGGCATGGGTGTGTATGTGTTTGTCCTTTGGATAGTTTAGGTTAAGTAGTTTGTAAGGGACTGATGATGATTATGTCGTGTGACGAGGGCCTCCCGTCGGGTAGATCGCTCGCCTGGTGCAAGTGTTTCGATTTGACGCCACTTCGGCGACTTGCGCGTCGATCGGGATGAAATGATGATGATTAGGACAGCACAACACCCAGTCCTTGAGCGGAGAAAATCTCCGACCCAGCCGGGAATCGAACCTGGGCCCTTAGGATTGACAGTCTGTCGCGCTGACCACTCAGCTACCGGGGGCGGACATATGACCTTAGCAGTTAAGTTCCATAAGATTTCACACACATTTGAACATTTCTTCTCTACTGCGGCTGATTAGGATTATATCATCCGCGTATGCCGCGTCGCTGGTATACAGTGGTCTAATAGTCTTGGTGTAGGAGTAAAATCTTCCTATCTTACAATGACATCATTGTATTGCACGTTGAAGGTGTGTCAGTGGGACCTGAAGTCCCATACCACCCTCCAATGATGGGTTCAAGGTAGTCGATAAGAAGTGAGACAACTACGTAGGTAGTTACGATGGTGGCCGTACCATGGATTTCACATAATGAGTGGCCATATCGAAACTGACACATTATTGGTGGCCATACCAGGGATATTCTCAGCCGGTGTGCCAATCTGAGTCCTCGAGGGTGGTAAGAGGAACAAGGTGACGGTGCCAGTGCTTGGGAGTCATAGTTCCAATGTGTTGCAAGCCATTGACAATGTCGTGCAGGGTGTTCACTTTGTCGCACACCTTATGATTTGAAGGGCATGCAGGTTCCACCAAATCACCTTATTCTGCAGGCGCGTTAGGGTCTGCATCCTGGAGGCATTAATCATGGTCCACACGCTGGAACCATAGGTGAGGGAAGGGTGGAAAACCGTTCGGTCCAGTTGGAGCTTGTTGCCTAAGATCAGGTCCCTGCTGGTGGAGAGCAGGTGCAATGCTTTTATTAGCTTCAGCCCATTCTGGGTGACGAACTACGCACGTTGATGGAAAAGCAGTTTTTTATCTTTCCAAACTCCAAGATATTTGCTATCCGGGGACCATGACACCTGGACGGTAGCAATACTGATGTTGTGGTGGAGGACAGTGCGCCGTCTGGTGCAGTAGAGTTGGCGGCATTGAGGGCAATCTTGTTTGAACGACAGCCGCCTCTGGAGACGAGCAATCAGCTGGTTGGTGTCGTATAGAGCGCCATATCGTCGGCTTATTGCGGCAGGTGGCATCGACGTGCGGCCCCTGCGCTGCCGTCAGACCCGATAGGCTGGCGCAGAGGACGCGGCGCGCACATAACGCTGACGTGGCGTCCAGCACGCTCGCAAATTGTAGGAGTACCGCCTAGCGGTTGTCGTCTACGTCCAAGCATTTTGGTGGGCTTTTAGAATCGTCGGGCCGCTATGCCTGAGTTACTGTTAAGGTTAACAAGGATATTCATTCCCATTTTTATCGGTGATCAAGCGTTGCCCTTTCTTCTGCGATCTCATGATGAGTATGCTATGGACGTCTCCATATTCCAGAATATTCATAGAGTTTCATGCTTACATTCCCGGTTTGACGAACACTTTCTTTTCTTTCTTTTGCTACTGCCTTTATCCCGCATTGTGCGCAGGGTCGGCAGGGTTAAGTACGGATATGGTACGGTTAAGTTAAGGGGTGGCCGGATGCTCTTCGTCTCTAATGACCTCGTTGTCGACGGGACGTTAAACGCTAACCACCACCACCGGATGCCCTTCCTGCCGCAACCCCATATCCCCCGAGACGGAGTAATCGAGCCTAGCTGTCTGCGTCTAGTGTAAATCGTGAAATAGTGTGAATGTGTTTCAAATGTCTGCGAGTCGTGGAACTGAGGCGGGACTTGGGGACTAACCCGGCAGTCACCTAGTAGGATGTGGGAAACCGCCTAAAAACGACATCTAGGCTGGCGGGCACACCGGAAGTCGTCGTTAATCAGCCGGGTGGATTCGATCCGGGACCAGCGCGCCTACCCGAGTCCAGAAAGCAGTGCGTTAGCGCTTTTTTTTTATCGTTGTGTTTGGTCGTTGCGGACGTCACATGACAGCAGTTCAAGTTCGTTTGTTGATCCTTCCACTCAGTTTTTTTAATTACAGAGGTCAACCATTTCTCTGACCGAACACGCTGAGCTACCGTGCCGGCAAACTTAAAATTTTTTGTCAGATGCGCTTTCGGCTATCCTGGCGGGTCTCTGGTTTGACGAACACTCCGGCACATTATCTTACCTCGACCGGCCCTGCAAATCGCCGATCTTGATCCCGTAGGAAATGACTGGAACAGGTTGGAATAACGACTGAAACGTACCACTCAACATCCATACAATTTCCTAGCTCCAGGGGATTTTATTATCAGTGAGTGACTCCAAGTGGTTGTGGAATACCCAAAAAACTTTTGGATTATCTTCGTCGCCGAACTATGGCCGTTATCGAGTCTAGAGACGATGTTATGCGATATTAGCTTTATGTCTCGCGGAGGTGACTAATCTTTTGTCCGGTGTGCTTTAGCTATTTAAATGAGAGAATCGCGAATAATGCTACTAAGAAATTACCAAGCGAGGTGACGCAGTGGTTAGACGCTGGACTCACACTCAGGAGGACGACGGTTCAATCCCGCGTCCGGCCATCCTGATTTAGGTTTTCCGTTCAAATGGTTCAAATGGCTGTGAGCACTATGGGACTTAACTTCTGAGGTCATCAGTCCCCTAGAACTTAGAACTACTTTAAACCTAACTAACCTAAGGACATCACACACATCCATGCCCGAGGCAGGATTCGAACCTGCGACCGCAGCGGTAGCGCGGTTCCTGACTGTAGCGCCTAGAACCGCTCGGCCACTCTGGCCGGCAGGTTTTCCGTGATTTCCCTAAATCGCTCCAGGCAAATGCCGTGATGGTTCCTTTCAAAGGGCACGGCCGACTTCCTTCCCCGTCCGTCCCTAATCCGATGAGCTAGCTGTCTGGTCTCCTTCCCCAAACCCAACCCAACCAACTAAGAAATGTAAACTCCTTTAACATATCTTCACTCGCGTCCATAATATCTAAACATAAGACTGTAGACTGCGTGCAGGGAATAACAGATATTACCCAAACACAGCGTCGTTTGTAGCGGTCATTTTGCCACATACTGTGAGCCGAAGATGATAACTTCTTGAAAGATAAGGATACAACGATTTTCATTCAATTTTCCGACCATTAACAGCATAAAATCAATCCAGAAATCTAATTAAAGTTGACAATATCTGAAACATGTTGCAGATATACGTGTACTACAATGCAACGTAAATATAAAATATGAATGAGGGACCACAACCTAGTCGTACTGAGTTTTGTGGACGATCAGGGTTCCCTTACCAGAAGGACGGTGGTTAAGTTCCACCCTACCTAGTGCCACCACATTCAGATAGCAGCCAAGCATATATCTGATTCGCATCGAAATTGCCAAATAAGCGAGACATCGACCAGACCATCAAGACTTCACGAAAATAGTGACCGCCTTTAGTGAGACAGCTACTATAAAAATCACTCATGAGGCAGGGCGCCACGATTAACTTCCTGACCGTACACTGTTGCTTGCTGGCAAGAAAAGGACGTTAAAACTGTGGCAGCAATACCGCAACCCACAAAACAGAAGCAATATTTTCAGGACTGCCAGAGAGATACGCGAATGGCTATAGATCCTAAGAAATGTCAGGTGACAGTGGAGACTAGAAGAGGCATAAAACAAACCTGACCATTTCTGGAGAATAGCTAAACCCCGTCAGCAACTCCAGAAAGCCGTCGGTGAGCATGGCATAGAGGAAAAGGCAGACGCCATATCAAACAAACTAGAACTGCAATTTCAAGAAACTATCGTTGAAGCAGACGAGATGGAGGTAGAGCACGGCGACATCTAGCACGGAAACTACAAATCAGACTTGAAAGCTCCTTCAAGGTGGTAAGCGAAAGACTTGTTGGTACTCTCATCAGGCGAATCGGCTGGAAAAAATACCCTGGTCCCGACCATATCAAGGCACTCTTTCTAAAGAACCTTCCCATATCAACCATATCACACCTCACGGCCATCCTCAACGACTTTCTGAAGTTAAACAATTTCCCTTCAGGCTGGAAGATTCCAAAAGTCATATCATTTCCCAAACGTAACCATATATATCCATAAAGCTAAAAGCCCATCTCCCTGTTAAATCACGTGTCCAAACTCCTAGAATAGCTAACCCCTGCAACAGTTCCTAATGACACACAATATCCTCTCCCCAGAACAATTTGGATTTCATGCTGGACATAGCACCACACAGCAATCCGTTGCCTGGTATAGCATATTTGCCAAGAAAAGCGCTAAGGAAACAGCACTGCAACAATCTCTATAGTCATTAAGAAAGCATTCGACCGTGTTTGGCAAGGCGACCTGATTTACAAGCTGCCGCAGTACAACTGCCAACTCCACATGCTGAAGATTGTCAGATCCCTTCTGACAAATAGAAAATTCTGCTCCTCAATAGATGGAGCAGACAGCACAACAAAAAGCACAGAAGCATTAGTGCCACAAGGGCCTGTGCTTGTCCCTCTCCTATAACTTATTACACAAATGACTTGCAAAATGAGCCCAGGGGACAAATAGCCCAATGTGCTGATGGTATTGCACCGTATCACAGCGGCAGTAACATCAACTATATAATCGTGACAATTTGGTTGATACGCCATTTAGATGAAATTATTATGTGGTGTAACATTTGGAAGACAGAAGTTAACGCTTCCAAGTACCAAGCAGCTCTGTTTACTACAAAGAGGAACCAACCAGTCATCAAAATCAAGGTTAATGAGAGAGACCCTCCCGGGAAAACTCCGTTATATTCCTAGGTCTTAAAATTAACAAAAGGTTAACATTCAAACAACATTTAATTGTGACATACCACAAACCTTCGGCACGTCTTTTCCAACTTTAGCCCCTACTGAAGGGAAGGGGTCTCACAGCTGTAGCCAGAATCAAACTCTGGAGAACCATTATTCTGTCTGTTGTCCTCTCCGGCTCGGAAGTCTGGAGCATGACAGCAGATAATAATGTAGCCAAAGGTGAAACTCTGCAGAAAAAAACTCTTCGCCTCATTACGGATGCATCAAGATACATAGGCAGTGAAGAAATAAGAACACAGTTAGGGCATCAAACCGCATATCAGCTTATTAAACAGCATCCAACATATCATTCCATCTCTTCATTTCTCTAGTCCAATAAGACTATGTTCCAAACCGATTATATTTCAACAGTTTTGGAGCTATAAACAAAATAAATAATCTTCTTACAGAAATCACAAAAGCATCGTACACTGGGGATGCCCTCAGGCCACATACAAGCAGAAGCAGCCAATCCATAAACCGAAGTAACTGAGCAGAAGGCAGAGCGTCACTAGACCCTTGTTCCTATAACAGCGCTAAGGGTTGAACCAAATCAATTCTACGTTCGTCCACAGCCGGTCAGTTCAGTGCTCGTGCTTGATATGGTCAAAACTATCTTCACTGTGCTAGGACTTCTTGATAATTGCCTTGCTTGGCCGGTTACTCTCTTTGGTCGCGTCTAGGATTTGACTTTCCACTGTTCTTGGTCTGGTTGTTATTGTGGTAAAGCCTACACTTACCGCCTCCTTAGCGACCAGATTGTTTGTTCTTATCATGGCCCGTTATCTATTCCAGATCCTGTCTGTCACGCTTCTCTCGCCTGCCGTTAGTTTGGGTTAACCCTCCGCCAGCGACTCTCACACCTGGCGGGTTCCTCCATTACTCCAATTCTTCAGGAGCTTCGAAACGGGCACCGATATCTGGCTACCCGCGGATACAGTACAAACTTAGAACGCGCTCTACATGTACACTCCTGGAAATGGAAAAAAGAACACATTGACACCGGTGTGTCAGACCCACCATACTTGCTCCGGACACTGCGAGAGGGCTGTACAAGCAATGATCACACGCACGGCACAGCGGACACACCAGGAACCGCGGTGTTGGCCGTCGAATGGCGCTAGCTGCGCAGCATTTGTGCACCGCCGCCGTCAGTTTCAGCCAGTTTGCCGTGGCATACGGAGCTCCATCGCAGTCTTTAACACTGGTAGCATGCCGCGACAGCGTGGACGTGAACCGTATGTGCAGTTGACGGACTTTGAGCGAGGGCGTATAGTGGGCATGCGGGAGGCCGGGTGGACGTACCGCCGAATTGCTCAACACGTGGGGCGTGAGGTCTCCACAGTACATCGATGTTGTCGCCAGTGGTCGGCGGAAGGTGCACGTGCCCGTCGACCTGGGACCGGACCGCAGCGACGCACGGATGCACGCCAAGACCGTAGGATCCTACGCAGTGCCGTAGGGGACCGCACCGCCACTTCCCAGCAAATTAGGGACACTGTTGCTCCTGGGGTATCGGCGAGGACCATTCGCAACCGTCTCCATGAAGCTGGGCTACGGTCCCGCACACCGTTAGGCCGTCTTCCGCTCACGCCCCAACATCGTGCAGCCCGCCTCCAGTGGTGTCGCGACAGGCGTGAATGGAGGGACGAATGGAGACGTGTCGTCTTCAGCGATGAGAGTCGCTTCTGCCTTGGTGCCAATGATGGTCGTATGCGTGTTTGGCGCCGTGCAGGTGAGCGCCACAATCAGGACTGCATACGACCGAGGCACGCAGGGCCAACACCTGGCATCATGGCGTGGGGAGCCGTACACCACTGGTGATCGTCGAGGGGACACTGAATAGTGCACGGTACATCCAAACCGTAAAGGACCCATCGTTCTACCATTCCTAGACCGGCAAGGGAACTTGCTGTTCCAACAGGACAATGCACGTCCGCATGTATCCCGTGCCACCCAACGTGCTCTAGAAGGTGTAAGTCAACTACCCTGGCCAGCAAGATCTCCGGATCTGTCCCCCATTGAGCATGTTTGGGACTGGATGAAGCGTCGTCTCACGCGGTCTGCACGTCCAGCATGAACGCTGGTCCAACTGAGGCGCCAGGTGGAAATGGCATGGCAAGCCGTTCCACAGGACTACATCCAGCATCTCTACGATCGTCTCCATGGGAGAATAGCAGCCTGCATTGCTGCGAAAGGTGGATATACACTGTACTAGTGCCGACATTGTGCATGCTCTGTTGCCTGTGTCTATGTGCCTGTGGTTCTGTCAGTGTGATCATGTGATGTATCTGACCCCAGGAATGTGTCAATAAAGTTTCCCCTTCCTGGGACAATGAATTCACGGTGTTCTTATTTCAATTTCCAGGAGTGTATTACGATGCTAATCACATGCAGCTGATCCACAGCAAGAGCTCAAACGGCAAGTCCGTACTGAACAATGAAGTGTAGGCTGAAATATGGAAGGAATATACAGAAGGAATATAGTAGGAGAAATAATTGATCACAATATTATAGAATGGATAGATTAAGTAGACGATGAGCTGGGAGATATGGGAGAATAATTTAACAATTCTGGAAGACCTAAGCCAAGACAAGTCCCCTGCAATAGACGACATTCCCTTAGAATTACTGAAATGCTTGGGAGAGCCATTCATGAAAAAACTACTACACCATGTGTGCATAATACATGAAACAGTGGAAACAATCTCAGACTTCTAGAAGAATGTAATAATTCCTATCACAATGCTGGTAGGTACTGATTGGTCTGAATATTGTGGAACCATCAGTTTAACGGTACATAGCTGCAAAATATTGAGACGAGTCATTTACTTAAGAAAGGAAAAGCTGGTAGAAACATACCTCGGGGAATACTGGTTTCGGTTCCGGAGAAATGTAGAAACACGAGAGGCAATATTGGCCCAACAGCTAATCTCTGAGGATAGACCGAGGAAAGGCTAATGTACATTTATAGCATATGCAGATTTAGAAAAAGTTTTTGACAATATTGACAGGATACATTCATAGAAATTCTGAAGGTAGTAGTGATAAAAAACGGGGAGCGCAAAATTATTTACAACGCGTAAAGTAGCCAGACTCCACTTACAAGCGTCGAAGGATATGAAAGGGAAGCAGTCGTTGAGTAGGGTAGGTCTGCAGCCTCTCCCCGATTTAATTAAACCTGTATATTAACGAAACATAAGCGAAACCAAGAAAAATTTTGTTACGTGGATTAAAAATCAGGGAGAAGAAATTTAAAAAAGTATTATACGTTCGTTTCATATCAGTTATGTAAGATTTAACATGTATTTTATTTGTTTTATCAGATCTGCAGTTGTTCTATGTTTGAACGGAACCGGCAATCGTTATTGTGTAAATACAATAACAGACCGCAATAAAAATGTAAGACTACCTTTGGGGTTTGCCGATGACCTGATTCTCTCTGGAATGGAAAGGGGCTTGGAAGATGAGTGAAGTCAATACCGTCTTCAAAAGGGATTGTATAAGATAGAAACCAGCAAAAGGAAAAAACAAGGATAAGGGAATGCAGTCGAATTAAATCAGGTTGTGCTAACAGAACTAGATTAGGAAAGTAGGCACTAAAAGCAGTCGATGACTTTTGCTATTTGGGCAGCTGTATGACTGACGACGGCCAAAGTAGAGAAGGTAAAAAATGCAAAACATCAATAACAAGAAAAGGGTTTGGGGAAAGAGAAATTTATTAACGTCGAATATGAAATTAATGGTTAGGAATCTTTTGTGAAGGTATTTTTACAGAGTGTAGCCTTATACGGAACTGAAACGTGTTCGATAAACAGATCGAAGAAGAAGAGAACAGAATCTTTTGAAAGGTTGCGGTAGAGAATAATGCTGAAATAATGAAGAGGTACTAAATCGAAATGGGAAAATAGAAATTTGTGGCAGAGGACTACCAGCAGATATCAGCTAGTAGAACATCGTGGGACATCGAGGAATAATTTGGTAACCAAAGATGATGTGGAGGGTAAAATTTTAAAGGGAGTCCAAGGCTTGAATATGATATCCAGGTTCAAACGGATGTAGGTTTCAGTAGTTATGCAGAGATGAAGAAGCTTATACAAGATAGACTACTGTGGAGAGCTGCATCAGATCAGACTTCGGACAAGATAACAATGACGAAGACGACGAAAAGGACAACAAGGTCATTTCGGTCGTGGTTGAACGTGAAACGTGTTTGAAAGGACACAGAAAGTAAACAAATAAATAAACTAGATGAAAGAAAATAAAAATTGCGCGAAAAGGTACTTACATCTTCGAGGCAGTAGCGCGACAGGGGTCCAGTGCCGCTACACTCGTCCAGCACATCTTGTAGTTTCTTTGATGAATCTGTAACAGAACAGTTTCAGTTCAAGCAAATTTGTAATATTATTCGAGTATAAACTGTCTAAGAAAAATTTAATGTATTCAGTGACACAGTCATAGGTTATTTAGAAAATAGTTGTCGTAGCAAATTAACTTGTTTAAGTAATTTGACTGTTCCAAATCCTGGATGAGAAATGGACATCGAGTACCATGGAAAAACAACAGAAATCTGCGTATCATCAACGGACACAGGTGATGACAGGGTCAATCACATTACAAACTTCAATTCTAAGCAAAGTTCTCAGAGCATCTAAGTTACAAATTTTGACTGAGAAAATAAGAACCTACAGCAACAAGGTAAGATGTGTTTGGAAGAGAGTAAAAAATGAGACAGGAAAAGCGATTTGCAAATTGGCAAATTGGTGAATTTTCTCAGAGGTAAACAACGAATTAGTTAAAGTTAGCTCCAAAACTGCACGCACTCTTACTGCATTAACAAATAAATTAAGTCGGAACGCTGGTGTCCAACATACGGTTACGAGGCTAGGAGAGGCGCTGCAGGCGATGTCGTGCTATCAGCAAAGGCACTCACGTCAATTGTGTGCTGCCACAGCCCATTAACGCCAAACTTTGCCGCAATGTGCTAACGGATAAGTTCGTCGTACTTCCCACGTTGATTTCTGCAGTTGTCTAACGCAGTGGTGCTTGTATGTTCGCATTGACAACTCTATGTAAGCAGCGCTGCTCTCGGTCGTTAGGTGAAGGCCCCTGGCTGCTGCGTTGTCCGTAGTGAGTGGTAATGACTGAAATTTGTTATTCTCGGCACACTCTTGTCACTGTGGATCTCGGAATGTCGCATTCGCAGACGATTTCCGAAACGGAATGTCCCATGCTTCTAGCTGAATCTACCATTCCGCGTTCAAAGTCTTAATTCCCGTCATGCGACCATAATGACGTCGGAAACCTTTTCACATTATCATCTGAGCATAAATGACAGTTTTTGTACACGATACTACCCCCGTCTGTATATGTTCATATCACTATCCCCCGCCCTTTGGCACCTCGCTGTATTATAGTGACACATTTACACTCCTGGCCATTAAAATTGCTATACCACGAAGATGAGCTACAGACGCGAAATTTAACCGACAGGAAAAAGATGCTGTGATATGCAAATGATTAGCTTTTCAGAGTATTCACACGAGATTGGTGCCAGTGGCGACACCTACAACGTGCTGACGTGCGGAAAGTTTCCAACAGATTTCTCACAGAAAAACAGCAGTTGACCGGCGTTGCCTGGTGAAACGTTGTTGTGACGCCTCGTGTAAAGAGGAGAAATTCGTACCATCACGTTTCCGACTGATAAAAGTCGGATTGTAGCCTATCGCGATTGCGATTTATCGTATCGCGACATTGGTGCTCGCGTTGGTCGAGATCCAATGACTGTTAGCAGAATATGGAATCGTTGGGTTCAGGAGGGTAATACAGAACGCCGTGCTGGATCCCAACGGCCTCGTATCACTAGCAGTCGAGATGACAGGCATCTTATCCGCATGTCTGTAACGGATCGTGCAGCCACGTCTCGATCCCTGAGTCAACAGATGGGGACGTTTGCAAGACAACAACCATCTGCACGAACAGTTCGACGACGTTTGCAGCAGCATGGACTATCAGCTCGGAGACCATGGTTGCGGTTACCCTTGACGCTGCATCACAGACAGGACGACGAACCTGGATGCACGAATGGCAAAACGTCATTTTTTCGGAAGAATCCAGGTTCTGTTTATAGCATCATGATGGTCGCATCCGTGTTTGGCGACATCGTGGTGAACGCACATTGGAAGCGTGTATTCGTCATCGCCAAACTGGCGTATCACCCGGCGTGATGGTATGGGGTGCCATTGGTTACACGTCTCTGTCACCTATTGTTCGCATTGACGGCACTTTGAAGAGTGGACGTTACATTTCAGATGTGTTATGACCCGTGGCTCTACCCTTCATTCGATCGCATTCGGGAGGACGACGGTTCAATCCCCTGTCCGGCCATCCTGATTTAGGTTTTCCGTGATTTCCCTAAATCGCTCCAGGCAAATGCCGGGATGGTTCCTTTGAAAGGGCACGGCCGACTTCCTTTCCCATCCTTCCCTGATCCAATGAAACCGATGACCTCGCAGTTTGGTCTCTTCCCCCAAACAACCCAAGCAACCAACCTTCATTCGATCCCTACGAAACCCTACATTTCAGCAGGATAATGCGCCACCGCATGTTGCAGGTCCTGTACGGGCCTTTCTGGATACAGAAAATGTTCGACTGTTTGCCCTGGACAGCACATTCTCCAAATATCTCACCAATTGAAGACGTCCTTTCAATGGTGACCGAGCAAGTGGCTCGTCACAATACGCCCGTCACTACTCTTGATGAACTGTGGTATCGTGTTGAAGCTGCATGGGCAGCTGTACCTGTACACGCCATCCAAGCTCTGTTTGACTCAATGCCCAGGCGTATCAAGGCCGTTATTACGGTTAGAGGTGGTTGTTCTGGGTACTGATTTCTCAGGATCTATGCACCCAAATTCCGTGAAAATATAATCCCATATCAGTTCAAGTATAATATATTTGTCCAACGAATACCCGTTTATCATCTGCATTTCTTCTTGGTGTAGCAATTTTAATGGCCTGTAGTGTGCTTAAAGATGGAGTTATTTTGATATTTGTGGATTTTTTTAAATTTGCCATTTTTATAAATAGCTAGTCCAATGAAAAAGGCGCGGCAGAGAACGGGTTTACACTGACATATTATTAGCTACCAGTATCTCAGCCAATGAGAAGAGAGAACATTTACGCATATTTGGTTTCCTAGAAGAATCGTTTTGTGGAGTCTAAGTGCGATCAGATGGCAGCCTTCATCCTATTTAATTGTCAATTAAATTTGTACACGGTAGGCTGCAAAGAGATTGCGGGAGAGTGATGATGTCGAACACGCGAAATTCCGGTTGTTCTCTGTGAACTATGAATTTTGAATTAACAAAAATACATGTGGCGTATTGTGCAAGTCGGGACCGAGAACAGAATGTTCAGAAGGATCCAGTTGTTGTGTATTTGAGCGATCATTCTGTCATAGACAATTCGTTTTGTAATCTTTCCGGTAACAGGTTCGGTTAGATACCATAAGCTGGTTAAAATAAAAGTGACTGTGAAGGGAAGTGACTGACGAAACTGTAACTTCTGATTAGCAAGGACTTGGAGGTTATTTTGTGGCAAAAGAGTGAGTATATTTTTTTCGAAAACAGTACTATCACTGACTGGCTCAGGAGTTATGAAACTAAAATTTTTAGTGCAAGATGTAGATACGTGTCGTGCTTGTGGTTCTACTACAGCTTCTCCAGGAGAGAAACATTATTCGTTTTCCAACACAGCAGACGTGGGGACTGAACGGCAGAAGAAGAAATCACCACAAGGAGAACATTTGTCGATAACCATAACAATTAACCGCGCCGTCCCACATGGTGAAATAGCGTCACGAAGTAAGAAGCTGTGGTAGGTAGAAACCGGGATTGAGAATAATTCTGATAGAGGACAGTGCAACACAGTGAACGAAAGATAGCATGGGACAGCGCACGAGAAAGTGAAAAAGAACAGGGATGCCAAGAGGACTGGGACTTTACGACAGGAAAGGGATGTCAAACATCATCCAGACGACGGGGGGCGTAGCTCAGAATTGAACAAGTTAGCGACAGATGCAGTTAACAGCCGGCACAGCAGATCAGCGCTGGCATCGTACAGAACGGACAGGGGCCCTGAAACTGGTATAACTGAAGGACGAGTCCAGACCTACAGAGAAGGCACGCAGCGACCACAGCAGACAGCAGGAGATTTATTTTGTCTGTTGAGTGCTTGTATTTAAAAGACTTAAAAGGATGGAAGAGAGTGACAGTTCTGTAATTGTGAGATAAGGGGCTGAGGTTCAGTCCAGTATGATTACCAGTGAAACAAGCACTCCTGAACAAAGACAAGCAGGTGGTTTAGTAAATAATGATGTACCTCAGTTATCTCCAATTATAGGGATAAAACTGGAACAAAATGCTTCAACAGATGAAACTATGGGACATAGTTCAAATTTTGACAGCAATCAGGTGAACGATTTTAATTATACTCATTTGCTTGGTGTTATTCCATTTAATGTAAAGGAATAGGAAAGTGTGGAAGCAGATGCCAAATTTGATCTGGCGCCTATCGACAATGGAAAATAGGGAATAAGTCTGAAGAAAGCAGGATAGAAAGAATGCCGGAAATGTTTGCTGCATTGACGGGCACTAAGAAAAAGATTGTAATTAAATAAACGAAATGTTAGTAAGGTAAAGCAGCACACTGGTAACCTAAACAAGAAAAGTGATAAACAGACTGTTAATCATGATAAGAAAATTGAGCAGAAGCCTAGTAGTATTAATAATTGGCTGGTGAGCTTAAGAAATTTAAATCTGAAATTAATACGAAACTGAAAAACCACGCTGCTGATCTAAAGAAAATGTGAGACCAAGATCTGTATTTGTTTGACGCTAAGTTGACGAAAGTCTTTGCCAAGTTGAGAAGAAATGTAGGCAATCCTCAGAAAATGTCAAAAGCCAATTAACAGAGATAGATTTTATTACGTCGAAATTCTTAGGAGAACCTAGAACATGGGGTGTGACTGCTACTGACAAATATTATACGTTGTGACAGTTTAACAAAGCATTTTTAAAGAATATTGGGGCAAACAGAAAGAAATGGTAATGAAAAATAGTTTCTGGACCGGTGAGAAGTTTAATCCTAGAGAAGAAAGTGTAAAGAAGTGTTCCCTGAAGTGGGTTAGTAGTTTGTCATATTTAACAAATAAAATCGAGCCTGACCAGATTGCCGTGGGTTTGGATAGAAAGCTGACCATTAATTGGCGTAACAAAATAATTGCTACTGCTAGTGATAATGTAAATAAGTTTATTATTTACTTGGAGATAGTTGAAAAGTAATTATAGGACGAGGAGTAACCAAATTTTAGGCCTCATGGAAATGTGTAAAACCACCAAAATGTAAGTTTAAAGAATGGATGTTTTCTGAAACAATAGTGGAAGACGTGCAAAGATCTGGCGTCATGCTACAGCAATCAGACCAATTGACAGAGGGCAAGGACCAGTGTATAGATCGCGTTCTCCAGTCCGTGACGATAATTTTCAGAATAGACAAGAGGTGGAGTTACGAGTGGGAAATGAAATAGAATCTCAGATTACTGATACCGTCTGTGAAGTGGCTAGATTTGCAGAACTCGTAACAGTAATTTGATTTTGCTAGCTATGCCCTTTTTATACTATAACAAAGAGTATCGGAAGTTCAGAATAATGATAAGAATGGTACAACTGAGGTTAATGGGATTTTTGAGGTTAGAATATTCAGAATGAGATTTTCACTCTGCAGCGGAGTGTGCGCTGATATGAAACTTCCTGGCAGATTAAAACTGTGTGCCCGACCGAGATTCGAACTCGGGACCTTTGCCTTTCGCGGGCAAGTGCTCTACCAACTGAGCTACCGAAGCACGACTCACGCCCGGTACTCACAGCTTTACTTCTGCCAGTACCTCGTCTCCTACCTTCCAAACTTTACAGAAGCTCTCCTGCGAACCTTGCAGAACTAGCACTCCTGAAAGAATATTCATGTTTGACGGTGGTTTGGAAGAGTTTTTTTATAGGAAAGAACGAAGTAAACACTGAAGTACAGACAATCTGGTCGATAGTTTAAAGGAAAATAACGAAACATCTCACACAGGATAACGTGTACAGTGAAAGTGATGACGAATCTTGCATGGAAGAAGGAGAGGACACTGATAGTGAAGGTCTGAAGGAGCTAGATGACAAAAGTGTGAATGAAACATTGGAGGCAGCTGAAAAATACTTACGTGCAGTAATCGGAGAAGTACAACCAGGCAATGGCCAGAACGCGGTAAGGCAGTTAGTGAGAATTTAGAAGAGGATGAAGACGACAGTGAATTCGGGCAGTTGCTGAGTAATCTGATTACTGTCAAAAGAAAGGAGGTGATTTGAAAAAAAATGTTTTGATCTGTCATTAGCAGAAAATATTTAATTTTCCTTTCTTGAGGGATAAGGAGGTGGTGTTGTGCTGAAGTTAGCTAATGAAAATGTAAAATATATTTGGAGGAGGGGGAAGTATTAATGGACTTTGGAGAGTACATAAAATGAATGTGTATTATGAGGACAGTAATCAAGCATGAAATACCTGTCATAGAGAGTTGTGTTGTCATGATGAAAAATCGGCAGTGAATATTTGAAGATACTGTATTCTCCTCTTCTCTGAACTGTTTATCGTCAATGATCCACTTTCGTACAAGGCTACGCTCCGTACAATACCCTCGAAAAGATTTGGCACCGCTTTAATTTAAATTCGTTGTTAAGAAGTCTATGTTTTTACAGATGTTTTAGTTACTATTGCCGATCTGCATTTTTTAATCCTCTGTACTTCGAGCATCATCAGTTATATTGCTGGCCCAATAGCAAAAATTATCTAATACTGAAAGACAAAAACATTTAGAATTAATAGATGGAGTGAAAGAGAGTGTAAAATCCGAGACAGGGAAGCGCAGCAACAACTTCAGAAGCCAATAACAATTTCGCATTTCATTTTACAATCTTGGCAAGCAAAAAAGAGGAAGAGGAGATAACTGTTTAACGTCCTGTCGACCACAAGCTCATTAGAGATGGAGCACAGGCTAGGACTAGAGAACGATGGGGAAGGAAATCGGCCGTGCCATTTCAAAGGAGCCATCCAGGAATTTGTCTGAAGCGAATAAGGGAACTCAAGGAAAACCGAAATCAGGATGGCTGGACGCAGATTTGAACCATTGTACTCCCGATTGAGATCCGGTGTGATAACTTCGCTCGTTGCAAGCAAAAGAGAGGTTTATAGACATGATCACAAAGGGTCTGCATATGACACATTTAGAGATCGGACTCTACGTACTGAAGCTCCTCCAAAAATTATACAGCACCACAATCTGCTTCGCAGAGAAAGTAAACAGTTGAATTAAGAGGGCGGGAGAACTGAATACCTTATCGGACATCAGGACCAAAAACTAAAAGATCATTTCACCAGATATGCAGTGAAAAACCTTATAAACTAAATCATGAAGCACCAGCTAAGAGTAGCACATCTGTGGGAATATACGACACATATTGGGCCGCAATAGGAGACAAACTAAGAGAAATTTTTAATTAAGTAGTAACTGGGCAAGCCTCCCGAACAATTACACGGAGGGCAGAATCTTGTTTCACCGAGGAATTCAAACTGAAAGTCAGGAGCGGAATATCGTCCAATAACTTGATTATTGGTGGATTTCAAGTTTTATACAAGTCTTTTAATTACCCCATTAAAAGAAATCACGGGGCGTATCTTACGAGAACATCAGAACTGTGCAATGACAAACATCCTGGCAGCATACATTGATCTAGTCTATTTAAAGTGGCAGTCATATTTGGCATTACATTTAACGTTTCCAGACTTCATAAGTGCCTGTGGTACAATAGAACAGTATGCGACAGAGACAATGACTCTGGTGGTTTCGATAATAACTTTGTACATAGACCGGAAAATGGTATAAGTGGTAATTGTACTAAAATTACGTTTAACCAAAGTTTAACTTCACAGATAAAACAAGAGCTTTGAGACGGCGATGCCCGTTCTCTGGAATATTATACCCCACTGCCGCTGAGTCTCTTCTTCGTAGGATACACGTGAGTTGGTTGGGGCTAATTTATAGACGATTAAAGATTGTGACCCATGTTTATGCAGGTGACGTAAGTGTGCTGACCAATAATCCACAGAAATTGGGCATTTTAAGTGAAATCACGCGAGATTATGAACTGTATAGCCGGTGTAGACTGAATTTGGACTAATCTGTCAGCAAATGATTGGGGGAAACCTGTGCGACATGAGCTGGTGCTGAACTAGCTCTGAAGGCGGAAATAATTCAACTAGGACCCACAATTAATGTAAACCTAAAACTGATGTACTTATAAAATAGTCAGATAGAAAAATTTACATTGTTTTGCATTCCTTCATTCTCTGCCGTACTAAATACATCTCGCATACAACTAAATTACAGATGACCCTATTCCGAAGTTACTGTTTACTCTCATGGTTCGGAAGTTTTCTCTGTTTCATACTTCTTCTAACAGTCTGCAGCTGAGGTTCATACAGAACTTGATCTGTAATAGGATGGTACGAGAACACATCTTATGTTCTTCGATGTCTCCTTCATGAAAATGTTGCAATGACCGGAAGTATTTTTAAGTCTGTTACTGCTTCATACTATTGTGTCCTTCCCTGAAACGTTGTTTCATCGATTGCCTCTTGGAAATGAATTGCGCAGACAGTCGTTCTTTGTTTACATGCAAAGAGAAAACGTAGTACATTGTCTGATTTTTAACACCTAACTCACAGGCGCTGTGACAAGTCTGTCGTAAAACAATAGCCCATTAATTTCATTTTTACTGCGTCGTTTCTTCCTTTGACGGGCGGGAAAAAGCCTCGCGTTAATTTAGAATTTTGACATTCGCCTTTCAGTCCGCTTCTGTGACAGTTCTCTCGGAAAAACAATCACAAATTAATATCGTTTATAAACCGACAGCTTCGTAAGCAGGAAAAAACCGATATTTGCTTCTTTGACCGTCAACCTACAAATAGAAATGTTGGCTCTATCCCGTACCGAGAGGAAATAAATTCGTTCAGCGCTCTAGGAACTGTTGGCGCTAGAAACGATAACACGCCAGTCCAATCAGGTTAGCCTGTAAAATGCACAACACAATTTAGAATCATGTAAAGCACGAAGCCGCAGATGGATATTCGAAATACGAAACTGGTAAATTCCAAGTCAGTTTCAGCCATTATTAGGTCACCAGATAAAATATTAGTTCCCTTTGAAAGACTACACAGGTCGCTTTGGAGCTTTGCAGATGGTGTAGAACTGGTACCAGCGGATCATGTGATTCTCCACCGCTGACGTAAGTGGTGTGTACGTATCAGTCCATTGTATGGATTCAGTGCAGTGAGGTAGGGCGACGAGGAGATGTGACAATGTCAGAAAGCAGCTATCGTGTTTGGACGTCCCCATGTACACACCGTGAAACAATATGGCCGATATGATGGTGAATCGAGGCGGACTATACCGTCTACAAGGAATGGTGCACCTCTGGCAGCCATGTAATGCAGCGTAAGAACGGTGGTCGTAATACGATACTAATCGACGCGAGTGTCACGCCCCGTCAACAACAATACGCTTCAAATCCAACGGGAATTCTTTGATAAGTATAGAAGCTGAAGCAATGAATTAAAATTTGTGCCGCGCCCATGACTTGAACCTAGGTCTCCTGCTATCTAGGCAGATATGCTAACCACTACAACACTGTAGCATTATGGCTACCACCGGCCGGTGTGGCCGAGCGGTTCTAGGCGCTTCAGTCTGGAACCGCGCAACCGCTACGGTCGCAGGTTCGAATCCTGCCATGGGCATGGATGTGTGTGATGTCCTTAGGTTAGTTCGGTTTAAGTAGTTCTAAGGTCTAGGGGACTGATGACCTCAGATGTTAAGTCCCATAGTGCTCAGAGCTATTACGGCTACCGCGGGTGCACCCACTACGCTAGTCCAACGCTCTCCCTAACACAAACTTCAATTCACACTTACAGACCGTTTACCCCTTCTTAACCCTGGAATAGCAAGCCGGAGTAAAAAATTACCCCAGTTCATATAATTTTTTATCCTTTGTCGGTACTACTGGCATCTCGGGTGTGAGTCACTGTTTACCTTTCCATTCAGTATTGCTGTTCACGTGAGGAGGCTATAACCTGTCAGGCTTTATTCTCCATCATCCTTTATCAAATGGTTCAAATGGCTCTGAGCACTATGGGACTTAACATCTGTGGTCATCAGTCCCCTAGAACTTAGAACTACTTAAACCTAACTAACCTAAGGACAGCACACACATCCATGCCCGAGGCAGGAATCGAACCTGCGACCGTAGCTGTCCCGCGGTTCCGGACTGCAGCGCCTAGAACCGCACGGCCACCGCGGCCGGCCATTCTTTAAAAGATACACCACGATATCAAAAGTATCCGGACACCTGGCTGAAAATGACTTACAAGTTCGTGGCGCCTTCCAACGGTAATGTTGGAATTCAGTATGGTGTTGGCCCATTCTTAGCCTTTATGACAGCCTTCAATCTCGATCTCGCAGGCATACGTTCAATTAGCTGCTGGAAGGTTTCTTGGGGAATGGCAGCCAATTTTTCACGGACTGCTACACTGAGGAGAGGTATCGATGTGTGTCGGTGAGACCTGGCACGATGTCGGCGTTCCAAAACATCCCAAAGGTGTTCTATAGGATTCAGCTCAGGACACTTTCTTTCTTAAATTAGATCTCTGACAGTCTTTGTTAGGAAAGTATGACAGTTATTGTTATAGCAGAGGTTGAAAATAGCGCTTCAGTTGTAAATTACTTTATTTTCACACAACCGGTGTCGGACTGTTATTAGTCCATCCTCAGGTGTCGTAGCTGTGCTGTGGTCCCCGAGCGCTGCGTGTACCAGGCACGGTGTGCTGTCTTTGAGCACAGAACAGGGACTCCCTGCTATGACGATAACTGTCATACTTTCCAAACAAAGACTGTGAGAGATCTAATTTAAGGAAAAAAATTTATTCTGTCAGTATTATTCAAAAAAAAAAAAACTTTCATTATAAATGACTGCAGATCATGTGATTCTCCACCGTTGACGTAAGTGGTGTGTACGTGTCAGTCGATTGTATGGATTCAGTGCAGTGAGGTAAGTCGACGAGGAGATATGACAGTGTCAGAAAGCAGCTATCGTGTTTGCGAGGTGTGGCAAGTGCACTGAAGTGTAAAAAGTTATGGTACAGCTAAATGCACAGATATATATATATATATATATATATATATATATATATATATATATATATATATATATATATATATATAGCAGTATTATCGCGTCCACAAGGTATAAAAGTGCATTGCATTGGCAGAGTTGTCATTTGCCCTCATGTGGCAAGGTTTCCAATGTGATTATGACCTCACGATGGGAATTAGCACACTTTGAACGCAGAGTAGTAATTGGAGATAGACGGATGGAACATTCTGTTTCGGAAATCGTTAGGGAATTCAATATTCCGAGATCTATAGTCTCAAGAGTGTGCCGAGAATAACAAATTTCAAGTATTATCTCTTACCACGGACAACGCAGTGGCTGATAGCCTTCATTTAAAGACAGAAAACAGCGGCCATTGTGTAGAGTTGTCAGTGCTAACTGACAAGTAACACTGAGTGAAAAAAAAAAAACGCAGAATACATTGTCGGACGTCCGACAAACGTATCCGTTAGGACAGAGCAGCGAAATTTGACGTTAATGGGCTATGCAGCAGACGACCGACGTGAATGCCTTTGCTAACAGCACTACATCTCCTGCAGCACCTCTCCTGGGCTGGTGACGATATCGGATGGACCCTAGACGACTGGAAAACCGTAGTCGGATCGGATGAGTAACAATTTCAGTTGATAAGAGCTGATGGCAGGGTCCGAGTGTGGCGCAGATCCCATGAAGCCATGGACCCAACAAGGCACTGTGCAAGCTGGTGGTGGCTCCGTGAAGGTTTGGGATGTGTTTAAATGAAATGGACTGGGTCCTCTGGTCCAGATAAACCGATCGTGTATTGGATATGGTTATGTTAGTTTACGTGGAGAGCATATGCAGCCATTCGTGGTCTTTATGATTCCAAATGTGTTACCAGGCCACAATTGTTCGAGATTGCTTTGAAGAACATTCTAGACAGTTGGAGCGAATGATTTGGCCACCAAGATCGCTCGACATAAATCCCATCGAACATTTATGGGATGTAATGGAGAGATCATTTCATGCACAAAATCCTGCACTGGCAGCGCTTTCGCAATTATGGATGGCTATAGAGCCAGCATGGCTCAATATTTCTTCAGGGGACCTCCATCGGCTTGTTCAGTCCATGACGTGTCGATTTGGTGCACTACGCGAGGCTACGGTCGCAGGTTCGAATCCTGCCTCCGGCATGGACGTGTGTGATTTCCTTAGTTTGGTTAGGTTTAAGCAGTTCTAAGTTCTAGGGGACTGATGACCTCAGATGTTAAGTCCAATAGTGCTCAGAGCCATTTGAATCATTTTGAACTACGCCAGGCAAAAGGAGGTCCGATGCGATAATAGGAGTATCTTCTGTCACTTCAGTGTATAAGTTCATCTTTGTATTTGTGGTTATGGCAGTTCTACGAGTATGTAAAGAAGCTCTTTAGATAACTCCCATGATTACTTTAGATAATCCTTTACTTATAACCATCTGGATTTTTTTGTAGCCGTTATTATGAACCAGTGATTTTTTGGGTGACTAACGTCTCACAGTAAAGTGCACAATGAATATTATAGTGAAAAGATGATTCAATAGTTTTCTCGTGGGACAGTCAATGAAAAGTTTTACTTAATTATTGGAATTTAGGGTTTAATTAATCTCATTTACTTACTCACTAAAATGTGTAGCCCAGGTGGACTGCAGTCCTTAATTTTACCTTATTTTCTCTGATCAAACAAACTTTTTATTCGAATTACTTTCTTTACTGGTTATAGTGGGTTTTGAAAACGAAATACAGGGGAGCCGAGAAATGTTGCGACAAACTTCTAGGGGAATTGGAGCACATCATAAGAATTGAGACTTGGATAGCAACTCATTGACGCAAACGTCAAGGGTAAGTGGTTACAGGTCGAATATCGGAAAGGAAACAAGAGAGTCATTCATTTGGAATATTTATTGGACATAACGAGAACACATGGTGTATGATATGAATACAGCTGTAATGTTAAAACAGATGTCCGGCGTTTGTACTATCAGACGTCACGTGTGCCTGACGCCGACTGGGCATTGACTGCCGGATTGTAGCAGCTGCTCAGACGATTCTTGCTACGAGATATATTTCAAAATCCGCAGGACAGCGATAAATGAGAGATCTCATGGCTCACCACAGCAAGAAATTAGGGTTCGATGAATCCGGTGGTGTGAAGGTCAGGGAAGAACTGATCCAAACAGGATATCCGTGAAGCAAATTCGAAGAGATCAGTGCGGTTCACCAACACGATGTATTATATACTCACGCTGTATCCAACATGGCCAGTATAATACCGCTAACTTTCCTACACTCATTTTGATGCCACATGACACTTACGTCAACAGCCAGGAAATTCTCGCGCCTTCCTCATCAGGTAGCTTACAAAAGCAGCTGATTTTGAATGAAATCTAGTTTCAAAATTTATCATATTACTTTTGCCCTGTTAACCTTTTTCACGAATAAAGTCATGGATGTCAATAAGAGACGGTCTCTTTTGTGTCCACCGCTCTTTCGCGTAAACCCGCGTATGAACATTGCGTCTCTTTTAGTTACTATAGTGACAGGCCTTGGTGGCCCAACGACAGAGAGTGACAAATGGCGAGATCGTTCCTCATTGACCACGAGTTTCAGAAAGCCATTTGTTTCCCCTGCATTGTATTTTACCATTCTGGAGTAAAGCAAGAGGAACTGCTGCAAATCATTTGAACGTTCTGAATACTGATTCTGTTGTACAACATTTGTATATCGTAATACGTTTCGGCGTTTCATTTTACGTAAGCCAACATCAATAAACAATCGTACAGCAAGTCGATTTTGTGATGATGGTAACCGAATTCCATTTTCACAGTAGTTTTTTAAAGTAAAGTTTTGATTGAATATGATTCACTGATTATAACTAATTTGGTTTATATAATTATGAACGGTAATCTAGAGCGGTATAGGTCGTTTCCACTCTTCGCTGTAAAAGTAGAATAGAAGATGTAAGTGCAACTTTCGGTTAACTATTTCCAATCCTTACGGAGACATACAAACTAGTGTTGCTTGAGTCGGTGGTTCTACAAACAAGAGGAAGTATCTGAAAAAAAATATCTTCAGGTTTTAGACTTATTTTTGTCAGCTTCTGTTTACACTTTACAATTAAAGTTTTTGTTGCTTTTTATAACTATGCACTGTGACGATGGATTCGTGAAGTTGCCAAGTTCCATTGTCCGCTACTCTCGCGTAATGAACGGTGCGGAATGAAGAGCAGCTGTAATTTCGCTGCTCACTCATCTGTATAAGGCTGACTAAAGAATGAAAGGGCTTGACAATCGAAACCGAAACCTCGTAACGGCGCTCCAGTACCACTCTAGACAAACTTTGTGTTTTATTGGTCTGCGCTTTTACTACCCTCGGGGCAATAAAAGTCGAGTTGTTGACTTCCCCAAGAGAACGACGCGAAAGAGAGACAGATTCCGCTGATGTGCACATATCTGAGCGTTAACGACGAGCGAAGCATGCCCAAGCGCATGTTAAAAATAAATAAAACTGCGGGTGCTATTAATTGACACTTCGTAAAGCGGGGAACGTGTCAGACCATACACCAACATGCAGAGTGCCGGCTACACGCAGTCTCTGTAAAGTATACTGACAATCAATTATAATTAAAATTAATTATGACTAATGCTAATCTCCTCACATCGATAATTATGTGAATTACTTCTAGATTGGTTCAAATGGTTCCGAACACTATGGGACTTAACTTCTGAGGTCATCAGTCCCCTAGAACCTAGAACTACTTAAACCTAACTAACCTAAGGACATCACCCACATCCATGCCCGAGGCAGGATTCGAACCCGCGACCGTAGCGGTCGCGCGGTTCCAGACTGTAGCGCCTAGAACCGCTCGAGCTTCTAGATTAGTGTATGCACACACTTTTGAGCTTGTGTTAGGACAAAACGGTGAAACAGCCGCTGTCCTCCTCTGACCCTGCTCAGTTGTTCTTTCATACAGAATGACTCACCTAAAACTTGCACTGGAGATATTGCGGAAATGGAAAGTGCTGTTGATGTGCGGTTTGTACAGAATGCACTGGTAGTCAGGGGCTGGTATCGTCAGCCAATAAAGACATTGTAATAATACTTAAAAAGTGTATTTTTTGTGTAAACATACTCCTTTTCAACGGAATAATGCCTGTTGACAGTAACAAACTAAAATATTAAAAATTTGAGTGTCACTGGTGTTTGTTGGAAGATTATATTGCGAGTTGTTTACGAGGTATCGTAGTTTGAAAAATCCCCATACCGACACTTCTACAATACCTGTGATAGCACACACTAGAGAACAACCTAAGTGCATTCACTAGTTATGTGTATTCTGACAAGTAACGAGACAAATGACCATCACAAGTTGTGTTCAAAATGACCACCGCCAGCGGCAATACACGCTTCCAGTCTGGTATGGAACGACTGCGGCACACATGCTAGCATTTCAGCGGAGATACCGGAGAAATTTGCAGTAATACGCCGTTGCATATCGCCAAGTGTAATTGGTATGTGCCCGTACACAGCGTCTTTCAATTTTCCCCACAGATAAATGTCCGCAGGCGGCAAATCCGGGGACCGGGCAGGTCCAGATGCAGGTCCTCTGTACAGAACTCGTGAAGACATCTACATCCATACTCCGGAAGCCACCTGACGGTGTGTGGTGGAGGGTACCGTGAGTACCTCTATCGGTTCTCCCTTTATTCCAGCCTCGTATTGTTCGTGGAAAGAAGGATTGTCGGTATGCCTCTGTGTGGGCTCTAATCTCTCTGATTTTATCCTCATGGTCTCTTCGCGAGATATACGTAGGTGGGAGCAATATACTACTTGACTCCTCGGTGAAGGTATGTTCTCGAAACTTCAAGAAAAGCCCCTACCGAGCTACTGAGCGTTTCTCCTGCAGAGCCTTCCACTGGAGTTTGTGTGTCATCTCCGTAACGCTTTCGCGATTACGAAATGATTTTGTAACGAAGCGCGCTTCTATATCTCTTCTATCAACCCTATCTGGTATAGATCCCACACTGGTGAGCAGTATTCAAGCAGCGGGCGAACAAGTGTACTGTAACCTACTTTCTTTGTTTTCGGATTGCATTTCCTTAGGATTCTCCCAATGAATCTCAGTCTGGCATCTACTTTACCGACGATCAACTTTATATGATCATTCCATTTATATGATCATTCCATTTAGACACTTGTCTACATTGAGATTCAATTGCCATTCCCTGCACCATGCGTCAATTCGCTGCAGATCCTCCTGCATTTCAGTACAATTTTCCATTGTTACAACCTCTCGATATACCACAGCATCATCCGCAAAAAGCCTCCGTGAACTTCCGATGTTATCCAGAAGGTCATTTATGTATATTGTGAACAGCAACGGTCCTACGACACTCCCCTGCGGCACACCTGGAATCATTCTTACTTCCGAAGACTTCTCTCCATTGAGAATGACATGCTGCGTTCTGTTATCTAGGAACTCTTCAATCCAATCACACAATTGGTCTGATAGTTCATATGCTCTTACTTTGTTTATTAAACGACTGTGGGGAACTGTATCGAACGCCTTGCGGAAGTCAAGAAACACGGCATCTACCTGGGAACGCGTGTCTATGGCCCTCTGAGTCTCGTGGACGAATAGCGCGAGCTGGGTTTCACACAATCGTCTTTTTCGAAACCCATTCTGATTGCTACAGAGTAGATTTCTAGTCTCCAGAAAAGTCATTATAGTCGAACATAATACGCGTTCCAAAATTCTACAACTGATCGACGTTAGAGGTATAGGTCTATAGTTCTGCACATCTGTTCGACGTCCCTTCTTGAAAACGGGGATGACCTGTGCCCTTTTCCAATACTTTGGAACGCTACGCTCTTGAGACCTGCCGGCCGAAGTGGCCGTGCGGTTAAAGGCGCTGCAGTCTGGAACCGCAGGACCGCTACGGTCGCAGGTTCGAATCCTGCCTCGGGCATGGATGTTTGTGATGTCCTTAGGTTTAACTAGTTCTAAGTTCTAGGGGACTAATGACCTCAGAAGTTGAGTCCCATAGTGCTCAGAGCCATTTGAACCATCTTGAGACCTACGGTACACCGCTGCAAGAAGGGGGCAAGTTTCTTCCCGTACTCTGTGTAAAAGCGAACTGGTATCCCATCAGGTCCAACGGTCTTTCCTCTTTTGAGCGATTTTAATTGTTTCTCTATCCCTCTGTCGTCTATTTCGATATCTACCATTTTTTCATCTGTGCGACAATCTAGAGAAGGAACTACAGTGCAGTCTTCCCCTGCGAAACAGCTTTGGAAAAAGACATTTAGTATTTCGGCCTTTAGTCTGTCATCCTCTGTTTCAGTACCATTTTGGTCACAGAGTGTCTGGACATTTTGTTTTGATCCACCTACCGCTTTGACATAAGACCAAAATTTCATAGGATTTTCTGCCAAGTCAGTACATAGAACTTTACTTTCGAATTCATAGAACGCCTCTCGCATAGCCCTCCTCACTCTACATTACGCTTCGCGGATTCGATCTGGGGCCGGCGCGCCTACCCGAGTCCAGGAAGCAGCTCGTTAGTTGTATTGGCTACCCTGGCGGGTAAGATACATCTGGAGTATCCGGTCGTAATGCCCATGTACAGAAGTTAACACGATTCTCATAGTCGTTTCCATGCAGATGTTGATGGAGAGGGATGTAGCAGGCGTGTAACGTAGGTCGATGGAGAATGCGTAAGACACTTGATTCGGGGTCAGGGATTTTTCCTGCCTCGTGATGACTGGGTGTTGTGTGACGTCCTTAGGTTAGTTAGGTTTAAGTAGTTCTAAGTTCTAGGGGACTGATGACCTCAGATGTTAAGTCCCATAGTGCTCAGAGCCATTTGAACCATTTGACACTTGATTGACTTCGTTGCTTCCTCGTGCAATAGCGCGACAGCTAACGTGCGGATCAACTGCAACAGCAGCAAGAACACTAACTTCCTCCTCCTCTGTCGTCACTTGTCTCCTTCTGTTAGGTTGCCTATGGATTACGCTACCACATTCACTTAACTGGTTGAAGAGGCTGATAAATATTTGCCGAGATGGTAGACGTCTGTTGCATATCTTGCCGGATACACCATACAAGAACGAACTGCATTCTTCCTAAACTCTCCATACACCATGAGCATGTCGGCTTTTTCTGTATTGGTAAATCCTATCGTCCACTCATGACCTGCAGCTTCGACTGTCACACACTAATTAACTAACAAGTCGCAATGCACTCAAGCAACTCTCAAGCACACTGTAAGCAAACGTAACAACACCGGCAGTCGCATCAACGCAGGCTGAATGGCACAAACTTGTGTCGGTGTGGAAACTTTCCAAAATACGATATCTCGCAAGGGACTCGCACTAGTATCTTGCAACAAACACCACTGAAATTCTGATTTACCCTACAATTTGTTTGCTAATGTAAATGGGCATTGTTACATTTAAAAAAGTGTGTTTGCACAAAAATGGCACTTTCTAAGTATTATTGCTATCTCTTTATTGATCAACAGTACGAGACCCTGAGTACCAATGCATTCTGTGAAAACCGCACATGAATAGAACTTTCCATTTCCGCAATATTTGCGGTGCAAATTTTAGGTGATTCACCCACATACTACTCCATACTAAGCATTTGTGTAAGCATACTCATTTCAGAGACCGCTATTATATCTTTCGACTGGTATTAGTCGGTCATAAGTGTAAGATAATCATCTAATTAATATACGTAGGAGGTAATTTTTTTATATTAATAAAACATTAGCGTATTTTTCTTGTAGCTAATTTCATTTTCATGAAATCTGACGCTGTTAGGTTGCAGTATGTGTTCCATTTTAAACAATACTTTTTTATTCACGACTCTATTAACCGCATTGATTGGACTTGACACTAATTTAACTGCTTTGACTGTTAAGAGTCATCATCACAAATAAAAATACAGAAGATAAAACGAAAAAGTACTTGTAAACACAAAAAAGAAATCACGACAAAGAGAAGCAACAACGCACTAGTATCTTGTTACGAAATAGAGACGCCAAAGAAGTTCATGCAGGACACTGCGCCAAAAAGAAGTTTTCTCGATGCGCTAGATTAACTACAAAATTTCAACAGCAAGAAACAACTGGACCAGATTTCAAAAGAACAAAATGAATTTAACAAAAAATTTTGTTTTAAACGTTTTTTAAAATTTAAAAAGATTCTATTTCGTAGCTCCTTGCGGGAAAAGACCCCAAAATATGCGAAATAATATTTACTCAAATTTGTCAGTAAAATTAAAGATTTTTGTCACTGTGTCATGCAGTAAGGTTTGAATTTTCTGCTGAGTATTCGAGTATCTTTATTTGGCTTAATAACTATTTTTCCACTCCATAAATGTTTACATAGCTAAAATTTATTATGTCTTACGTTTTTAAAGAATATTTCAGTTTCTTTGCGTTTTACAGTTTCTTACTAAATTCTCTTGTTGACATAATAGACAAAAAACAGTTGTATTAAAACTGTTTTCATACATTAAATGTATATGCAAACATTGCTTGTTTCAACTTAATAAGAACAAATTAATATGCATACTTGTCATAATGTTACTTTTATTTGATTGTCATCGAGTTTGTAGTTTTAAGACCTAAATGAATATGCATTTCAATGTTTAATGTAAATTTATGTATTTTTTAAACAACTGTTAATTCTGAAAATAAATTATTCAGTATGCCAGTCATTATGAAGCATGACATCTATTTGTGTATATGTGTCTACATGAATTGCATGTGTCATACAACTGCAGCACTTATAAATTACAAAGCGGACATGTTGTACACAAAGTTTTATGACTTTATACATTTTGTATCGAGCTGTAGGACAACATTATATGTTTATACATGAAAGCTACATTCCTCACAGAGGCTATACGAATGCGAATTGTAGTTTTTTCTGTTTGTTGCAATGTGGTTGTTAACTATAGTTTTTCTTTTATATTTGTTGCATCAGATATGAAGGTGGCTAACGCAAAAGCCGGTAAATCATAATGACAAGCATATGCGATCAGTGACTGAAAGTAATTGTCTTAAGAGTGCCACTGCCAGCTTGATCACGGGCTCTCAGCGTGACGTTATGTCCGCCTTTGAAAACAACACTGGTTCACTTTTTGAAAAAAAAGGAAAAAGGAATGCATCACAATTGATGCACATCACTCCTGGAAATCTATAGGAAAGAAGTGTTTTACATCGTTGTTTGTTGGATTCGAGTACTTGTAAGTGATAGGTTTTCGCATTTTTTGGAGAATTGCATCTTGCTCCTTCCTTTTTTTATGGAGTAGTGGTGTATTACCGCTTGGTGGGCCGCTTATTGGAGTTCCTTTATGATCAGTGTTACATGTAGTTTCAGGTAGTACAACTCTGCATTCATTGAGATTTATTGTCCTCCTAGTTTTACTCAGCGATAAAATCATAGCTTATTTTTACGTTAACTATGAGTTAATGGCATTCACGTCGAGCAGCAGAAAAAATAAGAGCGTACAATTTCATGGTTTTTAGCACAGTTATTTTACTTCGTCCTATTAGGTTGTCGCTTAAGACAATACCGCCCATGCTGAAATTGGAAATCCTTATCACATTTGGCCAAGAAACATTCTGATACTGCTTTATTTTCCTGTTATAGTGAGAAACTTCTGTAACAGGATAAGCACCAGCAAAGCGGGATATCATGGTGAAAGTTTTGTTGGCTTTCCAGACAAGTGGTGAAATTATTAGCAACCCATTCCTCACTGTGTTCTCTGTTTTTCCCCTTCAGCTTTCCAACACTTGGAACAGGCTGTTCCAGACCGCATGAGCGAAGGTGGGCAGGCGTGGACAAGAATCAAGCGTGCGTACAGTGTTAAAGTCGGGCCGTTGAGTCCGTGAGCGTACTGCAAAGGCCGAACGTTCAAGGGCAGTGGCGGTCAAGCAGTTCGCGCATGCGCAGAACGCGTGCAATTACAACGTCTGACGGGTAGCCTATACCAGCTGCGCCCCAGCCTGCGAACGCCGTGGTGGAGACCCTGCTGGTTGACGGTGGGCTGTGTGTGAGGGGGGGGGGGGGGGGGGCGGGAGAACCTTGTCCGATAGGACAGCGTTGGAACGAACAGCCTCACTTTGCAATTCGGAATTCTGTTGCAACATACTTTTGTGAAGGGATGGAGGTCTTTGGAATCCATGTAAGAGGTATGTTCAAAAAGGAACAGGAAATACGCGTGGTGCATTAGTCCAAAACAAACGTTATTTTCGTTGTTGTGTTGGTAAACATGACTGAAAAATATCTGGACAGTGTTAGCCACATCGAATGTTTTATCTGTTATGATCTGTCCAAGAGTTTGCATGTTTTTTTGGTGGTAACGGCAATTTTTTTTTTATTCTGTATAAAAATGGATCATACTACTTGTACTGAATTTTGCTATACGAATGGGGCGAAATGCAGAATAGATTTAGAAATGTTAAATATTGCTTTTGATGAGTCTATTATGGGTAAAAAGACAAACCAAGTCGGCAAGACGTTGAGGATGACGAACTGCAGCTCACCACGCGCTGAAATTTTCGAAAACGTGGAAAAAAGTGGAAAAATGACTATGAATGACCTCCGAATTACAATCTTTCGGATATTGTGAGTATGAAACGTGTGACCGCGAAATTTGTTTCAAAACGGTTGAATTGCGAACAAAACAGCGGCGAATGCAAGTTGCTATGTGAAGTAAAAAAGCATACAGAAGTCAGAACAGGAGATGAAACACGTGTTTTTGTGTATGTCGTGGACACTATGGCTCAATCGTTCAGTTACGTCAGCTACAGCATTCTGAATCCCCAAGACAGAAAGAAAACCTCAACGAGTGCCGACAAATGTAAAAGTTATGCTATATTGTTCGGTTTTGACGGCACAGTACAGCACGAGGTTTTACCACAACGTCGTGAGATGAATAACGACTTCTACTTACAAGTTCAACATCGTTTGCGTGAAACAATAAAAAAATTAAATGAAAAAAATAACGCCCGGAAGTGTAGCAAAACAAGTCATGGCTTATGCACCACGATGACGTACCTGCTCACTCTTTGATGCTTGATCGGGAATTCTGGTTCAAGTACTACACTATAACGACTTCGTGGCCTCAATGTTCGCCACTCGCGGCCCCAGATGCCTTTTCTGTACCCCAAAAATAAATAAAACCTTAAAAGAGCGTCGTTTCACAAGCAAAGACAAGATTAAAAACGCATCGTTAAGAGAGCTAAAAGCTATATACGCTGAGTTCGGCTTTTGGGAAAAAAAGTTGACATACGTTTTTAACATCTAAGAAGGGTGTTATGAAGTGGATAACACTGATGCAGATAAATAAATAATATTCGTTACAAAAACATATGATCCCGTTATTTTTAGAAGACACCACGTATGTCATTAGTGGTAGTGGTGTGTATAAATCGTCGTGACACAATTTGTAGTGTGCATTCTGAGAAGTATCTCTAGTAAGCATCAGAACTGATTTTCTGATATCTTGTGCCTATTGTGATGTAGTGCGCTTGAAGAGGACGGTTGTTACGGGCTTCTTATGGCGCGCAAGAGCTTATAGGAGAGATTCTGCTTGCCTCTCTAGACTAACAAGGGCTGAGCTGCACCATCCACATGTCGTTGTCGCAAGTATCGAACTGAAAGGAACAACAACACAACAAATTCCCCCTCCACATCGCAAACCGTCGCTGCTACACCGAGACATTTGCCACTGAATTCCAGATTTTCATTCTACACTCCATTCCAGGCAAAATTATTGAGTATCTTTAACAATTATGTTCTTATTAATACTTGTTTCTTTCGCGTTTTGTTCTCTAGCCTTCCTGATTACAGTAATAAACAAACATGTTCGTTTCATTTCATCAGATGAATGTTTCCATCGTTAAGATAATTTTTTATCTTGCCAGGGGGCTTTACGGACTGAAGATTTTTCCATTTTCTTCAGACTCAGAAGATTTGAATGTCACTGCTTGGACACCAGTTTCCTAAAGCAATAGGACACAGTTCTCAAAAAACTTAAAAAAAAAGCGCCTTTGAAGGTCAGAAGATTAATGAGAGATATTAAATACCAAATAATTTATATTTCATCAACATGTTCTTCAGTATTACAGTGTGTATGTGGCATAATAGGTTTGTAATCATACGTTTTCCTGGTTCAAGTCTCGCTAGGAAACCGTTTTACTTTTTATTACATTCTATAATTATTGAAAACGGAAATGCTAATTATCAAATACTGAATAATAATTTTTTAATAAAAATGACATTTTATTTTTAATTAGTAATCATACGAAGTAAATTAGAATTTAATGTTGAGGGCTACGATGCACTTTACACAGACGATATAGCTTTCAAAACACATTTGTTGAAAATATTATCAAGTCGATTGATATTAAAAAATAGAAGGCATGGGAAGTATGCCAAAAATTCGTTCACATGATCATCTGATGCGGTTATTTGTGAGCAAAAAAAGTGGACAAAGTTGAAGAAGCATTTTTAAAGAATATTTCAATTTTTCCTTCTTTAAGGGGTATTAACGATATATTGTGCCCGTTTTTTCTCGATACTCATCTATATTCCCTGTGTCATTCTCATTTTTTTCCGTTTCAGTTTCTAGTTTTCAGGGTGGCCTCAGTTTGTTAATGAATAAAACTGGATCTTGTGATTATTTGAAGCAATATTTCCTAGCTCTATGGATGTCCTGCCTTTCATTATATGGAGTTTTCATTGAGAATCATTACCCAAGAAACGTAATCAATTTTCTTAAATTGCTATTGACAACAGACAGGTTGATTATTTTGAAAATCAACTGGCCGAATGGCTTCCTCCTGCTAGTCCAGTCTGAGCTCGTGCGTCATCTATGATAACCCTAGGCTACTGTCCTTCACGATAGCAGGTTTCATTTTCGACAGCTCTTTCCATTTGTTAAAGACATAGTCTTGCTTTCTTGACATATAGCGAAGACATTCTATCGCAACTAAAAGTCTCGTTTGAGTCGAAAAACAGCGAAAGTCACTCGTTTCTACAAAAAGGGTGATAACATCGAAAGCACAGAGCTGCAGGTAAATATCGTAGGCATACTATAAGATAAAAATATTATGACGTCCTGGAGGAAAGAAGTTTTTCTCAAAAAATTTTCACGAATTCATGGAAGACCACTCGTGCGAAACATAACACGTTTCATTCACATACGATATCTTGCTAATGGTTCAGCTGGACAGGTACACTATCAGACCAGCAGCATCGAGACATCCATTAACGGTAATTAATATGAAGTGTGTCCACCATTCGGTTTTATGGCGGCTTGAACTTTGGTGGGGACACTCACAATGAGGCGTCTCAATGTGTGTAGAGGAATGGCAGACAATTCTTGATCAACACCTGAACTCACAGAAGGTTGTGATCTCAGACACTAGGGTCAAGAGCGAAATCGAAGTTGTGACGTATCGCAAAAGTGTTCTCTTGGTTTCGGGTCGAGATCCTTGGGCAGCCCAGTCCATTTAAGAAATGTTATTGTCCACAAACCATTGCCTCCAGATGCTGCTGACAGGCTAAATTTTCATACCGATACAAACCAGCTCTTAACTGTTCCTCTACTGTTCGCAGTATACTATTGTGTAAGTTGTGTTCTCATCGCTCCGCACTCAGCATTTTCTTATGCGCAAAATGGGGACACACCCTATCGACGAAAAACACACCAATCCAGTCACACCACCTCCTTCATACTTCACTGTTGGCACCACACATGATGACAGGTAATGTTCTCCAGGCATCCGCTAGACCCAAACGCTTCCCTTAGATTTCCACAAAGTATAGTGTAATTCACCATTCCAAATCACTCGTTTCCAGTCACCCACAGTCCAGCGACGTCACCACTCCACCTCAAACGTCGCATAGCGTTGATTACAGAAATTTGTGGTTTATGAGGAGCTGCTCGCCCATTGTATAGCCATTTTTTTAAGTCTCTGCGCACAGTCATTGGACATTTGCATAGCTGGTAGCAATCTGGAACTCACGAGTGATATCTTCAGCTCATTTCGTGCGACTTTTTACAACCAGTCTCTGCAGTGCTCGAGGATCCCTGTCCTTCCGTAGTTTAGGTCTGCCTGGTCCTGGGTCAGCTTCGGTTGTTCCCTCCCGTTGCCACTTACCAGTCATATCACCAATAATCAACTTCGTCAGCTTTAGTTTTTCAATACCTTTCTGAGTCACTGACAGTATTAACAATTGGAAATAAAGGCCATTTTGCCCTCTAGTGTCGTAGGTACAGACATCACCTTTCTTCTCAAATTGTGGTGGATTATTTATAACGAATTTCATTAGCGAATATATGCATTGTGACGACACAGTTAAAATGCCTAGCTCCTTGAAGAGTTACCAACAAGATATCTGTGGTAAACAATACATTATTATTACTGCTCGCTTTTGTGCGCTCAGTACTTTCCTTATAAGTGATGAGTTACCATAGAAAATTATTCTGTAAGACATTATGGAGTGGAAATATTCAAAATATAAGAGGAGTTGATATATTTGTTTCCAAGATTAGCAATGATACGGAGAAGAGAAGTAGCTGAATTTAACTGTTTGAAAAGCTGAGTAATATGCTTCTTCCAGTTAAAGTTTACTTCAATACGCGCACCCAAAAGTTTAGAGAATTCTAAGCCATTTATTGACTCCTGCTCATGTGCTGCATCAATTGTTGGTATGAATATTTGTTGTGCAGAATGGAATGTAGTGTTTCTTTTTTTCTTAAAGATTTAGATAGGGTTCATTTTAAGCGAAACACTTGATAATTCTTTGGAAAGTATCATTTACCAACTCTTCCGTTTTTTCTGGCTAATGGAATTTATCATAACACTAGTATCGTCTGCAAAAACACCAATTTTGGTCGTTGAATGTTAAGTGGAAAGTCGTTCACATATACAGGTAATAGGAGTGGACCCCAAATTAAACCCTGTGGGACTCCATTTACGATTTCTCCCCAGTGACTAAAATGTTCGACCTTTCCGACATTGTATGAATAATTCAGCTCAACCTTTCCCGCTGTGTTTAAGTACGATTCAAACCAGTTCCACTAAAGCCATCAATTCTATAAAACTTGAATTTTTTTAAGAGAGTAATATGATCTACACGATCAAACGCCTTGGAAAGGTAAAAAGAAGAACGGGCGATATAGTACTATTTAAGATTTGTACTGTTTGATTAGTGACTGTATGAATAGCATTTTAAGTTGAGCAATCCTTCTGGAATTCAAACTGTGATATGCTAAATAATTTGCTTCCACTTAATTACGCTACTACTCTTGAGTACACTACTTTTTCGAATATTCTGGAAAAAAAAGCTGGGAGATAATTCTTTAGGTCTGGCTTGTCACCTTCCTTATGCAGTGGTTTAATAGATACATATTTTAAGCTGTCTGGAAAAATTCCCTGTGCTATTGATGCATTGCTCATATCACGAACGACATTACTTATTAAGTTGGAACAACTTTTCAGATTTCTGTATGAAATTCCATCAACATCGCCTGAGCTGTGGGAAGTGCTTGAGGTTAAGTCCGCGAAGGTTTGTTCTCAAAAATGGTTCAAATGGCTCTGAGCACTATGGGACTTAACATCTGAGGTCATCAGTCCCCCATAACTTAGAACTACTTAGACCTAACTAACCTAAGGACAGCACACAACACCCAGTCATCACGAGGCAGAGAAAATCCCTGACCCCGCCGGGAATCGAACCCGGGAACCCGGGCGTGGGAAGCGAGAACGCTACCGCACGACCACGAGATGCGGACGTTTGTTCTCGATGCTTGGCATTGTCAACCTGTACATTGAGCTCTGGCTTGTCCAGTCAGACTGATATCCTGTGTTCGGTTGCTGTAAAGGTGTTTGCTCTATTCGTGTTGTGAGTTTGGTTCTGCCCAACGAAACTGGCACTGGGTTTGTTGCTATGCATTATGCGCGTGGAAAGAGAGGTGCTTTGGATTTGTTACTTTCCAGACGCTGTGGCCGAGCGGTTCTAGGTGTTTCAGTGCGGAACCGCGCTGCTGCTGCTACGGTCGCAGGTCCGAATCCTGCATAGGGCATGGATGTGTGTGATGTCCTTAGGTTAGTTATGTTTAAGTAGTTCTAAGTCTAGGAGACTGATGACAGATGTTAAGTCCCATAGTGCTCAGAGCCATTAGAACCATTATTAATTTGTTATATTCTTCGTTAATGGACGATCGTGAGCATTCTAGATTGTGTCGCCGCCTTGTGTTCCTCTGCATTTGTCTCGAGTGTTGCGTTTGTGATTTTCGTGTTACTTCTCTGTTGATTAGTATGTCGCTTTAGGATTGAGTGGTTTAATGAACCGAGCTCCTTGTGTGTGGTTGTATGAATACGATATATAGTGTTGCTTACTTTACGGACGTGTCCATATTTGTTAAGTTGACCCATATAGAAATTAAGGAACAACGGATGTGTGTTCGTTGTCGCCCTGGTTCACTTTTCTTAGCGGCGGTGTTAATGTTTCATCTGAAAGGTGCTGTACCAAGAATTGTTCTCATTCTGCAGTGATTAATTGTCCCATGGCGGCTTCTACTGCTAGTCAGGCTAGTGCTTGTTTTGTTATAAAGAGGTTCGGTCCCCGCCTTAGACCGAACACCTGGTTTAGGTTACGGCTAGTGCTCATTAGCGTAGTCATAGTTCATCATAAGGACCTACGGGCGTAGTTACATGCGACGCCTAGCTTGTTAAGGTTAACTAATTGTGAGCGCTCAGGTTTAAGTAGCTTGGGTGCAGTTAGTGCGGCCGCTACTGTTTCTATTAAGGTCTGGTAATTTTGGTAGTGACGGGTTACATGGAAAGGTGTTAACTACGTCACTAATTAACGGTGGATGCTCGCTTCCTACCCGTAGTGCTTGTTTTCATGTTTGATATTTTTTGAGGTCAGAACCTTATTAAAAATTTCGTGATAATGATATGAAAAAGCTCGTGTTTTTTTGTGTGGTTGTGAATGTCACAGGACAGTTTGTTGTCGCTTGGAATGAGACCTGGCTGCTTGTTCAGATATCTGTTGCAGAGCAAGTGTTTTCCGTTTTCCGTGCGTCTTTCTCGCTCGGCAGTCGGTGGGGTGCGTGCGCGCTGGCTTCGCCGTTGACGCCGCATTGGTCCAGCCTGAACGTGTTCTCACTTCTGGCAGCTGGCTAACTTAATGGGCTACGGGTGTTTCAAATTGGCACCGCATCCGGAGAATCCCTGCCGTCAGTCACTCAGGTAAAATCCAATGAACAGACCACGTCTGATGTCACTTAGCTCTCCTAACGGACCCATTCTGCTATTTAGACCGGTGAGTCTGCCCCTTGTGACATCTAGCAGTTAATTCCGCATTACACAAATGTGTCCGGATAATTTTGATTAGATCGTGAATGTCATACGCTAGGTAAAACTTTAACTAAAAGGACTCAACACGCTAGCGAATGTTCAAGAAGAAGAAGGAAAAAAAAAAAAAAAAAAAACACCGAGCATTCCCCTAGGAGGCCTAATACAACCTCTAATGTTTTCGACACATATTACAAATTTAACAAGTAGTCAAGTAGTGTTAGCAGCACTATGACTGTTCATTGACTACGTTTTTGTCTACAGGACAGTTGTCTTTTGACGTTCGTAATAATGCCCATAACAAAAAGGAAGCACTTCTTAGTATCCGATATCAAGATTAGTGGTGAATAAATGGAGCACGTAACTTTGAATAAATATTTGCGGATAGGAAACGGGACGAACACTTAAAATCAGTTGTAGGGAAGGCAAATTGAATACTTAGATTTCTTCATAAGACATGAATTACAAAGAAATAAACTAGTCTTCGAAGTCCTTATCGCGTAGGCATGGCAGCAAAAATTGAAAGAACTCAGAGGTGAATTATTAGGTTCGTAACAAATATTTATTTTTAAATTTTTACATCCCTCTGTCTGACGTTATGAATCAACAATTTTTGAATAAAAACTGAATGAAACACTGACGGTTTCAACACTGATATAAATACTGTTAATTTTTAAGTAAAAGACAGGAGGATAACTATGTAGATCCAGAATGTTCAGTAGGTTAAGTTGTCGTTTATATATCCTCACTAAGCTTCTACGGATTTCACCACGCCCGGTTCCTAGGGGAATCTAGTAAGACATTCCAGCAGAAGGTAGGAGACGAGATACTGTCAGAAGTACAGCTGTGAGGACCGGGCGTGAGTCCTGCTTCGGTAGCTCAGATGGTAGAGCACTTCCCCGCGAAAGGCAAAGGTCCCGAGTTCGTGTCTCGGTCGGGCACACAGTTTTAATCTTCCAGGAAGTTTCATAGTAAGACATTGATCGCATATGCGAACAAAGCAATAGAAATATGGTAACGCCAGGTAGGTACATAACACATATAAAGTGCAAATAACTGACCTAGGTAATAGGAAAACTACCGTACTCTACGCCTACTTAAGATAGTCTACGATAGCCTATAGTAGTTTTGCAACTCTAATAACGAGTCCAAATGCGGGATCATCGCTCTAGAATTGGTCGCACTACTGTCTCGCATGCTGTCTTTTATACATGCACAGCACTTTTCCAGAAACTTCGGAAAATCTTAATGTCTTCCATTTGCACTTCCTAAAGCTTTTCTTAAGTCTAGCAGTATATTAGAATAGAAATGTTTGTCATAATAGTGACAACTAACATGGTCGAAGATATAAAATAATAGAAGTAGAAACATTACAGTAAATATTGTAGAGAGCACACACACCTTTGATCCAAGGCAGTATTCGTATGTGCAAAACTTCAGTATATTTTTATATAGTGGTGGAATTTATTTCCACAGCACGCAAAAGACGTCTGGAATTTCATGGACATACATCGTGAATGGACGACACACTGTTAATCACAACAATCTTTTACATCATAAATGGGACTTGAAAGCGAAAATAAGATGGCTAGTCGGTATCCAAAGGGATCTGTAAGAAATTGCTGTCACTTCCACGAATAGTGTCAGACCAGGGTAGCGGAAATCAAATCGAGTAAAATTTTCTAAATAACCTTAGATCGGATAGCTACGACCATAAAACGGCAGCCAATCAGCGATGAGACTGTGAAAGTGCCTCATTTAAAGTTAATTGCCACAACTAACAGCTGGTATGCTAAAGAGTGCAGTTATTAATTAAACTACCTGAAGATAATGGTTTCAGCTAAATAGTCGTAGCTAGGCAGACCTTAAATTCCTAAGTTAGACGCGATTTTACTGTTACGTTTACTGGTTAAAGCTGGACTAATAAGTTAATTACGTTAAAAGTACCGTACTGCTATTAATTTGTTAGGGTAGCAAGCATAACACAGCAGCAGCTTAGTCGGACGAAGCCGCACTGCCAGACACACGCAAAAACGTTCGCTTACCGGAGAAACTTCCGAGCGTTCGTCGCTGATTGGCTGTCGTTTCACGGCAATAGTTCCACAACAGTGAACTTCCGATCTTTAGTTATTCGAAAAATTTTTCTCGATTGGACGTCCCCTATCCGGTTGTGACACTGTCAGGTTGTTTTTCTCCACCCTGTATAGGCAGAAGATCGACTTTTGTAAGTTCGCATCCAAACAACTGCAAGAAAGAAGTCAGAAGACAGAATCGTAGTGACAGGGCGAAACAGTTTTGGAAAGATAAGAAGAACAAGAAGACTAAGGCTAACTCATATTTCTACACGCTCTTTAAAGTGTCAAACAAAATATTAATAGAAATAATATCGTCGTCGTTATATTTACATGACTACTGGATTCGATTGTTCTTCATTTCCAAGCAATACATAGAGCTCAAGAACACAGTGTTTACTTCATATCAGCTAGCTGTAGCTGCCAGCCGCGAAGTAAATACTATAAATAAGATTTTGTTGAGTCAAGCAGGAACAATGGTCAAGATATAAGAAAAGTTATTAAAAGTGCATTCAAATGGCCGCGTCGCCTCATAGAATTTTCATACAACTTGCAATAATGATGCATAGAAAGAAGGATCCTTTATTGTATGATTATATGATAGCGAACAAACACTGATAGCAGTTACTTCTGTAAAATATCTGGGATTATGCATGTGGAACGATTTGAAGTGGAAAGATCATATAACATTAATTGTTGGTAAGGCGGGTACCAGGTTGAGATTCATTGGGAGAGTCCTTAGAAAATGTAGTCCATCAACAAAGGAGGGCCGGCCGCGGTGGTCTAGCGGTTCGAGGCGCTCAGTCCGGAACCGCGCGACTGCTACGGTCGCAGGTTCGAATCCTGCCTAGGGCATGGATGTGTGTGTTGTCTTTAGGTTAGTTAGGTTTAAGTAGTTCTAAGTTCTGGGGGACTGATGACCACAGATGTTAAGTCCCATAGTGCTCAGAGCCATTTGAACCATTTGAACAAAGGAGGTGGCTTACAAATCACTCGTTCGACCTATACTTGACTATTGCTCATCAGTGTGGGATCCTTACCAATTCGGGTTGACACAGGAGATAGAGAAGATCCAAAGAAGAGTGGCGCGTTTCGTCACAGGGTTATTTGGCAAGCGTGATAGCGTTACGGAGATGTTTAACAAACTCAAGTGTCAGACTCTGCAAGAGAGGCGTTCGGCATCGTGGTGTAGCTTGCTGTCCAGGTTTCGAGAGGGTGCGTTTCTGGATGAGGTATCGAATATATTGCTTCCACCTACTTATACCTCCAGGGGAGAACAGGAATGTAAAATTAGAGAGATTCGAGCGCGCACGGCGGCTTTCCGGCAGTCGTTCTACCCGCGAACCATACGCGACTGGAACAGGAAAGGGAGGTAATGACAGTGGCACGAAAAGTGCCCTCCGCCACACACCGTTTGGTGGCTTGCGGAGTATAAATGTAGATGTAGATGTACCTTTCTCGCAATGTGGGGTACAGCACTGGAACACCTCCCCCCCTCCTCCCCCCCCCCAAGTTACCAAGCTAAACGCGTTGGTGGATAACACTGCTAGTAGAATAAGATAACGTGACCCACGTCATTTATCCCTGCTTCTGATATTTCTCGCACAACATCGGTGTTATGTGAACTGGTTCATCAGAACTTTGTTTGAGACAGTCGGGGCGACATCATGTGAAGTGGTCCGTACTGTAAGGGCCTCAATTCAGATGAATGCTTTTCAAGTGAAATGATAGATAATGTTCAATTCCCAAATAATATATACTGAGTTTTAATAACAAACAACGATTATAGCCACCAATATACTTGATATTATTTCGTAACATTATTTCGTACCAATTTGATGTAGTTTATTATACTTTGCCAGAGTACACAGAAAAACGCCGAGATCATTTATTGGTGGACAACAGACATTGACAATTAGCATGAAATGATTTACAGTGCTGTGTACTTTCGGTTGTTGTAATTCAGTAAAGACTTCATCATATAACATTATCATATACGCTTTCCTATAATTATGTGGCCTTTAAAATCCCTAGTTGCCAAGTTATCAAATGGTACCATTTTGTGTTTCTGAGGAAAATCACTGGTCGCTTCATTTTCAACTACTGACATCCAACAAAGGTCACTACAAACTTGTTTACCCTCTTCAACTTCGTGACAGTAGATACCTCGTATCACTCAAATTGGCAGATTGTATTGAAATACACTCTGCTATGTACACCTGGCGGTCGAGCGGTTCTAGGCGCTTCAGTCCGAAACCACGCGGCTGCTACGTTCGCAGGTTCGAATCCTGCTTCTGGCATGGATGTGTGTGACGTGCTTAAGTTAGTTAGGTTTAAGTAGTTCTACGTCTAGGGGACTGATGACCTCAGATGTTAAGCCCCATAGTGATTAGATCCATTTGAACCATTTGTACGCAAGGCTGTTGGGTAAACTGGCCGAAGGTCGCCTCGGTTGAGCCAGTCGGAACGTATATATTTCATCATATCACGAATGAGGACATCTTTTAACTTGATTTTATACAGGATGTTCGTAAATTCATGTTACAAACTTCTGGGGCTTGTAGGTAAGGGTGAGAATATAATATTTTGAGTAGGAACCCATGTCCGGAAACTTACCGTTTCCGTGCTACAGCCGTTTGAAAACATATATGCTAGTTAGATATTCAACAGGGCAGTCATGGTGGGAAGGGGGGGGGGGCTGGTGGTTACGTCGGATCGGCTGTCATCTGACACCTCTGACCTGGTTCGAGCCTGATTCACGTGTCTGTGAGTTTTAGGGCAACATGGCTGAATACACGTTTGCAGAATACACCGACATGATCCTTCTGAGTGGCGAAGCTGACGTTAATGGAAGAGCTGTTCGCCACATTTATCGAGATCGTTCTCCAAAACGTCTGACTCCACTGCACACCCGTTTCGCCACTATTACACAGCGGCTTTGAGGAAGGGTACCTTCATCGTTAACAGGCGTGACTGGTACTCTAAGGAGACGTCACACACCCGAATTGGAAGAGGCTTTACCGCATTACGTTGAAGAGAAGCCGTCAACGAGTACACGAGAAATTCCATTGGCTACTAATGAGTGGAATTGTAAAACAAGTAATGTACTAGATCACGCCCAATCAATTATTTGCAAAGTGGCCGCGCGTTATCAACATGTTTTGAAATGGTTGTAGCACAAAAATGGTACGTGTCCGAACATGCGTTCTCATTCAAAATATTATCTTCTTACTACACTCTAAGTCCTAGAACTTTGTAACTGGAATTTTCGAGCACTCTGTAGATGGAATCCTTGAAGCTGCAGATGTGATACTGCGACAATTTGTCACACTGTTTTAAAATCAGACATCTTTTTCCGCTCTTCCGCCTGCTTAGCTGAGTGGTAAGGCGTTTGCCTGGCATGCAGCGGATCCGGGTTCAAATGGCTCTAAGCACTATGGGACTTAACATCTGAGGTCATCAGTCCCCTAAACGTAGAACTACTTAAACCTAACTAACCTAAGGACATCACATACATCCATGCCCGAGACAGGATTCGAACCTGCGACCGTAGCAGCCGCGTAGTTCCAGACTGAAGCGCCTACAACGGCCCAGGTTCGATTCCCGGTCGTGTTGGACATTTTCTCCGTTCGGGGACTGGGTGTTGTGTTGTCCTTATCATTATCTCACCATCACCGACACACAAATCGCACAATGTGGCGTCATCTGAAATAAGGATTTCAATACGGTAGCCGAACTTCTCCGGATGGGGCCTCTCGCTCAATGCCACACGATCATTTCATTTCATTTTTACTTGTTGGTTCTATTGCTTGTTTGCAGCCATGTCTGTAATATACTGAAGATTCGTTCATACGTTCACAGCAAATGTTTCATAGGAAAAAAGATTCTGTCGCAAGGAAGGAAAGAATGACCACTAACTGGGAGGCTGTCTTCTTCTCTCTTCTTCTTCTTCTTAAGATTCTGTCGCAAGGAAGGAAAGAATGACCACTAACTGGGAGGCTGTCTTTTTCTCTCTTCTTCTTCTTCTTCTTCTTCTTCTTCTGGAAGCAACCTGTGTCAATCAGGGAAAGGAGCACTCTAGCCAAATAATGGTTTTTATTCTGCAGCCCACACCCCTCCACCCTTCTGTAACTGTCGGTATTTCTAATGGAATGTCATATTGTATGTCATCAAACAAGAAATGCCGCATACCACTGGAGCTTCATGATAACAATATGTCTTAGCCATCCTGTCTTATGTGTCACATTGATGAACCAAACTATTATGATCACCTGCTTAACAACGTGTTGCTCCACCTTCAGAACTCAATGCAAGAGCGATTCTGCAAGGCATGGATTCGAGAAACCCTTTGTAGGTTACCGGAGGTACGTGACACCAGATGTCTACGTTTACGTCTAGCAGTTTCCGTAGATTAAGGACCGATGATCCGTGGTCGCGGTCCTGCCTCCCGATAGCGACCTAGATCTTTTCTTCATGGATAAGGTCAAGCGAATTTGTTGCCCAAGCGATCAATGTGAGTTCACTATCATGCTCCTCAAACGACTCTAGTATGGTTCTGGCCTTATGGGGCTGGAAATTGCTAACGCCCCATGTTCAACAAAGTGCGCACTTTGGGCCTCTCTGCATCGACGGTGCGGTGTGCGGACATTTGCCACGCCGGACATTTGCCTCCGAAGGGTTGGGTCCCTTGTCTCCCCCTCCTCCTCCCCATCGCTTACTGAGCCTTTCCGCTGGTTTACTTAACATAGAACCAGAATCTCTCTGGATTTTCCGCCACATTTCTAGAGAGAGTTTCGTTGTGGAAACTATAAAATGCATCACGCATTGAAAACCGCACCAAATTTCGAGCCTCAGTAAAACTTCACCAACCTTGGAGATCTTGCGTTCGTCTAAATTTTACTTGCCTTTTTCGGTGCTCCTGCAGCAGCTTTCTGTCATGTTTTGTGTACCGTCGGGGATCAGTTCCGTCTCTTATTAATTTATTTGGTATGAATCTCTCGACTGCTGTTGATCTCTCTGGATTTTCCGCCACATTTCTAGAGAGAGTTTCGTTGTGGAAACTATAAAATGCATCACGCATTGAAAACCGCACCAAATTTCGAGCCTCAGTAAAACTTCACCAACCTTGGAGATCTTGCGTTCGTCTAAATTTTACTTGCCTTTTTCGGTGCTCCTGCAGCAGCTTTCTGTCATGTTTTGTGTACCGTCGGGGATCAGTTCCGTCTCTTATTAATTTATTTGGTATGAATCTCTCGACTGCTGTTGATACTATTTCTTTGAACTTATGGATTGGAGACTGTCTCTTAAAAAGACGTCAACCGAATTTTTAGTTGCTTTTATAAATAAATATATTTCGCGTTTAGTTTTAGTGAATTTCTTTGTTACGGAATTGAGCCTCGCCACGACTGTGTGTTCACTAATCCCTGTATCTGTCGTGATGCTCAGGATTATTTGTGGCTATGAGGTCAAGTGTGTTTTCGTAACCATTTACAATTTGAATGTCCTCGTGAACTAATTGTTCAAAATAATTTTAAAAAAAGTATTTAGAACAATTACGGAAGTTGTTTTCTATCTACAATTGGGTCTGAAAATGTATTTTTGTCAACATACGGAGGGTAGACTGAAGTCACTGCCAACTATAATTGTATTAGTGGGGTACCAATTTGTGATGAGACTCAAGTTTTCTTTGAACTGTTCAGCAACTATTTCCTCTGAGACCGAGGGGTCATTAAAAGGAGCCAGTTATTAATTTATTCCGGTTGTCGAATAAAACCTCTGCCCATACTAAGTCACAGGAACTATCTGCTTCAATGTCGCTTGTGAGTTGGAACACACATTACATTACTTTTCCGTAAGTTGTGCTTCTTGTTTCTGTTGTAGTGCAGATCATTACAATTACGGCTTTTCCCTCCAAAACCTAGGATGCTTTGTCTGTGACCCTGTAAATACCAGAGCTAAACAATGCAGAATAACAACGTACGTTACAAGCATAGCATTCTGTATTACTTCATTTCCTTATCTCTATTTAGTGAACATATTTTCAGTCATGTTTTGAACATTGTCCCGCTACACTTTATTAACTAATGTTTCGCCGCAAGGTTAAATGGCTCTGAGCACTATGGGTCTCAACTTCTGAGGTTATTAGTCCCCTAGAACATAGAACTAGTTAAACCTAACTAACCTAAGGACATCACACACATCCATGCCCGAGGCAGGAATCGAACCTGGGACCGTAGCGGTCTCGTGGTTCCAGACTGCAGCGCCTAGAACCGCGCGGCCACTTCGGCCGGCTCGCCGCAATGGATATTGCATTTTAGAGAGTAAATTAATATGGAGTATGTCGTTCTTCTTTTCAAACATTCACATACCCATTTCTTCTTTCCTTATTGTTTTTTGGTCATGCAGTTGTAATTAAAGTAGGCACAAATGCAGCGATCAAAATGAAATGATTAGCGTACATACGTATTCTCTTTACATCGTTCCTTTCTTGTTGCTCTCATGGCGATGGACTGTTTCTATTGCAATCAGTAAGCGGAGAGGAAGCTACCGTACAGACAGAGGAATCTATGTTTATACTTGGCAGAACTAATTACATACCGACATAATCGTCGGTATTGCTTTCGTTTCCCAAAAGTTATAAGTATTTCGATTTCGGAAAAGAAGCTCTGTAATTGGTCAAGATGTCGAAGAAGAAGGTCCCTTACGTACTGGTTGTATCGAGTAAGACGTGGAGACAGCGGTTTGAAAGCGGACAGAAGTAGTACGAGGAAGGGCGTCCCTTACCTGAGGGATCGCTACCTGGCGAAGGGGCAAGTGTGGCAAATGTCCTGCGTGGCAAATGTTCGGCGTGGCAAATGTCCGGCATTCGACGGTGCGGTAGAATTCGGAATTCGCTAAGGGATGTTCTGTTCTGTTCTCTACCAACGCCAAACCTCTTCATGCTGTAGAAAATCTCATGAGTGAGGCAGATAGCAAAGGTATGCGCACACTTGAGTGCTGCGTGGCCACTTGTTTTAGATTTTTCCGGCGAGCACAAAGGGGCACGCTGGCTATGGCACTGCATCCGTGTGACGAACGGAGTCGGCGGCAGTCGTTCGCCATCGCACCCTATCCACGCTGTTCGGTCTCACTCGCTTCTGGGCGAGCACTCGGCGAGTGCGACCTAACACATTTTGTGATCCCCTCCACGCAGCTAAAGCCGTCCTCTTACGGAACGTAAAAACGCCCGTGCTCGACGAGCTGCTGACGTCACAGCGTGGAATACCACGTTCCACTACACTGCGAAGAATGAAATGAAAAATCCGGCATGTCAGATGTTTTCCTCGTGGAGAGGAACGTGGCCAATAAGGTGCGGTATCGTTTATACATTGCAAGCAGAACTTAAGAGCCGTCGTATTGCGCGGCGTTAAGTTCCATGTTTGGCATTTCTTTATTATAGAGTCGGAGTGAATGTAAGCCGTCAGAGCACCAGCACCTTGAGAATCTCTCAAGAACGCGCTGCTTTAAATGCGATTTGTTATAATAAGATGCCAAGAAAGTGCTTACCAACAGTTAAAGACTTACCGTATTTGATGCTTTTAGTGATATAACTTGTGTTTTATGATAGTATACCGTTTCAGTGCTATGCACAATGATGATCCATTAAAAGCGCGCCGGCCGAAGTGGTCGTGCGGTTCTAGGCGCTGCAGTCTGGAACCGCGAGACCGCTACGGTCACAGGTTCGAATCCTGCCTCGGGCATGGATGTGTGTGATGTCCTTAGGTTAGTTAGGTTTAACTAGTTCTAAGTTCTAGGGGACTAATGACCTCAGAAGTTGAGTCCCATGGTGCTCAGAGCCATTTGAACCATTAAAAGCGCATCTTCTCGGATACAATTTGTCATAGTTAAATATCAAATAATGACTTTTGTGGATACAGCGTTTTAGGGTGTATACCATATAACTGAGGCGCTGCAACCACGTTGAAGAAGTATTGTAGTTGAAATTACAAAACGAATCCCGATCTTGAGATCTATGTGATCTACGGTACTCTAGAGTCAATACAACATCGAGAATATGGATATTACACATGGAGAGATTGACGTTAGACGCTATACTTTAACAATGTTAAATTTAAAACCGAAAACGAGATGGAGATTAAACTGAGTTAAAGAATAACTTCAAGTAGTACGTACGTCAGAGCGCTGTACAACGTAATGTTGTTTTCCTATACTAGAAATTTGTTGTTCAGGTCATGGACGAATCCAGAATCTTCTTCGCGATTTTCTCCACTCTTCTGGAACAATCACTAACAAAGTTAACGCAGACATTTTACGCGCCGCCATTTTCGTAAAGAAACTATGTGATTTGTGCGCCAGATGCAGCCAAGATCAGCCGCAGGGGAGTGCCTGCGTCGCAAATCACGATGAGCAGCCAGTTCCGTTTCAGAGCGTGCAGCAACCACGACGGTCAAACGTCTGGCGTGCTTCGCGGTGAGAAACACATTCCGCGTGAGGGCGGCTTAAAGAAACATGACGGGTATCACTTCAGAACGCCGTGTAAGTCCTAGGGTAGAGCATCGAGCCTACACACACTGCCATCTTGCAGCCTTTGTGCATCCCCGTAGCTATGCAAGCCGCACGAGATACTGTGCCATTAGAAGAGGAAATGTCGGTACCCTTCGGCAACTTCCTTAGTGCTGTACGAATTTTAATCTCGCTCTCCTTCACACAACACAACCGTGTGAATGCTACGCAATCGGGCACGTATTTTCTGTGCTCTAGCTCTCGCGTGCTCGCAAGTGCCTGTGCACTCGAAGTAACGTAGTTCACAGAATACAATGCTAGTTCTTGCCCTGAGCTGTTAGTGAGCCGCTTCCTAGCTTGTTGCTCGAAAGCGTACAAACTTAAGGCAAGAGATGCGACATCGATGGACGAAGAAACATCGGTGGCAGATACCAAGGAAATCGTAGTTGTGATAACAGAGTGATCTGTAGCATAGCTCCAGTTGTAGCTTGAGCTGGAAATTGACAGTTTGGCTGAGAGTTAGCTGAGCGAAGGAAGGTGAATAAGACATCTTAGTTGTGATGATATACTGCCCTATAGCTCGAGGTCTAGATGAGGTTTAAATGTGACAGTTTGGTTGTGAACTGCCGTAGCCAAGAAATATGATCCCAGGAGAATAGCTGTAATTCTCGTTGTGACTCGTTTTTGACGCACATTGCATTTAGATTACCGTTATAGCCCGTCAATTTGATAACGTCATGGGTCAAAGCAGAAGGGTAATATCAGTAGGTTCAAAAATTCTTATTTCTCAGCGACAGAGACCTTTTACAGTTCCGTAATGCTGACCAATTGCGCATTGTGATGCACCTAAAACTTGCTATGGAGCTCATTTCAGGGATACGTATACTCCTTGGTGATGCAGTTTCCACTAACGTTAGTGCCCCTGCTGCTTGACTGGCTCTGGCTTGCAGGTTTATCTGTCGGCTGCCTCAGAAAGCCAATACGCAGTTAATTTTAAGTGCTTCGTGGCTGTATTTCCGATACTCTGCTGCGAAGCCTTTTATGGTCCATTAGTGCGGTTGCGAAACATTTTGTTGAATTGCCGCCTCTTTGGTAGACGATTTTATACGCTCCCATTTTGCCAGACCCCGCCGTTATGGTTCTCACGTTATGACAGTGAGCATTACCATTGTGAAAATCATTTCAACAATGTGTGAAAAGCGTGAGTAAGCGAGAACTACAGTTGTAACTTCATAAAGAATGCAATTTACGTTTTCAGCTACGTTTTTATATCAAGGTTTGGCTTAGTGCGACGCATTTCGGTAGCATACTGCCACATCGTCAGACCTTCAGGTAATTACAAATCATTTTAATTGATTGTACGAGGGTTGGAACTTTAATAGTGGCAACTATTTATTTACAGCTCATACAAAATAGGTACGTGTTACAAGGTTTTAATGACCTTAAAGTAGTCACCAGCATTGTGTATAACCCGTTGCCAGTCAGCGATATGGAAGTCGTAGGATACTCTTAGCAGTGCCAGTTGTGTTGACAGTTCGAGAGGTGCGGTCTATTGCCTGAAGAATTTGTAGCAGTTGTGAAGCGAATGCCGTGAAGTGTTTCTTTCAGTTTAGAAATCGAGTTGAACTTACGAGGGGTTAAGTCAGAGGAGTGCCGTGGGTGGTATAGCACTTAGTAGCCTCACCAGTCAAACAAATGAGTAACAGCTTGCACTGTACGTGCTTGAGCATTGTCATGCAAAATGACGGTCAGGTCCTGCAGAAAGTGTCATCACTTCTGTCTCTATGCTGCTCATTTTTGGAACACAACCTACGGCCAGCTTAGAGACAGAAGTGATGACACTTTCTGCAGGACCTGACCATTTTGCAGGACAATGCTCAAGGACGTACAGTGCAAGCTGTTACTGATTTGTTTGAATGATGGGGCTGCTAAGTGCTATACCACCTACTGCACTTCCCTGGCTTTAAGCCCTCGTGAGTTCAATTAGATTTCTAAACTGAAGGAAACACTCCGCGGCATTCGCTTAAGACCTGCTAGAAATTCGGCGGGCAATAGACCGCGCCGCTCGAACTGTCAACACAACTGGCACTGCTAAGAGTATCCTACGACTTCCACATCGTTGGCAACGGTTTGTACACAATGGTGGTGGCTACTTTGAAGGTCAGTAAAACTTTGGAACACATATATATTTTGTACGAGCTGTAAATAAATAGTTGCCACTATTAAAGTTCCAACAATCGATTCCTTCTTTTAGTCCAGTGACGACATAAATTTCTGTTTTCTCCAGTTCGATTCAGTGTCTCCTCATTAGCTATTCGACTCCTCATTTATTCTTTGCATTCTTCTGTAACATCACATTTCAAAAGCTTCTATCCTCTTCTTACCTGAACTACCAGTCGTCCACGTTCCACATCTGTACAAGGCTGCACACAAGACTATTGCCCTCAGAAACGACTTACTGACATTTAAATTAGATTTCAACTAACCACTCTTCTCTGATATACTTTCCTTGCAATTACTAATCATCATTTACATCCTCTGCACTTCGTCTATTGCATCTTATTTTTCTGCTAGAATAACAAAATTCAAGTCCTACTTTCAGAGTCTCTTTCGTAATATTATAACTCCCTTTGCTTTGTTTGGTTTAGTTAAATTACATTCCATTAACACTGTTTTACTTTTGTTGATGTTTATCCTGTGGCCCACAACAATCCAGTCAGTTCAAATGAAATTTCAAAGCCTTAAACGTCTGTGACAGAATTACAATGTAATCGGAGAACCTCACAGTTTTTATTTATTCTCCATGAACTTAAATAACCTTCGAAAATTTCTTTTTGATTCCGATACTGTTTGACCAATATATAGACTGAATAACGTCAAGGATTCGCTACAACCCTGTCTCACTCGCTTCTCAACCACCGTCTTCTTCCGTGTCCTTCGCGACTACTAATAACTGAAAGGAGAAGAACTAAAAACTTTGAGGTTTCCCGATGACATTGCAATTCCGTCAGAGACAGCAAATGAGATGGAAGAGTAGTTGAACGGAATAGACAGTGTCCTGAAAGGAGGATGTAAGGTGAACATCAACAAAAGAAAAAGAAGGTTAATTGAGTGTAGTCGAATTAAATCAGGTAATTTGCATAGGAAACGACACCTTAAAGTAGTAGATGTGTTTTGCTATTTAGACAGTAAAGTAGCTGTTGACGACCGATGTAGGGAGGATGTATAATATAGAATGGTAATGGCTAGGAAAACTATTGTGAAGAAGAAAAATTTCTGAACATCAAATATAGACTTCATTGTTAGAAACTGAAGGTATTCGTATGGAGTGTAGGCATGTACAGAAGGGAAACATGGACGATAAACAGTTTAGACAAAAAGACAATAGAAGGTTTTGAGATATGATGCTACAGAAGAATGCTAAAAATTAGATGAACAGATCACGTAACTATTGAGGAGGCACTGGATGGAATTCGGGAGAAAAGAAATTTGCGGCACATCCTCAATAAAAGAGCGATAGGCTAACAGGACACACTCTGAGACATCAAGAGGTCATCAATTTAGTATTGGAGGGAAGAGTGGGGGGGGGGGGGGGTATAAGTACACTACCGGCCATTAAAATTGCTACACCAAGAAGAAATGCACATGATAAACGGGTATTCATTGGACAAATATATTTTACTAGAACTGACATGTGATTACATTTTCACGCAATTTGGGTGCATAGATCCAGAGAAATCAATACCCAGAACAACCGCCTCTGGCCGTAATAACGGCCTTGATACGCCTGGGCATTGAGTCTAACAGAGCTTGGATGGAGTGTACAGGTACAGCTGCCCATGCACCTTCAACACGATACCACAGTTCATCAAGAGTAGTGCCTGGCGTATTGCGACGAGTCAGTTGCTCGGCCACCATTGACCAGACGTTTTCAGTTGGTGAGAGATCTGGAGAATGTGCTTGCCAGGGCAGCTGTAGAACATTTTCTGTATCCAGAAAGGTCCGTACAGGACCTGCAACATGCGGTCGTGCATTATCCTGCTGAAATGTAGGGTTTCGCAGGGATTGAATGAAGGGTAGAGCCACGGGTCGTAACACATCTGAAATGTAACGTCCACTGTTCAAAGTGCCGTCAGTGCGAACAAGAGGTGACCGAGACGTGTAACCAATAGCACCCCATACCATCACGCCGGGTGATACGCCAGTATGGCGATGACGAATACACGCTTCCAATGTGCGTTCACCGCGATGTCGGCAAACACGGGTGCGACCATCATGATGCTGTAAACAGAACCTGTATTCATCCGAAAACATGACGTTTTGCCATTCGTGCACCCAGGTTCGTCGTTGAGTACACCATCGCAGGCGCTCCTGTCTGTGATGCAGCGTCAAGGGTAACCGCAGCCATTGTCTCCGAGCTGATAGTCCCTGCTGCTGCAAACGTCGTCGAACTGTTCGTGCAGATGGTTGTTGTCTTGCAAACGTCCCCATCTGTTACTCAGGGATAGAGACGTGGCTGCACGATCCGTTACAGCCATGCGGATAAGATGCCTGTCATCTAGACTGCTAGTGATACGAGGCCGTTGAGATCCAGCACGACGTTCCGTATTACCCTCCTGAACCCACCTATTGCAAATTCTGCTAACAGTCATTGGGTCTCGACCAACGTGAGCAGCAATGGCCGGCCGAAGTGGCCGTGCGGTTAAAGGCGCTGCAGTCTGGAACCGCAAGACCGCTACGGTCGCAGGTTCGAATCCTGCCTCGGGCATGGATGTTTGTGATGTCCTTAGGTTAGTTCGGTTTAACTAGTTCTAAGTTCTAGGGGACTAATGACCTCAGCAGTTGAGTCCCATAGTGCTCAGAGCCATTTGAACCATTTTTTGAGCAGCAATGTCGCGATACGATAAACCGCAATCGCGATAGGCTACAATCCGACCTTTATCAAAGTCGGAACCGTGATGTTACGCATTTCTCCTCCTTACACGAGGCATCACAACAACGTTTCACCAGGCAACGCCGGTCAACTGCTGTTTGTGTATGAGAAATCGGTTGGGAACTTTCCTCATGTCAGCACGTTGTAGGCGTCGCCACCGGCGCCAATCTCGTGTGAATGCTCTGAATAGGTAATCATTTGCATATCACAGCATCTTCTTCCTGTCGGTTAAATTTCGCGTCTGTAGCACGTTGTCTTCGTGGTGTAGCAATTTTAATGGCCAGTAGTGTAGTAGAGCTAGACCAGGAGATGAATAGAGTAAGCGGATTCAGAAGAGTGTAGGTTACCGTAGTTATTCGGAGATGAAGAGGATTGCATAGAATAGAGTAGCATGGATAGCTTGTATCATATCAGTCTTCGGACTGAAGACAAGAACAGGTTCAAATTTCAACGCGTGCAGTGCTTTGAAAATTATAAAATTTCTAAATTTGCGACGAAAAAAAAATACAGACGGTTTTTTTTTACGGGTGGATGGGGACAGGAAAGGGGGACGTGGCGCAATTATGTCATTTCTGCCAGAGGCACAAAATCACATGGGCAAGTCTCAGCTCCGTTCTGTACATTTCTCAATGAATGGAGCTTCGCATGCTGCGGATGTGACTGCCTTGCGTTTCCGGAAATGACAGACGTCGCCATTTAGCCTCGGCTCCTTCCCGCAACCTCCTGAACGCAGCTGTGTTAGCACGCTTCTGAGAAGCGAGCTGCCTCTGTGTAGGCTGGCGGGCTGTCTCTATTCTCCGCGTGTCCGCCCTTCCTCTTGACGCACAAACGAACCGCCGCCGGAAGCAGCTCGCCAGCGCCCCCGGCCGCTCTGTCGACTTATTCAGCAGCTGTTATTCAGTTCTTAAGGCCGACATTGTCAGCCTTCTCAATTATTCATCGGGCTCCGAAGATATCCAGCACACCGATGACCTCGCTGTCTGGTCTCCTTCCCCAAACCAACTTACCAACCATATCCAGCACGCCAGAATAATAACGGATTTCCGCTCCAGTGTCGCTCAAAGTCAGCCGTCGTGGCGAGCGGAGGACGCGAACCTCAACTTAATGCAGTTTCAAGCCCACGCCGATTTTCCTAACTTCTCCAGGCAGTGCCTGATCACGTGGAAGGGACTTCAGAATAAATTCAAGATTTGTAACTGGTTATACGAGTGCGTGCTAAAAATGTCTCCGAAATTTTAATGTGAAAACTCTTAATTATTTTTAAACAAAAAAAAACCAACTATCTATCTCTTTATTCTTCGTGTCTTCATATTTGCAGTCCTGTGCCACTACAGGGCTCTGCAATGTAGCATGTCACATGGCGGTGTGCAACGTAACTACTTCGGTGCGTGAGAAACAGAGTGCTGTAATCGAGTTTGAAAGCGCAGAAAACTGTGTCCACACATGGAGTACGCTCACGTTCTGCATAACAGTTCCTTACCACACACGAACACGGCATCTGAGACATTCCGACGCTGATTTTCATCTGCGTCCAAAACTTAAAGAAAACCTCCGAGGACTTCACTTTGATGTCCGCAGCTCGTGGTCGTGCGGTAGCGTTCTCGCTTCCCGCGCCCGGGTTCCCGGGTTCGATTTCCGGCGGGGTCAGGGATTTTCTCTGCCTCATAATGACTGGGTGTTGTGTGATGTCCTTAGGTTAGTTAGGTTTAAGTAGTTCTAAGTTCTAGGGGACTGATGACCACAGCTGGTAAGTCCCATAGTGCTCAGAGCCTTTTTTGAACTTCACTTTGATAGTGACAAAGCAGTCCAAGTATAGCTGATGTGGCTCGGTCAACTACGTCAAATATTCTACAGTGACGATATCACCAAACTGGTGTCTCGTTGGGAGAAATGCGTTCGCCAACAGGGTGACTATGTTGAGACATAAATATGTAGACATTAAGAATAAAGGTGTAAAATGTTTGTGGTGTCACCGCCAGACACCACACTTGCTAGGTGGTAGCCTTTAAATCGGCCGCGGTCCAGTAGTATACGTCGGACCCGCGTGTCGCCACTGTCAGTGATTGCAGACCGAGCGCCACCACACGGCAGGTCTAAAGAGACTTCCTAGTACTCGCCCCAGTTGTACAGCCGACGTTGATAGGAATGGTTCACTGACAAATTACGCTCATTTGCCGAGACGATAGTTGGCATAGCCTTCAGCTACGTCATTTGCTACGACCTAGCAAGGCGCCATTACCAGTTTATATTGAGATTATAATTCATGTATCAACAAGAGCGATGTTCTCCAATTGTGGATTAAAGTTAAGTATTCAAAGAACTCCGTACTTTATTTAGTAGACTCAACTCCTTTAACTGTTCCAGACCTCACGCCAGTCTGCGGAGCGTAAACGCGTGCCTTTCGGCTTCCTCCAAACTCCGTGAATTGGCTCCTGCCAATTCACAACAATGTTAATAACCGATTATTTTATTTAAAACCTTTAAGAGTTTTAACATAAAATATTCGGGTCCATTACTTTTCAGCACTCCCTCGTATATGGCTTCCCCCTGCAACTACCATTGTGTGGAAATATCGATGCGAGGATAACTTTCACAACATAATCCACAGTTACAGTAGAAACAGGCGGAATAATGAAACGAAAGAGGTCACTTTTATCCGCAGTTTGTGAATTACCGAAATCGCAGACCAGGTCGAAACAGACACTATAGCTAAGAAGGGGATTGAAACGCTGCGGTGCGCAGAATCAGGAGAAGTAATTTGGTCTCTGTAGTTTCCTCGTATTAGTGGCTGCTGTTGAAAGTAATTATCTGCAGTCGCGGTCGTACTTGCTAACAATGCATCCCACATGATCACAGGCGCAGATAGTATAGTTTGCGCGGCAGCAGATAGCGTAGACACAGCCATATGAATACAGGTAATGGGAGGTATTTCATAATAGTCCCACTTTAACTCGGATTGCCGCAATTGCTACATATATGATAGGCACCCCACATTAAGCGCTCCATATACTTGGTCGCGTCGAATTCCACCAATTACGAGCCGTTAGACAGGAGGGAACGGCAATGGGGGGGGGGGGGGGGTCAATGGATAATCTGCTACTAACTTGTCATAAATTACTTGTTTATACTTTCCTCTTTGTCTGTTTTACATAATATACGTTAATGTTTTTATAAAGCGTTGCCACGCGGGATTAGCCGTGCGGTCAAGTCCGCAGCCCGTGGTCTCGCGGTCGCGTTCTCGCTCCCCGAGCACGCGGTCCTGGGTTCTATTCCCGGCGCGGTCAGGGATTTTCACCTGCCTCGAGATGACTGGGTGTTTGTGTTGTCCTCATCATTTCATCATCATAATGAAAGTGACGAGATTGGGCTGAGCGAAGGTTCGGAATTTGTACGGGCGCTGATAACCGCGCAGTTGAGCGCCCCACAAACCAATCATCATCAGAAAATGGTTCAAATGGCTCTGAGCACTATGGGACTTAACTGCTGTGGTCATCAGTCCCCTAGAACTTAGAACTACTTAAACATAACTAACCTAAGGACATCACACACATCCATGCCCGAGGCAGGAGTCGAACCTGCGACCGTAGCGGTCGCGCGGTTCCAGACTGTAGCGCCTAGAACCCGCGCGGTTCCAGACTGTAGCACCTAGAACCGCTCGGCCACCCAGCCGGCTTGTGTGTTTGTCCTTAGGATAATTTAAGTTAAGTAGTGTATAAGCTTAGGGACTGATGACCTTAGCGGTTAAGTCCCATAAGATTTCACACACATTTGAACATTTTTTATAAGGCGTAGTACACGTTGCGGTCGACTGATAATGTGAACGTTACTCGTATTTATTCATGTATCCTTGGAAAATTAGAACTATAACTTACTTCTTAACATTTAACCTGGCATTCTTCATTCTAAAAACACAACACACTACAATGCGTAATACGGTGCAGAAAACCTGCTGGCGTTCAAAACAGCTTCCAGTCGTCTGAAATGAATAAATACAGGTCCTTTATGGTTTACAACAAAATATTATATCATTCTTCCTGCAAAACAGTAGCAATTTCAGGTAACGATCATAGGGGTGGATAGAACCACGCAACTTTCTCTCCAAACTAGACTACAAAGGTTCTATAATATTGAGATCTAGCGACTGTGGCGGCATGGGGAGAGGTGACGGTTCATCCTTGTGCTCGGAAACCACTTCTAGACGATGCTAGATGTGTGAACAAGCGTCCTGCCGTCTTGGAACACAGCATCACCACTGGGGAGCAAACATTGTACCATGAGATGGACCTGATCAGCCAGAATGGTCACGAAATTCCTTCACCAGGGAAGACGAATGGAATATTCCAGAATTTGAAACACGAACAGCTGCTAGCATGAGTTTCTTAGAAGTAGATACCTTAGGGGTTGCGAAGCAACTCAAATCGCTTGATACGGGCAATTCTTCAGGTACAGATTGTATACCGATTAGGTTCCTTTCAGATTGTGCTGATACAATAGCTCCCTACTTAGCAATCATATACAACCGCTCGCTCACCGATGGATCTGTACCTACAGATTGGAAAATTGCGCAGGTCGCACCAGTGTTTAAGAAGGGTAGTAGGAGTAATCCATCGAACTACAGACCTATATCATTGACGTCGGTTTGCAGTAGGGTTATGGAGCATATACTGTATTCAAACATTATGAATCACCTCGAAGGGAACGATCTATTGATACGTAATCACTATGGTTTCAGAAAACATCGTTCTTGGGCAACGCAGTAATGGCCGCTATTGACAGGGGATCTCAAGTTGATTCCATATTTCTAGATTTCCGGAAAGCTTTTGACACCGTTCCTCACAAGCGACTTCTAATCAAGCTGCGGGCCTATGGTGTATCGTCTCAGTTGTGCGACTGGATTCGTGATTTCCTGTCAGGAAGGTCGCAGTTCGTAGTAATAGACGGCAAATCATCGAGTAAAACTGAAGTGATATCAGGTGTTCCCCAGGGAAGCGTCCTGGGACCTCTGCTGTTCCTGATCTATATAAATGACCTGGGTGACAATCTGAGCAGTTCTCTTAGGTTGTTCGCAGATGATGCTGTAATTTACCGTCTAGTAAGGTCATCCGAAGACCACTATCAGTTGCAAAGCGATTTAGAAAAGATTCCTGTATGGTGTGGCTGGTGGCAGTTGACGCTAAATAACGAAAAGTGTGAGGTGATCCACATGAGTTCCAAAAGAAATCCGTTGGAATTCGATTACTCGATAAATAGTACAATTCTGAAGGCTGTCAATTCAACTAAGTACCTGGGTGTAAAATTTACGAACAACTTCAGTTGGAAAGACCACTAGGATAATATTGTGGGGAAGGAGAGCCAAAGGTTGCGTTTCATTGGCAGGACACTTGGAAGATGCAACAAGTCCACTAAAGAGACAGCTTACACTACACTCGTTCGTCCTCTGTTCGAATATTGCTGCGCGGTGTGGGATCTTTACCAGGTGGGATTGGCGGAGGACATCGAAAGGGTGCAAAAAAAGGGCAGCTCGTTTTGTTTTATCGCGTAATAGGGGAGAGAGTGTGGCAGATATGATACGCGAGTTGGGATGGAAGTCATTAAAGCAAAGACGTTTTTCCTCACGGCGAGATCTATTTACGAAATTTCAGTCACCAACTTTCTCTTCCGAATGCGAAAATATTTTGTTGAGCCCAACCTACATAGGTAGCAATGATCATCAAAATAAAATAAGAGAAATCAGAGCTTGAACAGAAAGGTTTTGGTGTTCGTTTTTCCCGCGCGCTGTTCGGGAGTGGAATAGTAGAGAGATAGTATGATTGTGGTTCGATGAACCCTCTGCCAAGCACTTAAATGTGAACTGCAGAGTAATCATGTAGATGTAGATGTAGAAGCCTTGGCAGTAATGCGACCATGTAAAGTAACCATAGGGTTCCGGAATAGAGAAATTCACTAAGGATTTTTCGGTGCGATTTTAAATATGACTTCATGAAATCTGCTGCAATTGTGGAGCAACGTCTAAAAATGTAACACACATTTAATTAGTACAGAAAAGGAAACGAAATCAGGAGCAATAGCAATAATCTACCTGTGACATGGATCAATGGCAAATATACAGTATGAATTCTAGATAGCACCTTCATTTGACTCTGCGTGGTGACAGTTCGGCCGAGTTAATCTCTAACGGAAATGCCAAGGACGCATGCTCACAGGATACGGGAAGCCAGGCGAACTCCTGCTTTTCTCACGTAACAGACTATCGTAAGAGTCCTATGGCGCAGACAATAGTTAGCACTCGCTTACACATTCGAGTTAGTTAACAATTATCTGCTGTAACAGGAAACCGGTGGGTTTGAGGAAAACAGCGTTAGGAGACTACGAGAAAAGAACGTAGTTGGCAGGAAGCACTGTCGACACACACAGAAATTAGTTCCGCCCTGTAAGCTGAATAAACCTCTACATCAAAGTAAGACGAGAAGGCAATTTTAGGGAACCAAAGAGCGCAGCCATCGCTTTTAGGGCTGCGGTATAGTATTACCAACAAATCTGCTTCCGAGTAGAAGCCTGATATTGCGCACTCTACCTCGCTGAACAGAAGCCCTCCCTCCTTTGTTCCTTGACTGGATTGCTTTTTTTTTCAAACACATCGTGGAAGGGCATTTTATGTCGGAGCTCAAGACGCAATCAAGAAATCTGTCTCCACTACTGGAGAGATATGGCAGGATTGTTTTTATTCCTAAAATTGAATACCACGAGGAGGAAAATATACACTGTTGAAACTGCAACACCAGCCAACAACGAAATTTCAGTTATTGAACGTATAAGGTATGATAAAAGACCCCGTGTTTGAATTTGTAGGTGATTTTGCAGTATACAGCTTGCGAAATGGTCTACCACCGTATTCCTGTCGTCAACGTGTATGCCAGGTTCGATTCCATGCGCTGTTACGGATTCTTCCTTGGTGGAAGGACTGGAACGGGCTTATGATGCCAACTGAGGAGCTACTTCAGTGTGAAGTATGAACTCCAGTGTCCGGGAAGCTATCAACGCCGGGAAAGCTCTGTGCTGACCCCACGACTCTCTGTACACTTCTGAATGACGACGCTGACAGAGGATGACACGAAACTTCCTGGCAGATTAAAACTGTGTGCCGCACCGAGACTCGAACTCGGGACCTTTGCCTTTCGCAGGCAAGTGCTCTACCAACTGAGCTACCCAAGCACGACTCACGCCCCGTCTTCACAGCTTTAATTCCGTCAGTACCTCGTCTCCTACCTTCCAAACTTCACAGAAGCTCTCCTGCGAACCTTGCGGAACTAACACTCCTGGAAGAAAGGATATTGCGGTGACATGGCTTAGCCACAGCCTGGGGGATGTTTCCACACTGAGATTTTCGCTCTGCAGCGGAGTGTGCGCTGATATGAAACTTCCTGGCAGATTAAAACTGTGTGCCAAACCGAGACTCGAACTCGGGACCTTTGCCTTTCGCGGGCAAGTGCTCTACCAACTGAGCTACCCAAGCACGACTCACGCCCCGTCCTCACAGCTTCACTTCTGCCAGTACCTCGTCTCCTACCTTCCAAACTTTACAGAAGCGCACACTCCGCTGCAGAGTGAAAATCTCATTCTAGAGGATGACACGTCGGCCGGTCGGTACTGAATGGCCCGACAGGGCCACTAGACGGAGCTTTAGAGCTCTTAGGGCACGAAATTTAGTGCACAAAACTGCCATCTCTGACAGCGTCAAAGCGTGTGTCCCAGTTGGGCATCGAGTGAAACTGAGCTCGGATGTTCGATGCAGGCAAGATATTCCGTGCTGCTTCGAATCTACGCCAACGTTTATCAGTCTCAGAGTTGAGGCTAGGAGCCAAAATTTACGGAGTTTGTAAACTGTAAATCGAATAATAGAATTAACAAGTGCTGCTCATACTCTATCTAGGGAAGGAACTCAATCTATACATAATCTATACACCGAGAGATTTTTATTCAAGAAATACGTCGCGAAAGACTTCGTAGCCATATACATAAAATCAGTGGATAGGAAAAAAAGAGACTCTCTTGCACTTATCCAGCGCAACTGCTTCTGATAGTTATAATCTTCTCGCCCAGTTAGAGAGTGTGGTAATCAACTAAATCGCGTAAATAGAGATTGCTCTCAATACAGCAATCCATCTGGCAATTTAGTAGGACCCTTGCAATGAGACCATCATGAGATCAATATGAATTTCATTGTCGGGGTAGAATACAGACTCCGCTTCTACGATCGTACGGGGAGGGGATGCAGGGGGTGTGGAGAATGGGGGGGGGGGGGGCAGGAGCTCGACCCCGATATAAGGGGTCTGAATCTTGGTGTTGGAAACTGGAATGGCTCGTAATAAACAATTCAACTGAGGCCTCACATGGGAATTCAGAATGTTCCAGGTATGTGACAATCATTTCATAGCAACAAGCTGTAGAACCCTGGTTCTTTTAGTTCCAAAACTTTCAGCACTCTTCCAGGTTCAAAATGGTTCAAATGGCTCTGAGCACTATGGGACTTAACTTCTGAGGTCATCAGTCCCCTAGAACTTAGAACTACTTAAACCTAACTAACCTAAGGACATCACACACATCCATGCCCGAGGTAGGATTCGAACCTGTGACCGTAGCGGTCACGCGGTTCCAGACTGAAGCGCCTAGAACCGCACGGCCACACCGGCCGGCTGTACTCTTCCAGGCATTTTACACTAATAATCAGAAACATTATGATCACTGTCCATTGCGAGATTGAATACCGTCTGGTGAAGGAGGATAGGTTACAGTCTGTGGCAAATATGACACCATTGTACAGTGCTAGCGCAGACACAATGGTTTCGGATTACACAATTCAGTACACATTTTTGAAAATGGGGACTGCAGCTTGCAGTGCATACGTACTCCCATGTTGGCCCAATGACATCGTCATTAACGATTGCAGGGGTCACGGGATCATCGACGTTGTGACGTGGATCAGTGGAAATGTGTCGCTTCGTTGGATGAATAAACATGCACCGCCTACCAATGCAGGTCGCTGTAAGCAGTAATGTTCTACAGAATTATTCATCTGTGGATAGTGACTGAAGCTGCTACGACCGCCGAGGACTACGTGAAGATCTTTGCGGACCACCTTCATCACTTCATGCTCGATGTTTTCTCCAACGGCTTTGGCATCTTCCAGCATGATACCTGTCCGTGTCACAAGCCCAGAATCATTATACACTGCTTTGAGGAGCATATAACGAACCTATTTCCGTGTGTTGTCTATCGAATTCGCCTGATATGAACTCTACGGAACACATCTGGCTGTGTGCCCACAAAAAGCCAGCCTGTAATTTACAAGAATTGCGTCACCTGTGCATATACATCTAGTACCTCTGGAAACATACCAAGAACTTGTCGACTCCATGTCACGTAGAATCGCTACTGAACTGCATTCTCAAGTTGAACCAATTCGTCATTAAGCGGGCGGTTACAATGTTCCGGGTCATCAGAGTATGCACGAACACAATTTTTAAACATAAAAATAGATAAAATACATTACACTTGAAACAAAAATAATATACGAAAACGTCGAAGACATGTACACTATTCACACAGTGTCTGCTCTTTTAGCATGTCTTGAGCACACCACAGCCAGAGAACATCTGAGGCATTCGACTGGGGCACTTTTTACAGAGAGGTTCACCCTCCATTGTTCCTGGCAGACTCAGAGATTATAAGCTCTGAGGACGGCGTCTATCTAGCTAGACACTAGATGGCACAAGTTTCTTTAACTATTACGTATAAAAGAAAAAGTTTCAGATACGTATCATGCATGCTCTGATATATTAATGTTATGCTTAGCCAATCCGACGCTGGTATCCGACCACTACCTTATTAGCCACAGCTGATGTCGTCTTTTACTTGATTAGTTAATCCAGCCCCAGACTTTTAAAATAATGATGGGGATATTTATTTCATTAACACAAAAACATATTTTGTACCTTATTTGCTTGTCCTCAGACGTACAGCATTAAAACATATCACTATGGTTCATTTTTTAAAACAATAAAAATATTTTCAGGAAAACCACTTAGAGAGGTTTAATATTACCAAAATACTCAACAGCGTCAGTAATTTTAATATCTAAATCATGTTGAATAATAAAGAAAGAGTCCCGAAGTTCATCCTTTTCTGAAACTAAAAACCGAATGGCCTTTACCACGTACTGTCTGAGTTTCAATTTGGCTCTCCCTAAGAAACGTATATGTTCATTCGCTGGCCAGTGGTGTAGCAAGAACAAATGCTCCGGAAATTTGATGACAGAGTCTGTCATCGATCTCCCATCCATGTTAATTTATATTGTATATATACTAAGATGGTATCTGTTCTTTCGGACATGTCCGAAAGAACAGATACCATCTTAGTATATATATATATATATATATATATATATATATATATATATATATATATATATATATATAGTTAAGGCTCACCGGCCACTTGACCATCTTCTTCTTCTGTGCGAATGCACAAACAGTGCCCGAACTCTTACGGGAATCGGCAACGCGCCGCGAGTAATGAGTATAATGGGCTGGGGCACTACAAATGTAGTGTGGGACAATATGTTGAGAATGTGGGTTTCGCGGGAGGCGTGCCAGAGATCAATCCCTGCAGTCGCGCTATCCTCTGTGTCCTCGGTGGCTCAGATGGATAGAGCGTCTGCCATGTAAGCAGGAGATCCCGGGTTCGAGTCCCGGTCGGGGCACACAAAAAAATTGGTTCAAATGGCTCCGAGCACTATGGGACTCAACTGCTGAGGTCATCAGTCCCCTAGAACTTAGAACTAGTTAAACGTAACTAACCTAAGGACATCACAAACATCCATGCCCGAGGCAGGATTCGAACCTGCGACCGTAGCGGTCTTGCGGTTCCAGACTGCAGTGCCTTTAACCGCACGGCCACTTCGGCCGGCCGGGGCACACATTTTCATCTGTCCCCGTTGACGTTTGTCAACGCCTCTAAGCAGCTAAGGGTGTTCATTTCATTGTAATTTAATTTATATTGTCCGTCCAATTGGGTGGAGAGAAGGAGAAAGCCTTACCTCCACACCTAGAAAACCCGAATGGAAAATTACCAGGTAAGACCAGAGAGAGAAGAACGATAATGAATGAGAGAGAGTGCTTGTTTGTAACGCCCAAAGTCGGGCACCAGCTTGACACAGGAATTCAGTCTTTTCCTAGAGAATACCCAGCTTCGGAACTTCAAAGACAGTTTCTCCTTCCATTATTTGAGTCGAGATGTGTCGGACTGCCTATCGGGTCAAAAAAGAAGTGTTTTGCCATTGTTGGTGGATACGCAGAATGCTTAATTGTAGTCTGGCAGCTCATCAAAGCGCCGCCAAAAGATTTCCGTTTTCGACCTGGGGTAGGGCCACCTACACCTAATGAGCAACTCGTGGCTATTGTCACGGAGGGCTTCCCATGGATGACCGCAGCCAGCGCCGCTTCTGTGTGGTGGGGTCGTGTGCCCCGTAACTGATAACGTCCTTCCTTCCCAATAACTCGCCCAGCCGCGGCCTGTCTCAGAGCTGGGGCTAGAAGAAAACATCTACGGAGTTTATAAACTATAAATTCAATAGTAAAATTAACAAGAGCTGCTCATGCACTGTCTAGGCAAGGAATTCAATCTACGTATAAAATCAGAGGGTAGAGAAAGGAGAGCCTCACGCATTGATTTTGCATAGCTGCTACAGATAATTATAATCTTCTCACCCCGTTAGAGAGTGTGGTAACCAACTAAATCGCGCAAACAGAGACTGCTCTCAATGCAGCGATCAGTCTCGCAATTTTGTAGGACCTTTACAATGAGACAGTTATGACATCACTTATAAATTTAATTACGGGTGTAGAATGTAGGCGTCGCTTCTACGGCCGAGGTCAGTAGTTGTAGGGGGAGTCGATGGAAGGCGAGGGATAGGGCGAGGAGCTCTACTTCGACGTAATGTCTTTGAATTCTGATGTTAAAAATAGTAACGATTCGCTACGACTAGAACAACTCAGTCTTTACATAGGGAATTCAGACTGTTCCACGTATGTGCCAATCATTACAAAGCTTTTTACAATTGTATTATTACATGCATGTAATTTTGTCTTTGGCACACGCTAGAGAACATCACTACAGGGCAAGACACATTACAATTAATTGAAAAATCACAAATGTATAAAACACTGCCACATACACTATAAGTAACGTAATATAAGGAATATCTCTCTTTGGTTATAAGCATATACCGGTGATGATGAACAACCTCCGAATCTAGTCCGGTAAAGTCCGCAGCTCGTGGTCGTGCGGTAGCGTTCTCGCTTCCCACGCCCGGGTTCCCGGGTTCGATTCCCGGCGGGGTCAGGGATTTTCTCTGCCTCGTGATGACTGGGTGTTGTGTGCTGTCCTTAGGTTAGTTAGGTTTAAGTAGTTCTAAGTTCGAGGGGACTGATGACCATAGATGTTTATTCCCATAGTGCTCAGAGCCATTTGAACCATTTCTAGTCCGGTAAAAGAAACTACTACCAAGAAGCAGCTTATGTCAAACAGTTAATGATTAATTTTACTTATTTACAATTTCTACAAGCTGCAGTGCACTACACGCACAAGACGAAATCGATAATCCCTGACTGAGTGTATATATAAAACACCGCCATATATCCGAAGTCAGTTGTCTATATGTCAGGAAATAGGCACTAATGTAAATTATTAACATTACTGACACGGTAAGTAAATTGCAAATTGAACAACTCAGCCGGCCGGTGTGGCCGAGCGGTTCTAGGCGCTTCAGTCCGAAACCGCGCTGCTGCTACGGTCGCAGGTTCGAATCCTGCCTCGGGCATGGATGTGTATGGTGTCCTTAGGTTAGTGAGGTTTAAGTAATTCTAAGTCTAGGGGACTGATGACATCAAATGTTAAGTCCCATAGTGCTTAGAACCATTTGAACCATTTTGAACAAAATTACGCTATGGAATCCTAGAACCTTTCAACGTTCTGCCAGGCGTTTTACACTGATTAGCTAGAACATTATAACCACTGCCCATTGTAAGATTGAATGTCGCGTGGTGAAGCAGACTAGGGGGCTACCTGTGGCAGATCTGACGCCACAGTGCAATGACGGCGCAGTCACAAGTGTTTTGGACCACAATCTTCAGTACACATTGTTGAAAATGGGGCATCGCAGATGGCAACCCATGTGTGTTCCCATGTTTGTCCAAAGGAATCGTCAATTATGATTGCACTGGGCTCGGGATCATCGGGGTTGGGCCGTGGATCAATGGAAATAGATCGCCTCGTTGGATGAAAAAAACAGTCAGAAAGCCGGATTTCAATAGCTTCTGTCACTGCAAAGTCCGAAAAACGCGACCCAGGGCCAACCACTTGTGTCTCATCGTACAATATTTTATGTCTTTCAGTACGACAATGTTCTGTAACTGCAGATTTTTCTGGCTGAAATAAACGCGTGTGGCCATGCTGCTGCACTCATCGATCCTGGACAATAGGAATCGTTTGTCCGATATAGGCATTCCCGTAACGGCAGAGAATTTTGTATATGCTTCCACAAACCCAAATCATCTATCACTGAAATCATCAGCGCTCTGGTCTTAGCTGGCGTATCGAATACAGTTTTAGTATCAAATCTGTTCAAAATTCTTCCTGTATTTGAGGACATGCTTCCTGCGAAACCTAGGAACGCCACCGATTTGCTTGTATCTTCTATTGATTACCGCGAAGATTCCTACACCCTGGGATTTGTACGTAGCATAGGCACTCGACGCATTCCATCGGAAGACAACACAATTGTCGTCCTCTAAGCTACCATCCAGTTTCTGTGTTGTGTCGTGCACGCTATGCTTGCAACTTTATGTGCTGCTGAAGGCAATACCCCTTAGCCGGTTATATGACATCAAATGTTATTTGAACGCAACTCCTTACGCGATATTCGCTCGGAGACTGGATGATATTGTCTTGTATTCACTATCAGCAGCAATTTCTAACTAGTTTGAAACCGGGTGCCATTGACAAGATGTGACACTTTTCTGCGGTCCCTGTTAGGTAGGATATTTTCACGCCCACAGTTCTTACGCCGTGTTAAATGTCTACGAGTGGTACACCATTCTTTGTAGACACAACAGTCCTCGTTGGTGCACCAAGAAATTGGGCAACTTCATTCACGGTGCAGTCATAGGTAAGTTCAAACACGACGGTTTCTTTCTGGTATTCCGAGACCACGTTTACGCTGATTCCATACAACAGACTGGCACATATACACCATTTCACTACTATTAGCTGTGCCCTCGCTGGCGGGTCATATGATCGCATGGTACTAGTTTTATACCACATACAGCGCTCTGAAGCGACCGGTGTGCTCTTTTGAAGGGTGAGTCTAATATTATGTCCAATCAGTTTACATCCGAAATGATTTTATTGTTGTGAATGATCGTAATTTGATGTACGCCACTATGCAAATACTTTCTCACTTAAACTGGGTGAAGTTGGGCAGTGGTTGGAGCATTGGATTCGTATTAAGATTTGGGAGAATCATGGTTCAAATGACGTCATACAGCTTTAGGTTCTCCATAGTTTCCTTAAATCAATTAAGCTGAATGCCGGGAAGGAACGAGTCATTAAACCGAACTCTTTCTTTACCACTCCAAGGGAGTTAAACTTTGATATTAGGAATGGCCACTGCTATGCTTACAATAATGCCAAGTTCGATATTTGACAAAGTTTGTAGAGATTTTGGTCATACGGCAGGTATTTGATGATGGGCTTACAGGGAGGAAGATGAGGGGGATAGAGGGGAATAGATGGACAGAGAGGGAAACGGCAGCTAGAGAGGAAGAGTGGGGAGAAGGTGATGAACAGAGGGTTGAGTAGCAGATGGAAAGACAGAGGGCGGAGAAGCGAATGGACAGAGAGTGGGGCAGGGGGAGATGGACCGGGAGTGGGGGTGGAGGAGGTGGACAGAGAGATGGGGAAGAGGATATGGACAGAGAAAAGCGATCGAAGATGGGCAGAGACATAGGGGTAGAGGAGATGGACTGAGAGTCGTGGTTGGAGGAGGTGGATAGAGAGTGGGGTGTGCAGGAGGGGGACAGAGAGAGGCGACAGAAGGAGATAGAAAACAGAGAGAGAAGGGAGCAGAGGAGATGGACAGAGAGAGGGCGAAGGAGAAGATGGAGTAAAAGAGTTGGAATAAATACATTCCAGGGCAACGCTGGGTACTCAGCAAGTCTACTACAAACACTCGCTACTCGGAACTGGTGTATCCTGTCTTCGACTGCTACCGATGCAAAGATGCCAAGACATACTCCACGCCAACAGACAGTCCGGCAACTAACTTTGTCTACGTCTACGATGCGCTAGCTATTGATGTATGTGCCGCTGCTAGACGTGATGTCTTCTGGTCTAGAGCTGGAGCCACCACGAGGGGCCACATCCAGGGTGACTTCATCACGTCTTTGGACGTCTCTAAGAGGTCTCGTGTTCGAAGCCTGCATTCACGTACCCCTCACACCTCACTCACTACCAGAGGCATTGGCTGTTTAGCGCATACGTGCGCTGCTTCCACAATAACGCCTGATGACAGTCTCGCATTCGGGCTATTCAATTTCACTTCGAAGGGAAGGAAACCATGCATTTCTTTTCGTGAAGGTATTCGCAACTGCGAATACATTAAATGTATTCGTGGTTGCGGATATGGACTACCGTCAATTGTATAATGGAATGACAACAATGAAAATTTGCGGCGGAGTGGGTCTCGTTCACGAATTTCCCGCTTATAGCGAACGGTCGTCTTACTATTTTGCTATTCAGGCACGACTAACGGCCAGTCCCAACGTTCCATATTTCGTCAACCATGTGTCTGCAACCTGTACTCGTACGTCCATTATGTATGTACCCGTACAGGGGCGGATGAATACGATATTGCAGTGCCTGTGACATTCCGAATTACGATGTAATGCTTATCCGCCGACGCCGAGCAAGCGACATAAAAAAAACGTCTCCTCTGTACAGCAATTTATATAGTGGATGTACGAGTACATGGTGTAGACACATGGCTGAAAACATGTGAAAGTCTGGGGTTAGCCGTGAGTCGTGCTTGAATAGCCAAATTGTAAGTGAACCGAGCGCAATAAGTGGGACGTCTGGTTTCGAGAGTCCCAGTCAGACACAAATTTTCAGTGTCGTCATTCCATTATACAGCTGATGGTAGTCCACATTCGCAACTGCGAATACATTCCATGTATTTCATGACCACTGTAGTCGCCGCGGTGCCTGTCCCTTCGGACATGCGACCATGGTTGACGACTCCAGGAAGTTTGGGCCTGGCCGTGAGTCGCGCTTGGATAGCCAAATGATAATGCGACCAATCGCAATAATCGAGAAATCCAGGTTAGAGTCCCTGTTCGGCACACATTTTCGTTGTCATTCCATTATACAGCTGATGGTAGTCCATATTCGCAACTGCGAGTACATTTCATGTAGTATAGATCTGCCTTCCTTTAACACATCTTCTAAGTTAAGTCATAGTGTCGGTATTGCCTAGAATGTTTCTACGTTATTCCGGAACAAGGAAACTGTAGAAATTACCATGAAATGGTAAAAGCATTTGATGACTTTTTTTATTACTAGAACATCTGGAGACAATTACTCGATAGACGGAAAAAAGAAGTAAGAACAAGAGTAAAAATGGCTTTGAGCGCTTTTCGCAAACGAAAAGGGGTTTTCAAAACGAAGATTCCAAAGTGTCAGAAATGAAAGCTTATAGTCAGGTAGTGTTACCAGTACAGACGTATGACAAACAGACTTTTAACCCGGAAGTCGTTCAGTAAATTACGATTCAACAGTGGGAAGTAGTGTTATAACGACACTCGTGAAAATTCAATGCAGGTTTTTGAGACCTGTAGCCAATTGCATGGTATATGGACCAAGTCTTTGCTGAATTTCAAGGATAAGAAATCACCATGAAGAGAACTTTATGTCATATCTGCGGACGCCATTGGAGAGAATTGAGGATCGCCATGGAAGAATGTCGCGGAAGACGAAAATGTTGGGAGATACCTGTAGCAGGACTTCATCCAACAGCGGACAGCAAATGGCTTTAGGCCACAACTGTAAGATTCAGATTTGAACTCTAGAGACGTCTACTGATGAACAATATTCTACTTCTTCTTCACTTAACGCGAAAGATAAATGTAACATTCTTCGTACTATCGTCGAAATTTATCTCTTTATAGTTACGGAATGTACGGCTCTGCGTATTTAAGCAGACTCCTGTTCAAAAAGAACAGGACGAACATGAGGAACTTACACACATAGCGACTTAATATATTTATTTACTTATTTATTTATTGTCAATCGAAGACTTACAATGAGGTGAGGCAAGTAATGGGATAGTCTTAATGTCCTGTCGGACCTCCTTCTGCCTGCTACAGTGCTGCAGCTCGACGTGGTGTGAACTCAACGAGTCGCTGGAAGTTCTCTGTAGAAATACAAAGCCTTGCTGGCTCTATAGACGTCCTTAATTACGAAAATGTTGCCAGCGGAGAATATTATGCACGAACTGACCTCTACATTATCACCCACAAATGTTCGCTAGGTCGCCAGGTCATTTTCCCGAACGGTCCAGAATGTTCATCAAATCAGTCTCGAACAACTGTGGCCCAGTGACATGGCGATTGTCATCCATGAAAATTCCGTCTATGAAAATTCCATCGATGCTTGGGAACATGAAGTCCGTGACTGGCCGCAAATGGTCTCCAAGTAACCAAACATAACCATTTATGGCCAATGATCGGTTCAGTTGGACCAGAGGACCCAGTCCATTCCATGTACACACAATCCACACCATTATGGAGCCACCACCAGCTTGCACAGTGCCTTGGTGACAATTTGGATCCATGGGATCGTGGGGTGGTAACCTGTCATCAAATCCTACCAACAGAAATCCGGGCTAATCTGACCAGGTCATAGTTTTCCAATTGTCTAGGGTCCAACCGATATGTTTGCGAGCCCAGGAGAGGCGCTGCAGGCGACGTCGTGGTGTTAGCAAAGGCACTCGCGTCATTCGTCTGCTGCCAGAGCCCATTGACGCCAAGTTTCGCCGTATTGTCCTAACGGGTACGTTAGTCATACGACCCGCATTGATTTTTGCGGTTATTTCACGCACTGTTACCTGTATGTTAGCGCTGACAATTATGCAAACGCCACTGATCTCGGTCGTTAAGTGAAGGCTGTCGGTTACTGCGTTGTCCATGGTAAGAGGTAATGCCTGAAATTTGATATTCTTAACACACTCATGACATTGTGGATCTCTGAATATTGAATTCCCTAACCACTTCCGAACTGGAACGTCCCATGCGTCCAGTTCCAATTACTATTCCGCGTTCAAAGCCTGTTAATTCTAGTCGTGCGGAGATAATCACGTCGTAAGCCTGTTCACACGAATCATCTAAGTACAAATGAGAGCTCCACCAATGGATTTTTACAGCGGAATCTGTATATATGCATATCGCTATCCCATGACATTTGTCACCTTAATGTAGTGCAATCGAATATTTGCAGTCCGGTACAGATTAAAAAGAGTCTTTCCAACGACCTAATCTGTTTACAATGAAATTGTATTGCCCGATTTCGTAGATGCGATCGGTTTCTGAACTTAAATAGTTACGAATCCTAAAATTCGGGATCTCTACCCTGTTGAAAATTTAGAAGATCCTGAATTTCCTATTGTCGTCCTAGCAAGCTCCGCTATTTTCGGTTTCAAAAACGTGCTGATACACTGCTCAGCAACAAATCTTTAGGATCAGCAGTGCGTTCCTCTGTAACTGACACTCGCACATAAATACATCGCTATTTTAAGGAATGAAGGTAGTTACAAGAAATAAAACTAAGAGTTGACACTTAATAGGCATGGAAAACAAATTAATTTTTAACAAATCTGGATTTCTTCAATTGTAGTGGTCGTACGTTAGCTATCGTTACCGTTGGTAAAAACTATCATAGGGAACATCGAACGTGGAGCCACTCTACTGAACTATCCCACATGTAATATTAACGGTAAAACAAACAGTTCCACGAGAGTTTAGATTTCCCGAAAAGTAACATGGTAGTTTAAGAACAAATCGCGGAAAACAATATCATTGTCGGAGACGATTATATGTTTTGAATCTCTCCAGAATGAGATTTTCACTCTGCAGCGGAGTGTGCGCTGATATGAAACTTCCTGGCAGATTAAAACTGTGTGCCGGACCGAGACTCGAACTCGGGACCCGAGTTCGAGTCTCGGTCCGGCACACAGTTTTAATCTGCCAGGAAGTTTCATGTTATAAACTCATTTGTATTGTTTTATTCCACCGAATATAAGAAGTTTTTGCTTGTTGATAGTACTGCATAAGGCATAAAGGTTTTTAAATGAAGCTACTCGACTTCCCACTTTCTGCTTCGTAAGATCTGATCTCCGTGTAGTTTTAAATTTAACAAACACAATAAAAAAAATTACAATACAGCAGTGCGCTTCTGTGCTTGATTACATCTAGAAACTCCACAAACAGCAGTAACAGATTAGGTCAACTTCCTCTTCCGAATCCGATAGTATTTTTCTGTCGTCCACCTACGTAGGGAGAAATAATCATTTAATAACATAGGAGAAATCGTATCTCGCACGAAAAGATTGAAGTATTCGTTTTTCCCGCTCACTTTTCGAGAGTGGAATGTTGGAGAAGTAGACTGAAGGTGCTTCGATGAACCCCCTGCCAGACACTTCAGTGCAAACTGCAGAGTAGTCATGCAGATGTAGATGTGGTAAGTAGCATTTGTATATCACGAAGTAGCAGCGCGTGGTTATACCATATTACGTCGCCGCCCACCTGAAGAAGAAGAGTACATTTGCTTCAGGGGTACTGAAACTTACTACCTTTTCTGCGAAGAACATACTCATGGTACACATAGTGCCATAACCCGAAATGCTGTACAATCGCGCGAAATAACTAAAAGAGAATTATGGTTAAAGAGAACATTAAACGTATCCATACAAGTGATGCATGTTTATTGATTGCCTTAAGTTCTGTATGAGACTTTCTAAATCTATACATTGAGCAAGCTGTAAATACAAAGGAGAAATCTGGAAAGTGAACTGAAGTTCAGGAAGGAGATAAAAATTTTGAGGTTTGCCACTGTTATTGTACAAAGGACGTTCCGAAAGTAAGTTTCATTATTGTTTTCAACGCGGAAACTTTAATTTGCCGTAGTGTGCAGTCAATTTGAAAAAACCACTCTGGTAAAACTCGATGCCCAACAATGCAATGAATTGTTGCACAGCCTGCTCTAGTAATGTTTTTTCCATTCGTGGATGTAGACGGACGCCCGCTTTGACCTGCATCCTACGTACACTGCCATCCTTTTTTGGACATGCTATATCAACAACCAGCCATTTGATAAGACATGACCTCTTCACCATACATGGTCTGCAGGCGTTCACGGATAACAAACACACCTGTCCCACGTGCCCATTCAAACCGGGTAACAGCATATAGTTCCATTGGCGACTACGTACGTCTGCCAGTGTGATGTGTACTTTAACAACCTTCGGCAAGCCGGTCTGCTGCTACTCTCTCTTCTTCAGCGCTCTGTGCTTGCGTCATTTCTCCTCCTCTGAAGATCCTGCCATCGTTGAACCAGAAACGAGTGTGGAATCATATGGCATTTGTTTGTGTCACCTGGTGTACCATCTTCTCTTTCAAAATCAATGACCAAATTTACTTTCTGAACGTCCGTCGCAATTCTGTCAGAAACGGCAAAGGACATAGAAGAATAATTGAACGAGGTGGTAGTGTCTTGAAAACAGATTATAAGATAAACTTAAACAAAAGTAAAACAAGGTTAAAGGAATGTAGTCGAATTAAATCAAGTGATCTTGAGACAAATAGATTGGGAAATGAGATTGTAAAAGTAGTAGCTGAACACTACTATTTGGGCAGCAAAATATGTTAGGGTGGTCTATGTACAGTGGATAAAAATTGCATACTGGTAACAGTAAGGCAGGAATTTCCGAAGAAGGGAAATTTGTTACCATCAAATAAAAACTGAAATGTTAGGAAGACATTTCCGAAGGCAGGTGTCTAAAGCGTAGCCTTGTACCGAAGTGAAACGTGGACAGTAAACAGTGCAGACAAGAAGAGAACAGAAGCTGTAGAAATGAGCTGTTACAGAAGAATTCTGTAGCATTTATTGTGATATCTAGACGTACAAAATGAGATGCATAATTCCATTTATAATAAAAGAACCCCAACATCCTTAATGTAGTTCGTATTGCGACACGGAAGGGAATATTAACCCCATCCTCCTCACAGCTGCCACACAAAAGTTCCTGGCTTAGCTCAAGTTAGTGGTAGAATGTCAAGTTCTCCCAACCACATATTTCGCTATGAACTTTAAGAGGTGAAATTTGGATTAATGGAGTGTGAAGACTCAGACGTACTTATATTAATTCATACGAGATACAAGTGACCTAAAAACCTTTTGTTTGAGCGATTCATGAGTATTAGTAGCTACTCGTGGCCCCTTAGCAGGTACGAGTAATAGATGAGACAGGGTGGTTACTAAGAAGACAGGCGTGTACCGGCACAGGGTCGCCTAATATGCACGAAAGCGTTACGGAGTTATTCGTCAAACTACAATGTCAGACGCTGCAAGGACGGTGTTGTGTATCACGGAGAAGTTTACTGTTGAAATTCCAAGAGGATATATTCCAAGGCGAGTCCGTCGACATATTACTCTGCAAATACAACTCAGCAAAAGATGATGACGGGAAAAGCAGCGATATTAAAGCTGGTACGGAGGCTCCCTGACAGTCGCTATTCTGTCGCGACAATCTCTAATGTAACAGGGTTAAGGATTCATGACAGTGGCGCCAGAAGTTTCATCCGCCACACATCATAACGTTACGCAGGGAGTATGGACACATATGTAGATACGCACCAGAGATGTAAACTATCTATACATATTAGCCTATAAATTAAAGTCCCTTGTTGCATTTTCCTGTCTGTAATGAATGCTAATCCACGGAACTACTGTAGGAATTTTGATACGGTTTCCACTGATTCTGATTCGAGAGGAATGTATGTATACATAATATGGTACCGCTAGACCAGAAAAATCGCTCGGTCGTCGATACACCACATTACTGAAGTATTCAGACACCTAAATGCGATGTACCCATCCGTCGCCTGTATGACGGCTTTAATTCTGCTGCGGACACTTTCATCTACATCTACATCTACATGGTTACTCTCCAATTCACACTTAAGTGCCTGGCAGAGGGTTCATTAAACAATTTTCATACTACTTATCTACCATTACACTCTCGAATGGCGCGTGGGAAAAAGGAACACCTAAATCTTTCCGTTCGAGCTCTAATTTCTCTTATTTTATTATGATTATCATTTCTCTCTACGTAGGTGGGTGTCAACAAAATATTTTCGCATTCGGAAGAGAAAGTTGGTAATTCAAATTTTGTAAATAGATCTCGCCGCAAAGAAAACCGCCTTTGTTTCAGTGACTGCCACCCCAATTCGCGTATCATATCAGTGACACTCTCACCCCTATTGCGCGATAACACGAAACGAGCTGCCCTTCTTTGCACGTTTTCGATGCTCTCCTTCAATCCTACCTGGTAAGGATCCCACACCGCGCAGCAATATTCCAGCAGAGGACGGACAAGTGTAATGTAGGCTGTCTCCTTAGTCGGCTTGTCGCATCTTCTAAGTGTTCTGCCAGCAAAGTGCAGTCTTTGTTTAGCCCTACAATATTATCCATGTGGTCTTTCCAATTTAAGTTGCTCGTAATTGTAATTCCCAGGTATTTAATCGAATTGACAACCCTTAGATTTGTGCAATTTATCGTAAACCCAAAATTTATCGGATTTATTTCAGTACCCATGTGGATGACCTCGCACTTTTCTTTGTTTAGTGCCAATTGCCAATTTTCGCACCATACAGAAATTCTCTCTAGATCATTTTGTAATTGTAATTGATCGTCTGATGATTTTACTAGACGGAAAATTACAGCTTCATCTGCTAACAATCCAAGGGGGCTGCTCAAATTATCACCTAGATCATTTATGTAAATCAGGAACAGCAGAGGGCCTATATACTACTATGCGGAACGGCTGATATCACTTCTGTTGTACTCGATAATTTACCGTCTGTCATTACGAACCATGACCTCTCTGAGAGGAAATCACGAATCCAGTCATGCAACTGAGACGATACTCCATATGCACGCAATTTGATTAATAATCGCTTGTGAGGAACGGTATGAAAAGCCTCCTGGAAATCTAGGAATATGGAATCGATCTGAGGCCCGTTGTCGACAGCACTCATTACTACATGGGAATAAAGAGCTAGCTGTGTTGCACAAGAACGATATTTTCTGAATCCATGTATGTTATGTATCAGTAAGTCATTTTCTTTAAGGTGATTTATACTGTTCGAGTACAGTATATGCCCCAAAATCCTACTGCAAATTGAGGTTAGCGATATGGGTCTGTAATTCAATGGGTTACTCCTATTTCTTTTCTTAAATATTGGTGTGACCTGTGCTACTTTCCAGTCTTTAGGAACAGACCTTTCGTCACGTGAGCGGTTGTATATGATTGCTAAGAAAGGCACTATTGTGTCTGCATACTCTGAAAGGAACCTGACTGGTATACTATCTCGACCGGAAGACTTGCCTTTCTTAAGTGATTTGAGTTGTTCCGCGAAACCTAACATATATACTTTTATGTCACTCATGCTAACAGCTGATCTGGTTTCATATTCTGGAATATTTACTTCGTCTTCTTTCATGAAGGAACTAAGGAAAACAGTAGTTAGTAACTCCGCTTTAGTGGCACCATCATCGGTAACATTTCCGTCGCTATTGTGCAGTGACGGTATTGACAGTTTTTGCCACTGGTGTACTTTACAAACGACCAGAATCTCATTAGGTTTTCTACCATATTTTGAGACAATGTTTCATTGTCGAATGACGTCCGCACTAAATTTCGAGCTTCCGTGAAACTTTCAGTGACGTTTCTGAATGTCTGTGAGGGAATTACAGCCCACTCTACCTCAAAAGCCGAGACGAGAGGAGACAGTGATGTTTGACGCTGGGGTCGAGAGTGAAGTCGCCACTCTAACCCATCCGAAAGGCGTTCCACGGCGTTCGTGTTGGGATTCTAGGAAGGTCAGTCCATTTCAGCAATGTTATTGTCCACAAACCATTGCTTCACAGATTCCGCTTTGTGATAGTGTGCATTGTGATGCAGATACAAGCAGCTATCTTCTCCGAACTGTTCCTCTATTGTATACAATACACAATGTTCTAAAGTGTGTTCATACCCTTCCGCATATAGCGTTTACCTAAGTGCAATAAAGGATCCACACCACAACCACGAAAAAACTCCCATAGGGTCACACACCTCTTCCGTACCTCACTCTTGGCACTACACACGATGGCACGTAACATTATCCTAACATTCGCCCACCCAAAATACACTACTGGCCATTGAAACTGCTACACTAAGAAGAAATGCAGATGATAAACGGGTATTCATTGGACAAATATATTATACTAGAACTGACATGTGATTACATTTTCACGCAATTTGGATGCATACATCCTGAGAAATCAGTACCCAAAACAACCACCTCTGGCCGTAATAACGGCAGTGATACGCCTGGGCATTGAGTGAAACAGAGCTTTGATGGCGTGTACAGGTGGCGTATTGTGACTAGCCAGTTGCTCGGCCACCATTGACCAGAAGTTTTCAATTGGTGAGAGATCTGGAGAATGTGCTGGCCAGGGCAGCAGTCTAATATTTTCTGTATCCAGAGAGGCCCGTACAGGACCTGCTACATGCGGTGGTGAATTATCCTGCTGAAATGTAGGGTTTCGCAGGGATCGAAGGAAGGGTAGAGCCACGGGTCCTAACACATCTGAAATGTAACGTCGACTGTTCAAAGTGCTGTCAATGCGAACAAGAGGTGACGGAGACGTGTAACCAATGACACCCCATACCATCACGCCGGCTGATACGCCAGTATGGCGATGACGAATACACGCTTCCAATGCACGTACACCGCGATGTCACCAAACACGGATGTGACAATCATGATGCTGTTAACAGAACCTGGCATGGCATGTGGCGGAGTGGTTACACGATAGTAACATCCTTGTTATGGACTAGCCTGCACAGAGTCCTCACCTGAATCCTATAGAACACCTTTGGGATGTTTTGGAACTCCGACTTCGTGCCAGGCCTCACCAACCGACATCGATACCTCTCCTCGGTGCAGCACTACGTGAAGAATGGGCAGCCATTCCCCATAAACCTTCCAGCATCTAACTGAACGTATGCCTGCGAAAATGTAAGCTGTCATCAATTCTAAGGGTGGGCCAACAGCGTACTGAATTCCAGCATTACCGATGGGGGGCGCCACGTACTTGTGTGTTATTTTCAGCCAGGTGTCCGGATACTTTTAATCACATAGTGTACTTGCTGTCGCCAGGCACGGGGTCTTAATATCTTCAAGTTGGGGACGCCATTTTTCAGATAACTTTTTTTTTTTTTTAACAAGCTACTGAGGGAAACTTGGAGGGTATCTTAAGAACCATAGTGTCTGACAGACAGCTTACTCACTCGTGATGTAATAACGTGTCATGCGACCAAAGTGATAGTTATATTGGAAATTCAGGGTTTAACACTTGCATTTAAAAAAAAATGAATGTACCTTTATAAAAAGGTTTAGGATGTAATAATTATACTGCTACTAATTCCATTTAGTGACAATTAACTACCCCGCCCGACTTTATACGAACTATCTACACGAAGACGACTTGTCTGACGTAGCGGTAATAAACCTGTAGATGTTACTAAATTTTAGCCCCTCTGCCGCGTTTTCTGTCAGTATGTGAAAGCTAATTTCAGGAACTGATGTATGGATTTTGATATGTTGTTCAGTAATAGATACTGTATCCGCAAACTCGCCGCTGTGACTGCTGGGAGCGACCGCAAAGGCATTTCCCGTATACGATCGCTCCCATCAGACACCGTATATTACATTGGTTTGTGTGTATAATTTACAATTATAGTAATTATTAGCGAACCCGGCAGTACTTCGCAAATGCGGCCTGTCACCTCCTCCTCCTCCTACCCCATTCTCTGTCCATTGTCCATCATCTACTTCTCTCTCTCTCTCTCTCTCTCTCTCTCTCTCTCTGTCCATTTCCTCCTCCGCTTCCTCCCCCTCCCCCTCCCGCCATGCCACCATTCTCTCTCCCCGTCACCTCTTTTCCCTTCTCCCGGACCTTCAGCCTTATTTATTGTTATTGCCAATGAATCCTTTATTTGGAACTGAATTCACTGAAGACGAATGGGTAAATTTGCTGGGATCGTTGTATACGGGGTGTAAGAGACATCTCTTGTTGCCGGATCTGTGAGGACAGTATCTTCAGTGACCGTATTTCACATAGCTTTAATCTACAAATGGCTTGGATTACGAAGTTTTGGACAACCCAGATTCAGTAGTAGTATTCTGATTACAAGCTGATAAGCCATAAATACAATTTTGATGCCTTCCGTTAAAACTGACAGTAAGGAAGAAAACAAAACAGCACATAGTTGTGTATACAATTTTTGTTTAAAATTATATATAAGGAGGAAGAATATATTTTCATTGAACTTCACTTTATAATCCCACCAATTCTTAAATCACACAGTTGAAGAGAAAAGGTTTATTAAAAGTTGGTCTTCACTCCGAAGACTGATTTGATTTAGCTCTCTGTGTTACTTCATCCTGTGCAAGCTTCTGCATCTCCGAACAACTACTGCAACCTACATCCTCTCGAATTATGGTGTTTTCTTCTGATGCACCGTATTTCAAAAGCCTCTGTTTCCTTCTTGTCCAAACTATTTATCGTTCATGGTTCACTTCCAAACTTGGCTTAAATGCCCTGGTATCGTAGTTAAAACTGACTGTGAGAAAGGGAACTACACTCCTGGAAATGGAAAAAAGAACACATTGACACCGGTGTGTCAGACCCACCATACTTGCTCCGGACACTGCGAGAGGGCTGTACAAGCAATGATCACACGCACGGCACAGCGGACACACCAGGAACCGCGGTGTTGGCCGTCGAATGGCGCTAGCTGCGCAGCATTTGTGCACCGCCGCCGTCAGTGTCAGCCAGTTTGCCGTGGCATACGGAGCTCCATCGCATTCTTTAACACTGGTAGCATGCCGCGACAGCGTGGACGTGAACCGTATGTGCAGTTGACGGACTTTGAGCGAGGGCGTATAGTGGGCATGCTGGAGGCCGGGTGGACGTACCGCCGAATTGCTCAACACGTGGGGCGTGAGGTCTCCACAGTACATCGATGTTGTCGCCAGTGGTCGGCGGAAGGTGCACGTGCCCGTCGACCTGGGACCGGACAGCAGCGACGCACGGATGCACGCCAAGACCGTAGGATCCTACGCAGTGCCGTAGGGGACCGCACCGCCACTTCCCAGCAAATTATGGACACTGTTGCTCCTGGGGTATCGGCGAGGACCATTCGCAACCGTCTCCATGAAGCTGGGCTACGGTCCCGCACACCGTTAGGCCGTCTTCCGCTCACGCCCCAACATCGTGCAGCCCGCCTCCAGTGGTGTCGCGACAGGCGTGAATGGAGGGACGAATGGAGACGTGTCGTCTTCAGCGATGAGAGTCGCTTCTGCCTTGGTACCAATGATGGTCGTATGCGTGTTTGGCGCCGTGCAGGTGAGCGCCACAATCAGGACTGCATACGACCGAGGCACACAGGGCCAACACCCGGCATCATGGTGTGGGGAGCGATCTCCTACACTGGCCGTACACCACTGGTGATCGTCGAGGGGACACTGAATAGTGCACGGTACATCCAAACCGTCATCGAACCCATCGTTCTACCATTCCTAGACCGGCAAGGGAACTTGCTGTTCCAACAGGACAATGCACGTCCGCATGTATCCCGAGCATGTTTGGGACTGGATGAAGCGTCGTCTCACGCGGTCTGCACGTCCAGCACGAACGCTGGTCCAACTGAGGCGCCAGGTGGAAATGGCATGGCAAGCCGTTCCACAGGACTACATCCAGCATCTCTACGATCGTCTCCATGGGAGAATAGCAGCCTGCATTGCTGCGAAAGGTGGATATACACTGTACTAGTGCCGACATTGTGCATGCTCTGTTGCCTGTGTCTATGTGCCTGTGGTTCTGTCAGTGTGATCATGTGATGTATCTGACCCCAGGAATGTGTCAATAAAGTTTCCCCTTCCTGGGACAATGAATTCACGGTGTTCTTATTTCAATTTCCAGGAGTGTATATCGCATATTCCACACACAGAATTTTCGTTCTCGCAGCCGTTTCTATGAGAAAAGGTGTTGTTAGAAAAGCATATAGCCTATTTCCGCCAGAATGTTTACTAGAGTATCGCGTAAAAATTTCAAGTAAATCAGTTTAGAGATTTTCGGTATGTATGCCAACAGTGTTTCCCTATATACATGGTGTCTGGAAAGTCCTGTTACAAACTTTTAGGACTTGTGGAAAGGAGTGAGTACATAACATTCTGTGTAGGAACCCATGTCCGCAAACGTCTTCCAACGACACTACATAACGTCAAAGTTATAGGCGTCGGCTGATCTAAATGAACCGGACACCTGGCTGAAAATGACATACAAGTTCGTGGCACCTTTTATCGGTAATGCTGCAATTCAATATGGTGTTGACCCACCCTTGGTGACAGCTTACACTCTCGCAGGCATACGTTCAGCCAGCTGCTGGAAGGTTTCTTGTGGAATGGCAGCCCTTTCTTCACGGAGTGCTGCACTGAGGAGAGGTATCGATGTCGGTCGGCGAGGCCTGGCACGAAGTCGACGTTCCAAAACATCCCAAAAGTGTTCTATAGGATTCGAGTGAGGACTTTGTGCAGGCCAGTCCATTACAGGGATGTCATTGTCGTGTAACCACTCCGCCACAGGCCGTGCAATATGAACAGGTTCTCGATCGTGTTGAAAGATGTAATCGCCATCCCCGAATTGCCCTTCAACAGTGAGAAGCCAGAAGGTGCTTACAACGTCAGTGTAGACCTGTGCTGTGATAGTGCCACGCAAAACAACAAGGGGTGCAAGCCCCCTCCCTGAAAAACGCAACCACACCATAACACCACCGCCTCCGAATTTTACTGTTGGCACTACATACGCTGTCAGATGACGTTCACAGGGCATTCGCCATACCCACATTCTGCCACGAATCCGCTTAACAGAACGCTAAATGTGAGAGGATATGAACACTTTTGACCGCATTGTGTACTGTACACAGTAGATGAACACTTCAAAAAAGACGACTGCTTGTATCAGCATGACAATGCACTCTATCATAACACAGAAGCATTGAGGCAATGGTTTGTGGACAATAACGTTTCTGAACAGACTAGCCTGTTCAAAGCCCCGACGTATACTAAATGGAAAATCCATGGGATGAGTTAAAACGTCGACTTCGCTCTAGATCCCAGCATCCTACATCCTTCCTTCGACGATTACAGTTTATGAGGAAGAATGGGCAGCTATTCCTTCACAGACATTCGGAAACCTCATTGAAAATGTCGCCAGTAGAGTTAAATGCGTCGTAAAAGTGAAGGATGGACACCCGCTATATTAATGTACACTAGTAGGTGTCTGCTCAATTTTGATCAGATAGTATTTATTGCATCGTAAGCCGTTGCTGTTAAGTTGGATGTTAAGCCACCTTCGTGGTAGATATTATCTCAGTTCGTTATTCGTCCACATCTGCATGAAACAATATGAGGTTTACTAGTCTGCCGGGATGCTAACCGCCTGTCATACTCAAACCAGTTCCAGCGGAACTTCATCAAAAGTGGGTTTTCTCTCTGAAAAAAGAAACACGGGAAATACATAGAGATCTGCAGAGAAATTTATTCAATTTACAATGGTGCTTGTTACTTACTATACACTAAAATGATTCAATACCTTTTCCTGTTTCTTTTCCTTGATATTACCAAACTATTGCATGATAAATTTCATCATATGCAACATGAGTGCTTATTGCGACTGTATTTTACTATCGACAGTAAGTAACCTTCACAGCACGTGTTTATGACTTTCGTGCGATATTTAGCTGAACCGTTAACGAACGTATGATAGGTTACTCAAGAAAACTTTTTTTCCTTTTTTGTATTACACGGAACGAAACAAATCCTGTGCTCATTTAAGGTTCATTTAACATTCCAGTACTGTCATTAAATGAGTTCTTAATGTATAAGCAAAAATGGAGTTAATTTGACTGTGTAGATCTCTGTGTTTCATGTGTTTTCAGAATAAAATCGTGGTGATGGCATCAGATCTCGTTGCTGTTAAGTTGGGTATAACAACAACAACAAAAAAAAAAAAAAAAAACAGTACTGAGCACTGTGGGACTCAACTGCTGAGGTCATAAGTCCCCTAGAACTTAGAACTACTTAAACTTAACCAACCTAAGGACATCACAAACATCCACGCTCGAGGCAGGATTCGAACCTACGACCGTAGCGGTCGCGCGGTTCCAGACTGTAGCGCCTAGAACCGCTCGGCCACCCCGGCCGGCTGGGTACAACAAATTAAATGTTTTACATCAAGGCAAATGCACAAACCGTATTCCATATGGCCTTTATTTTACAATTTGTTCTGTCTTGTTGAAGGCAAAATGTTAATGTAGAAACTAATAGTTTTTTTGCTGTACTCACAGCGATTTTTTTTCGCAGTACACACAATATCAATCAACAGCAAGGTAAAATTCACAATGATAAAATTCATTATCCCAAGGATAATCTTCACAATATTTTGTACTTGAAAGCATCACAATAATTCCTCCACCAATAAGAATCCACTTACACGCTAAATTATTTCAGGTATTCTTTCATTATAGGAGATGGAACATTCTTCACTGAAGAATACAGAACCTTTGCAATGGCACTCGTCGCCGCACTTGGTTATGCATAGGCTACGAAAGCTACGGAGGGGATGTTGCTGTATACCAAAAACATATAATTTATAGATTGTGGAGCCTGCCCCATTTGACTGGAGCTTGGAGGAGTTAGGAAGTGTAGGGAGCACAGGCGGCTGCCACCATTGCACGATGCACTATCCCACAGATGGAAGGGCGATGGGCAAATTCGATTGATCCGAGAACCCTGTGGCTGCTACGGTGGGTTGTAGCCTATGTGCAAACCTCGGCTTGGAACATTTTCAGCTCTGAAGAGACCCCTCCTGTGACGCAAGGAAGAAATTCCAAAATTATTTGTAAACCCAGTTTGAATTTTTTTGTGTTACCTTGTCGCTGCAAGAAAAACATTTTACTATGTTCGAAAACAGTGAGTGACTACATGTGTTTATCCCCCATTGCCGGGCGCTGACGACCACGATGATGAGCGCCCCACAAACCAACATCATCATCATCATCATCATCATCATCATCCATTGCAAGAATTCCAAAAATGTCTCTGAGCACTATGGGACTTAACATCTGAGGTCATCAGAACTTAGAACTACTTAAACCTAACTACCCTAATGGCATAACACACATCCATGCTCGAGGCAGGATTCGAACCTGCGACCGTAGCGGCCGCGCGGTTCCAGAGTGAAGCGCCTAGAACCGCTCGGCCACACCGACTGGCCATTGCAAGAATTATACTACCACTTGTAAAGTGAATATTAAATAGCGTTTCATAATATCGCTAAACTATACTTTGGGATAAAATAATAAGATATGATATCCTTTTTGTTTTCCCCCGTTTCATAACAGGATGTTACATCATTTTAATCAGAAAACACAGTGGCTTAGGAGCCATGAAATTACATTTTTGACTGCCAATTAGACACATTGTAGCGGACAGCGGGCAGGCAGCATTTTTAATAGCACTTCATGTCAGAAATGTGACGTTTCGGTCACTCAAGAACAAATGTGATATACTACACGTTTCACTTTCATGCGTCTACTCTTTGAAAGAGAGATAATAATTTGCAGTGATTTTAGCCATTATTCTGTTTACAAACAGTTTGCATGGCAACAGTCCTTAATTTTCAGGCAGAAAAGGAACATATTCGCGTGTCTCTTTAGATTTCTTTTGCTGACTGTTTGCATCCAATTACTTTCCTATAAAGCGTCTAGTAGTCACAATTGTTTGCCGAAAATACAATTATTACCCAACTTATAGTAAATTACTGCGGTTTCTCCACTCTATTGATGAAGGAGAGAGGATCAAATTTTATTTAATACCTTTTTTTCATGTAACACAGGAACTTAGTAAAAGTATTAATTCTCGTGAATCCAGGAAGATCGTGGCCCGAAACTGTATGAGATGTAAAACTGGTCATTATCTTCCGCTTGAGGCAGCACGTCGATTCTCTGTTACGAAAATATCTGAAGGCGAGTCGTTAGCAGTGTTTGGAGACTTCTATTCTGAGTAGTGTTCAATGCCCCGTGGACGGACGACCCATTAGCGACCGATCGATAGACAATATTCCGCTAGACCTCGAGGACGAATTAAGGGCACATTTTCCCTGGGGTGACGAGATGGCGCATACTTGTGTGTGAAGTAAGACTGTGTTGGAAGGTACAGTGTTTTTGCAATGGCCGGTATAGTTCGAAAATGGTTCAAATGGCTCTGAGCACTATGGGACCTAACATCTATGGTCATCAGTCCCCTAGAACTTAGAACTACTTAAACCTAACTAACCTAAGGACATCACACAACACCCAGTCATCACGAGGCAGAGAAAATCCCTGACCCCGCAGGGAATCGAACCCGGGAACCCACCGGTATAGTTCAGATGGAATTTGTACGCTACAAGCAGTGTCCATTTTTACCGAAAATAACTTGCTGTATCTGAAATAACAGTCTTAGGCGGAAGTGGTTAGTAGATGCCACGAGAGGCGTCCCCACTAGTGTAAAAGAGGGCGGTGGGTATCCCGTAGTCAGTTGAGAAGCAGTTTTCTTCGACGTAGCAACAGATTACGTATCAAGGCAGTGGAAGAGGTACTGATCTGTTGACAATAAGACCATACTTCCCCGAAAGTCACTGAGGGAACTGCGATAGCCGGCCGTTGTGGCCGTGCGGTTCTAAGTGCGTCAGTTTGGAACCGCGTGACCGCTACGGTCGCAGGTTCGAATCCTGCCTCGGGCATGGATGTGTGTGATGTCCTTAGGTTAGTTAGGTTTAAGTAGTTCTAAGTTCTAGGGGACTGATGACCTCAGTAGTTAAGTTCCATAGTGCTCAGAGCCCTTTGAACCATTTTTGGAACTGCGATAGAAACAAAAACAAAATATAAAGTTACATGTGTGATCTGCAAGTCACTGCACAGCACATGGAGGAGTGTACTTTGCACCAACATTAACGAAATTCTAAGCCGTTCCATTTGGGGCGTAGCGCCGTATACCGATCCTGCCTTGGAAGCGGATAAGTGGGAGATGTGTCTCAGAGCTGGATACTGACAGATGGTGACGCGAGACTGAACGCGAACATAGTTTATGTATCAGCCGACAGAGGACAGGGGACTGTGATTTAGTTTCGATTGTGCCCACTGAAGTGCACTGAAGCAATAGAATGTTTTTCATTAACTGTTCTAGTATTTTCATATAAAGTGGTGTTATGTCTTTTTGTGTATGTAAAATGTTATAAATGTGTTTTAGCAGTATGAATGATGCGTGAGTGTTGTTTAAGGTTAATATGAAGATAATTGTTTAACGAGTTATGTAGTGGGATTTAGTGTGGGAACATTTCGAAGAAGTATGTATGTGGACAAAGGGGATTTTTGTAGAATAGATTTGTAAAGTAAGTTTATGGTAAAGGGAAAGTTAATTCAGGTATAAATAACTTTATACATAAACGAAACTTCAGCATATTAGATAATTAGGTCGGTAAAAACTGTAGTCGCTAGGTTTACTATTTTGCGATTGGTTATTGAATGAAAAGCGCGGACTGACGCAGGAGAATGTTATTTTGCTATTGGCTGTTGAGTAAACTGACCAAGGGTAAAGCAATATTCTTCGCGCGCCTTTCTCTGCTCGTAGAGAAGACTTAAGAGTATTCTAGAGAGGAGTCGGAGCCTAGCCATGTTCAAAAATGTTCAAATGTGTGTGAAATCTTATAGGACTTAACTGCTAAGATCATCAGTCCCTAAGCTTACACACTACTTAACCTAAATTATCCTAAGGACAAACACACACACCCATGCCCGAGGGAGGACTCGGACCTCCGCCGGGACCAGGCGCACAGTCCATGACTGTAGCGCCCTAGACCGCTCGGTTAATAGCGCGCGGCAGAGACTTGCCATGAAACAGTTCGGACGTGTGTAGTAGTAGTTCACATGGAAATGATAAGTTGCCAGATCTAGCAGTGTTTCATACATCATAAGTGTTGTAAAGTGACGGCATAATTATTCCGACGGGTGTGTAGAAATTTCGGAATTTTTAAGTGAATTATGTGACGAGAAAAGACAAATTCCGCGTGGGGTATTGAGCAGGTCGGTGGCTAAAAACTGTGATTGCATTAGGTACCGATAGACTTAATATTTGCCGAGCATTCTCAATATAAAAAAATACGTATTTTTGTAGCTATTACGTTTTCGGGAAATGCAACACCATAAACTTGCTAACGTGAGTGAAAGGGATTGTGAGTGACTGTGTTAAGACTAGCACGGGCTTGGCGGTGATACTTGTTCACCTAAGTTTCAGAATATATTAATTAAGGACAAAATTTCCAACCTTTCATTTCGTGTGAAAACTTTCTCCCGAAACGTAGATTAGTGACTTTAATTGCAGCCTGGTTCACGTCGAAGTACAGTAGGTTTCGCTCGGCTTCCCTACTGATGATCTGCTGAGACAATGTTCACAGGTATGTGCAGGTTCGTTATAAAGGGACCGAAGGAACTGCGACGCCGCACATTCCTGTGCAGAACGAGTTTAAAAAGACGGCTCTGGATGAGCACTGAACTCTGTAATCTTATTCAAATGGTGTGTACGTGAAACATACACAGAATCACCAAAAGTAATGAACGCTCCTATGAAACACGGCATCGACCACTAGTTGACACGAGAGGTGGGACCCCCCTCTTCCCCCCCCCCCCCCCCCCCCCCCCTCAGTATAAAACGTGGGCCACTAGATGTCCGTTAGAGACACTGAAAGCCTCCTAAAGTTGTGCAAGTCAACTGTTGGAGATATGATTGGGAAGTGTCAAAGGGGAAGGAACACCCACAGTTAAACCGAGACCATGCAAACTTGATGTAGTTACGGACAGGGGCCGTCAAACATTGCGGAGAGTGGTTGTTCAAAATCGCGTGAAATCAGGGTAAGGACTCACTCTTAAATTCCGAAAGTGATACGACAGTCCAATTAGACTGCATAGAGTGTCAAAATGAATGCGGTACGTTACGGAGCTCCTCTGAAGCCACACGTTTTGTAGTCAGTGGTAAGTGGCCCTTCATTGGTAGGTTAGCTGATTCGGGGGAGCGAACCAAACAGCAAAGTCATCGATCCTATCGGATTTGGGAAGGAAGTCGGCCGTGCCCTTCCACAGGAGCCATCCCAGCATTTACCTGAAGCGATTTACGGAAATCACGGAAAACCTAAATCATGAAGGCCGGATGCAGGTTTGAACCGTCGTCCTCCCGAATGCGAGTCCATTGTGCTAACCACTGCGCCATCTCCCTCGCTCAAGTGACGCTTGAGGTGGTGTAAAGAGCGACCACACTGCCCATTGGATGACTAGAAATAAGTGATTTGGTGTGATGAGTAACTCTGTACTCTGTGGCAATCTGATGGATGGGTTGGAATTGGGTAAATGCCTGGAGAACATCCATGCCAAGATGTATAGTGACAACAAATGAAGTACAGAGAGGGTGATGTTGCGGTATAGTGGTGTTTTTTTTTTGTGGTTTAGCGTGTGGGCCCCATGTTGCACGGCTAAATGTGGAAGGATATCAACAAAATTTTCAGCGTTGAGTACTGCGGACAGCGTAGGAGCAGTTCCAAGATGTTGACAGTATCAGCATGACAAAGCACCCGTCACAAGGCAGCATCGGAGAGGCAATGGTGCGCGGAGTGGCCGCATGGTTTGAGGCGCCATGCCACGGATTGCGTGGCCCCTCCCGCCAGAAGTTCGAGTCCTCCCGTGTGTGTGTGTGTGTGTGTGTGTGTGTTTTGTTCTTAGCATAAGTTAGTTTAAGTACTGTGTAAGTCTAGGTACCGATGACCTCAGCAGCTTGGTCCCGTAGGAATTCGAATACACATTTGAGCATTTTTTTGACGCAATGGTTTGTGGAGAATAATATACCTGAAATGGACTTTCATGCCCAATGGAACAGCTCTGAGATGATTTGGAAGTCGCCTTTGTTCTCGACCAGAGTCTCCAACATCACTAGCTTTTCAGGTATCGGCTGCCATTCCTTCACAGATATTAGTACACTTCATTGAAAGTGTTTACAGCCGAGTTCTATCCGTCATAAGCGAAGGGTGGACACATCCCATATTAATGCACACTAACAGGTATCTGGATACGCTTGATCACATAGTGTACGTTGGCGACAGGAGAAATGTCGCAGAGACTTCTTCGAATACTAGTTCTCTAAATTTACCCAATCGGATATCACTAGAAAAGCGTGTGATTTTTGCAAAGATTCCCATTTAAGATCCTGGAACATCGCTGTTACACTTTGTTATAGGCTACATCGATCTTCTACGATTCTAGTAGAGCGTCTTTGGCTTCGTCCGCTTAATGCTATGATACCTAACCTTACGAACACCAAACGCTGGAGCAATGCTTCAGAATTTGTCACCATAGCGTCTTGTTTGCGTACTCCTTGACAAAAAAATGGTTCAAATGGCTCTGAGCACTATGGGACTCAACAGCTGAGGTCATTAGTCCCCTAGAACTTAGAACTAGTTAAACCTAACTAACCTAAGGACATCACAAACATCCATGCCCGAGGCAGGATTCGAACCTGCGACCGTAGCGGTCTTGCGGTTCCAGACTGCAGCGCCTTTAACCGCACGGCTACTCCTTGACAGACACGCAGCACTTTCGTAGAACAAACCCAACAAAACAGATTCTTCCATTCATCTTCCCAGCTACAAGTTAACATTTTCATCCCATTTCTTAGTACAATGCTGGTCATTAATGTTGCTGCATCATGAATATGGCGTGAACCAAACGTTAACTAGGTGTGATGTGTACTACATGCTCGCATATACAAATGATTAGTGCCTCAAAAGAAAGTTTGCATTTGACGTGTCAATATAAAATGGAGGTTGAAGTCTATAGACAAAATCTTTGTTTATTATTGAAATAAAAAGGTGAAGAATTTACTTTTTAAAAGTACTGTAATTGAAATGCAATCCAGCGCACTTGCGGCACTCATTTACACAATGAACAAAATTTTAAATGACGGTTCTGTATATAGGCACTCGGATGGCTGCCGCTTCGCTATGGATATTTTCTTTCAGTCGCTCCAGGAAGGTCGGATTATTGACATACACTTTAGATTTGACATATTCCCATAACAAAAAATCCATGGGGCTCAGACGTGGACTGCGTGGGTGCCAATTTATGTCACCGCTCCTGGAGATCAGTCTGTCAGAGAAAATTTGACAAACTCGCATTATAGACGCACTGGACGTGTGTGCTGTGGTTCCGTCTTGCTGAAACAATGTTCTTTTGTTATAACCAGGAAATTTTTGGAATTCAGGCACCCAAAGTCATTTAACATCGTCACATAACGTTCTGAATTCGCTGTAACTACACGATCGCTCTCGTCCTCGAAAAAGTACAGACCAATTATCAATTATTCTTCGAGCCGACATCATACCCTTTACAGTAATTTTTGGCGAATGGAAGGGTTTCTGATATTTCTGTTTAGGATACGCTACACTCCAGCAGCGTAAATTTTGCTTATTGACTTGACCGTTTGGGTGAAAATGAGCCTTGTCAGAAAATAAGATGTTAAATGAAGGGCAGTCAGTCATATCATTAACGAACTGCAGAGTATGTCTGGCATCCTGAGGCTTTAATTCTCCCTCCAATCGGATTTTGTAAGGGTGCAGTTATCTTTTTGCAGAATTAGGTGCAGTGATGATCTATGCATATTTAAGGAACCTGCACGCTTACGAATGGAGAGGTTAGGATAGACACACGCAGAACGATTTACACTTTGCAAATATTCGTCCGTGCTTGATGACCTTGGTGGCCGGGATTTCGGTTTGGGTAGTGCTGAACCGGTCTCCTCAAACGCTTTGATCCCTTTCCGGAAAAAGGGGAACACTTGGAACATAATTTTCATTGCACTATGCACGATCACCACAAAATTTCCTCCGTGCTACTGTCGGCGAATCACCGATTTTGTAAAATACTCGCACACAGAAAGTGCAGTTTGCTACCTAGAAGCGCTCCATGGCGAGTGAATTCCTAAAGGCCAAGCAAGCGATGAACGAACCCCCCACTCCCTTACGTTGTGTTGTGCATGCGCAGAGAGGTCTTCAAATACAAACTTTCTTTTGAGACACCCTGCATTTCAGTGCACCTCACAAAGGAGGTAGGTGTAACACCGCCTACATTGTGTATACAAGAAAGATTATGCAGCGGATTCCTCATTCAAAAATTGCGTTTGAATGTCGCTTTTTGTAAGAAGATCTTATCGTGCTTCGTCTGGGAAGGAGAAACATTTACCAGCAAGAAATCGACAACGGCAAGGCATCTCCTATCGAGACTGCAGTTGTTCTTTCCGTGCAATGTTGCTCGCGTTAACTGGGATCCCATGACTTCAAGTGAACGGGGTGTCGGTGGGTTGAGGAGGACCATACTTTAACGCAATGGAGAATGACTAGAAAAAATTGTTCAAATAGCTCTGAGCACTATGGGACTTAACATCTGAGGTCATCAGTCCCCTTGACTTAGAACTATTTAAACCTAACTAACATAAGGACATCACACACATCCATGCCCGAGGCAGGATTCGAACCTGCGACCGTAGCAGCAGCGCGGTTCCGGACTGAAGCGCCTAGAACCGCTCGGCCACAGCGGCCGGCAGAATGTCAACAGCCCTTGACAACAAGCGCCCGAGAGGACTGACGCACTATCCGCTCGGCTGCATAGGATCGTACGGCCACGTCAAGTACCTTGAGTCAGGATGCTGGTTCCTGGGGAACGAACGTTGCCAGATTGCATTCGTCATTGTCATACAGGCTCAGTGTCTGGCGTTATGGAACTGAACGTCATTTGGTACCACGACCACCTATCATTGTTGCATTTTTGATGTGTTAAGGTCGGCGCTTGTGCTCCTTATTTCAGGCCTCCGCGTCGACATCTTCCAATACGACAGTGCAAACTGTATGTTTGAAGTGCTGTCCTGACATATCTCAATACACAACGTGTTGAACTTTATCCCTTCCCAGCACTTTCACGAAATCTCACGTACACTGGAAACATCTGGTCATGGGTTGCCAAGAGACTCGCATGCCACAACTGATGAAATTTAGCATATACTTGGAGAAGCGTGGAACGACGTACCTGTATCTGTCTTCTAAGCTCACTTCGAATACTACAAATTTAATGTTCTATTCTTCCAACTGTAGTTTACCGTAAGTAAAATGCTTTATTTTCAATCCTTCCTTTTGATGCAGTATTATTGGCCAGCTGTTTATCTTCATTTTGCACCTCATTGTCGCTTTGAGTCACTGTCACTGTGTAAGAATAAGACGAGACAAATACCCAACACTTGTAATGCCGACGTTCAATTTTTGTCACATTTCATCTACTACTCATTTCCCACGAGGGAATTATCTGTATTTCATCAGGGTCACACCACCCATTTTCACCCATCCCTGTCCTTCCTCACGGACGAACAAGATTCAAGCTTCCCCTTCAAGCTTCTGTTCCTATAACTGGAGCGCTTGAATGAGTGGCTTCATGGCTTCATTCTGGGGCTATGCACCATTGTGAAAAGATCAGTGGCTGGCTATTTGTAAATAACAAATTAACATAATCGTAATTACGATACGTCATGTCTCTCGAGGACTCGGGTGAGGGAATTTGTTAACAACATATTCAGTTTGATATTACCCGCTTTTCGTCATTCAAGGCACCAGCAGAGACCACCACGGCAGATATGTAAATAATCTCATTTTTTCACATTTTTCCATATTTTACACCATTTAAAGTACTTTTCCACATTTTCTACAAGTTTACGTATTATCCGTATTTTTTACCATTATCTAATTATTTGAGTTTCGCTCAACTGTTCTCGGCATCACATCAGCGTCGTATGTCAGTGTTACACCACACCGCGTCGTGTCACATGATGTGATTGTCATGATGCTCTCAGCCAATCACAAAATTTGTCATATTTTCCTCAATTATCCAATTATGTGAGTTTCGTCATACTGCTCGCACCACATCGACATCGTGATGCTCTCAGTCAATCGGTATGCAGCATGTGCTCAAAAGTATCCAAAGTATTTATTGCTAAGCCAGTAATACATTACTAGTCTCTGTGTGTGATGTCATAGTTCATTTGTTAGAAAAGAACACATTCGCCTATTGGTGGAAATAGTGACGTCACACCATATTCCGCAAAATTAATGACATCATGGCAAATTTAGTAAGCGCTGCAGTATTACTGGTTTCCAACCTAAGACACTGTATGTATAAGAAATACCACACTGCGAAAGATAAAACATTATTAAGCCACTATTACATGACTCTTATGTAATGTTATAGTTTATATTTTAAAACGAGCAAGTTGTTGGAAATAATGATGTCACAGTAAATATATGAAGTCATAGCAAAATTCTGAGATTTACCTATTTACAACTAAAGGCACTGTGTGTATAAGAATTAGCACAGCGCTGCAAAATACACTAAGAGAGTTGACCAGTATCTCCAGCCACCCAGAGCGAAAAGTTAGTCGTCTGCAGAGCCAGATCGTGGAGTATGACCGTGACCATGAGGACTGTGCCAATCCAGCAATTATGGCTTATTTTTGGATTTAATCATTTCTTATGCCACTGACCTGGTTGCTGGCTAAGGAAGCACTACTACTATATCAAACATTCAGCGACAGATCTCATGCACACAGTAATAATGGCAAACCAGTCACAACATGCCGGCGCCCATGAGGAATTCTCTGGCTGGCTTTGCAGATCAGCGTCATCACTTCCTTCCCTTTCACTCAGGACCAATCACAATCGAGATCCCCCATCCATCTTGCTTTCAAAACTAACGCTTATGCGAGGATGGCGTCAATCTCGGTCAGCTACAACTCACAGGCAAAGTGTAAAATGGCATCCAACCTACCACAACACGATATAAACTACTGCATTATTCGTGAGTGTGCGATATTGCCATAAGACAAATAAGTAACTACGAAAAAAAATCTGAGTAGGGGCGCTACCAATCCTTCTGTGTACATTACGTTGGTAAGGTTAGTCTTGAGTTTACTTCAAACGCGGAAAGAGTGGCATACTGCTACGTAACTGCTGTATTCCCCCCTACACGTGGGTCATACAGGGCAAAACTTCAGTCCGGAACCGCGCGACTGCAACAGTCGCGGGTTCGAATCCTGCCTCGGGCATGGATGTGTGTGATGTCCTTAGGTTAGTTAGATTTAAGTAGTTCTAAGTTCTAGGGGACTGATGTCCTCAGATGTTAAGTCCCGTAGTGCTCAGAGCCATTTGAAACATTTGATTTTTTGTTGATAGAAAATTTCCTTGTTACTGTGTCTTTCAACAAACAAGGGATCTCCTTCCTGCCGTCATTACTCAACACAATAAGAGTATATACTCCCCGCGCAGGATTAGCCGAGCGGTCTAAGGCGCTGCAGTCATGGACTGTGTGGCTGGTCCTGGCGGAGGTTCGAGTCCTCCCTCAAGCATGGGTGTGTGTCTTTTTCCGTAGGATAATTTAGGTTAAGGAGTGTGTAAGCTTAGGGACTAATGACCTTAGCAGTTGTCCTATAAGATGTAACGCACACAAGAGTATATATTCACCAGTGAAAATAAAAGTGCAAGGAATTTATTTAGGCGTTTAGCAGCATCGTTGAACCGCCAAAACCCTGTTCAATATCGACGGAAAAACTGTAAACTTTGGCGGCCAGTGAAAGAATGTGTGACACTGCTGCGCAATTTTACCGCGCAGCCGGCAAGGATAGTAGACACGCCCACATCGATACCATGCATAAAGTCTGCGAATTTCATTCCATGTACTCAGTTGTACAGTAACTATGGCTACCAGACAGGCCCGTGAACAGTATACGAAAATGACACCATTTGAGACAGGACGTGTAGTTCGGCTCAAAGGAGCCTGTTCGGGAAATCGGTGAATCTCTCGGCATTTCAATAGGGGCGAAGCCACTATTCGACCCTGTTGGCTGGAACTGAACCATGGTCAAAAACAGCGACAAGAAAGAAACAGTCGACCTAGAGAAATGACAGAACGTGATTACCGAGCAATCGTCAAAGAGGGGATGGAGCCTCGCATCCATCATTATCATCGGTTCGAAGTGCAACAGATGCTTCAGTGACCACAGGAAACATTAATAAGCGGTTCACAGAAAGGTGGCTGAGCTCACCGTGCTCTTGCTCCGATTAACATAGACCTCTGTACACCAACAAGCCCGTTTGCAGTGGTCTCGGTCACATTCCGTCTGAAACATCGAGTGGAGTAGAATTATCTTCAGTGATGAGTTATGCTTTGATATTGAGCCCCGATGAATGGCGAAGACGTGTCTGAAGATGTACCAGAGAACGGTGGGATACCAACCAGACTGTCACCCGCCATACGGTCGGACAACCACGAGTGATGTTCTGGAGTGCCACTTCATTTCATAGCCAGACCGCTTTGATCGTCGTCCGCGGCGCCCTTAAAGCACAGCGGTACGTTGGCAATATTCTACGTCCCGCTTTGTTACTGTTCATGGCAAGCCATCCTGGGCTTACATTTCAGCACGACGATGTCCGCCCTCACACTGCGAGAGTCGGCGGATATCCCCCCCAATTTAGAACGTTCGGAACATTATGGGCAGGGCCCTCCAACCAGCTCAGGATTTTGACGATGTAACGTGCCAATTGGACAGAATTTGGCCTCAGGATGACATCCAGCAACTAGATTCGTGATTTCGTCTCATAGAGGTCACAGTTCGTAGTGATAGACGGTAGATCATCGAGAAGAACAGAAGTGATATATGTCGTTCCGCAAGGTAGTGTCACAGGCACCCTGCTGTTACTGGTTTACATAAATGATCTGGGTGATAATCTGAGCAGCCCCTTACATTGTTTCCAGACGACGTTGTCACTTACCGTCTACTAAAATCATCAGACGATCAATTCCAATTACAAAATGATCTAGAGAGAATTTCTGTATGGTGCGAAAAGTGGCAATTGGCACTAAACAAAGAAAAGTGTGAGGTCATCCACATGGGTACTAAAAGAAACCCGATAAATTTTGGGTATACGATAAATCGCACAAATCTAAAGGCTGTGAATTCGACTAAATACATAGGAATTACAATTACGAGCAACTTAAATTAGACAGACCACATAGATAATATTGTGGGGAAGGCCAAACGAAGACTGCGCTTTGTTGGCAGAACAACTAGAAAATGTGACAAGCCCACTAAGGAGACAGCCTACATTACACTTGTCCATTCTCTAGCGGTGAGAGTATCACTGATTTGATACGCGAGTTGGGGTGGCAGTCACTGAAACAAAGGCGGTTTTCTATATGGCGAGATCTATTTACGAAATTTCAGTCACCAACTTTCTCTTTTGTTGACACCCACCTACGTAGGGAGAAATGATCATCATAATAAAATAAGAGAAATCAGAGCTCGAACGGAAAGATTTAGGTGTTCCTTTTTACCACGCGCCATTCGAGAGTGGAATGGTAGAGAAGTAGTATGAAAATGGTTTGATGAACCCTCTGCCAGGCACTTAAGTGTTTTTTTTTTTGTGGTTTTAGGGCGCACAACTTCAATGGTCATTAGCGCCCTGACTACTCTAAGAATGCACCGCGAGGCACAAGTTGACCACAACAACTAAAAGGGAAAACACGAGAAAAGACAGACTGACAGGCATAGGATTAAAAAACAGCATCATCAAATGTCCTTAGCGAGGTTTGTCAAATTGATAAAACGAAGAACACGAGCAGCTGCTCGTGGGTCATCCGCTAAAATGGCATCGAAAGTATTTGGCAGGTTAAGATCGAGGCGCAGTGTGTTAAGATCTGGACAGGACATTAAAATGTGTCTAACCGTCAGCAAGTGCCCACATGGGCAGAACGGCGCCGGCGCAGCCGTCAGCAGATGGCGATGGCTGAACCGGCAGTGTCCAATTCTTAACCGGGCTAAAACGACCTCCTCCCGCCGTGAAGGGCGTGAGGAGGACGTCCAAGCCACGGGAAGAGGTTTTAAGGCCCGAAGCTTGTTGTCGGTAAGTGCAGCCCAATCGGCATGCCACAGAGATAAGATGCGCCGACAAATCACCCTGCTAAAATCGGACGAAGGGACGCAACAAGAAGCTGTCCGAGGCTGGAGGACCGCAGCCTTGGCCGCGGCATCTGCAGCTTCGTTCCCGGGGATACCGACATGGCCAGGAACCCACATAAAGCTAACTGGAGAACCGACGTCCGCCAGCTGCTGAAGAGAGCGTTGGATCCGGTGGACGAAAGGGTGAACCGGGTACGGATCACTGAGGCTCTGGATGGCGCTCAGGGAATCTGAGCAGATGACATAAGCAGAATGTCGGTGGCGGCAGATGTAAAGAACAGCCTGGTAGAGGGCAAAGAGCTCAGCTGTGAAGACCGAACAATGGCCATGGAGCCGGTATTTGAAACTTTGTGCCTCGACAATAAAGCACTTAAGTGTGAACTGCAGAGTAACGATGTAGATGTAGATGTATAAATTAATTCCAAGCCGAATAATTGTTTGCATAACGGCCAGAGGTGGACCAACGAGCTACTGAGTCGCTCAATTTGTAAAGCTCTTCCTCTTGAATAAGTCATCCAATTTTTATGAAATTGTAGTCATTTGTCTGTGGGGAAAGGGTGTATTGAAACTAATACCGACTACCAACTCAAACTGGGATAATCTCAAAAGAGCCCCAGTAGACTGTTCCATAGCCCAAGCCAAGAGCCAGCGTCATCCATATTCGGCAATATGTGGCCAACTAGTACCGAACGCAGCGGAAATGTGTATGGGAACTCTTGGCGCCAGGCTGTCGGGACTCTTTGAGTATCCCGTCGCTTAACGGCCAAAACTGGCGGCATTATTACCACTCCAAGACTTTTAAGGCAGTTTTCCTGCTCTTATACATGATGTTACGATTTAATGAATTGAAAGTTCTATCGATGTTGCACTTCATGGGAGCCGGCCGCAGTGGCCGAGTGGTTCTAGGCGCTTCACTCTGGAACCGCGACACCGCTACGGTCGCATGCTCCAATCCTGCCTCGGGCATAGATGTGTGTGATGTCCTTAGGTTAGTTAGGTTTAAGTAGTTCAAAGTTCTAGGGAACTGATGACCTCAAATGTTGTCCGCCCCGTTAGCTGAGTGGTTAGCGTGACGGACTGCCGTTCGACGAGCCCGGGTTCGATTCCCGGCTGGGTCGGGGACTTTCTCCGCTCAGGGACTGGGTGTTGTGCTGTCTTCATCATCATTTCATCCCCATCCGGCTCGCAGGTCGCTCAATGTGGCGTCGAATGTAATAAGACATCCACCAGGGCGGCCGGACCTGCCCCTCAAGGGGCCTCCCGGCCAATGACTCCAAACGCTCATTTCCATTTTACCTCAGATGTTAAGTCCCATAGTGCTCAGTGCCATTTGAACTATTTGCACTTCATGGAACGGAAGTGGAAGTGGGGGACTGTTTACTGAGATGACTACCTGCTTCGGAAATTTACAATTTTTAACCTGCCGATTAAGGATTGGCCCTACAAGGATATGCCACTTTTAATTAATTCCTTACTTCAAATGAATGTATTTGCTACATAGCACCGGTTCACTCCTCCACTTGGCAATAACGTCTTAATTTTCATATCAAACTATGTCGTTTCAAAGAGACGATGGCAGCTACAGAAAAAAAGAGAGAGCCCAACATTATCACCAACTGCTTAATAGCATGTCATCGCAGTACATAAGCGATTCCACGTGCATGATTTTACCGAGTCCAAGGTAGATTCCTGGAAGTATGTCGCACCAGATGTCTACACACCGGTTACGCAATTCCAGTAAATTATGATTTGGTGGATAGCATCCCAGATGTGTTCCATCCGCTTCAGATCAGGCGAATTTGGTTGTCAAGACTTAAACGTGACTTCATAATCATCACATCTGCCTCACATCGCCGCCTATCCTGCTTTAGAGACTGGAGGATCCTTCGACCTCAATCTTCAGTGTAGAGAAGTTGCACCATTCTGACCTTGTGACGGACAGGTACCCTGCTGCAAGATGCCATGGCCGTCGAGGAGGACATCAAGCATTAAGACATGCAGGCGATCAACAATAACGTAGTCCACAGCTGTCATAATACTTTCGATTACTACCGCAGGTGAATGTCCAAAATAGCATGATACTGCCCCTAAAAGTCGTATCCAGAGAAAGATGTATGTTTCGAGCAGCCATTCGCCTACTCGAGTGTGTATCAGGACAGAACCATCAGTCAGTCTGTTACGTACAGTAGAGCGTCGATTATCCGAACGTCGGTCAACCGAACGACCGCTTAACCGAACTGTGTACTCGCTCGCACCTGTTACTCTCCCACCCTACCGTCCATCACACCCATTACTCCCAAACCAAGTTTCCCCACAGTAGTCGCCGCACTGGGCCACAGCTGGCGAAACTTTGCTTCTAATGGGGCCTTCACAAGGCGCTGCTGACCGGCCAAGCCGCCAGTCGCTGTGTTTCAACAATCAGCACACTTCTGTCGGCTCGGCACTGGCAGTAGAAGTTGCGGAAGTATCAAAGCTGTTCACAGCAACAGCTGCGTCAGTTTAGAGTTTGTGCGTGCCGCTCCGCGCAGTTTGAAGGATTGCGCGCCCCCAAGAAGAGCTTCTCACGGTGCAGTCACCTTCTGTTCTCTGTTACCACCACTTGTGTGCTGCTGCGTGAAGAAGTGAACTTGACGATACAAAATGCTTACGTAAACGTGTTGTCCTTTCTATGAGGGACAAGTACGAGATTATTAAAAGGTTAGAAGAAGGTGAATCTGCAACCACTTTATCCAATGAGTACAAGGTGGGGAAGTCGACAATTACGGATATAAAAAAACAAAAGACGAGAATAGCAAATTTTATAGCTATGCTTGATTCTGCTGATGGATCAAAAAGCCGTAAAACTATCAAGCTCGCCACTAACACAGATCTAGATGATGCTGTTTACAAGTGGTTTACACAAAAGAGATCGGAAGGAGAACCTATCTCAGGTCCCATTCTGTGTGAGAAGGCAATGCAGTTCAACGAAAAACTTGGAGGGCCTTCGAACTTTAAAGCGAGTACCGGCTGGTTCGATTATCCGAACAAACCTGTTTTCCGAACACCCATGTCCCCCAATTACTTCGGATAATCGACGCTCTACTGTAATTACATTTGCATTGATAAACGGTCCAGTCTCGATGATGCCATCGCTACTGAAATCTTAATTGACAGTGTCGTTGAGTCAGCAATGGAACACGTAGACTTAGTCTGCTTCACGATCCCATGTTCAACAACGTGCGCTCAACGGTGCGTTCTGAAACGTTTGTGCCACCAACAACGGTACACTGTCGTCAGATCTGCCATACATCGCCACCTATCCTACTTTACAGACTGAGAAAGCCTTCGACATCTGTCTTCAGTGATGAGGAGTAGACGTCCAACATCTTTCCACCTACAGGATGTCCTTTAGCTAGTTTCGACAGATGCTCATGACGTAGTACGCAAGTAGTCAACTAGCTTCGACGTGAAAGAGTTCCACACATGAGTAATCAACAACCTCTCAGTCAAAAAATGGCTCTGAGCACTATGGGACTTAACATCTGTCGTCATCAGTCCCCTAGAACTTAGAACTACTTAAACCTAACTAACCTAAGGACATCACAGACATCCATGCCCGAGGCAGGATTCGAACCTGCGACAGTAGCAGTCGCGCGGTTCCGGAATGCGCGCCTAGAACCTCTCAGTCATTTAATCAAAATCGTATGTCTGTTTGACAAGTACATAAAACATGTAAAGGGTTTTTTCTAAATTACCGCTACCAGTCACAAACTTTGTCAACTATTGTATTACTTAATTATTTGGTGACCTCATCTTCAGGCTAAAGGGCATTACAAAAACAACTTTACAATAAGGTCGTACTGAAATTACATAGTCTTTTCGTAAATGCTGTGGTCATCTTTGTTCCTCTGGCGTGGCAGTCTCGTTGTGATGTGTTGCGGTGTATCCATTTCCGTGGGTCTCTTGGTCACTGTTCACAAATTGTCACTAATATAGCAGCAACTTGGAAACACGACCACAAACAGTTCTGTAGTGCAGTGGACAAGATGGCGGTCGAAATACAGCTGGTTTCGATTTTACTATCGATTTGTCGATCTATGTGGTGTCAGATGTTTACATGTCGTCTGCACGTCTTGTTATCGTATTACAGATGTAGGTTGACGAAATATACTACAAGTTGAGCACCTGTTACAATATTATTGAACCCATCATGATATAAACTATTTAATTTTACATATTTCTAAGCTATTGGCGGGGCTAGAGTCAAACGACTGTTATGTTAAGTATCTTTTATTCTAGGAGTACTGTAGTGAAATTGGAAAAGAAGTGTGAATTTTTGAAGTCTGTCATTTCATTCAGGATCTCGTTATTCCGCATGTGGCCATGGATCTTCCAAGATTTCCATTCTCCAGCTCTTTTCTAAATTATGTAGTACTTTGAGATCGTTCTCTGTTGTTACACTGTGTCCTGTTTCATTTATATGTTTCGCTATAGCTGATTTATTCGGTTCAAAACTACATAAAAGATGAGCACTCGATCAATGTAAATAGAGGGTTAAATTAGAGCTTAAAGCTTGTGCGCACTAGTTTACTATTTGCGGGTAATTCAGTTTGTATTCGCTCCATTTCTAGGCGCCTGCCAAAGTTAGCCGGCTTTGGCCGCAGAGAGCCCAACTTTCTGCAATGCTCGCGCTAGAGTGTCGTGTTACCCACGCAGTGTTGTGTGAGTTCTGCACCAACGTATTCGGTTCACTACGGTTTACGGCCTTTTGGTAAGCAGTGGCAAAGTACGTTTGTTCGTGGACGCTGTGCTGTTGGTAAGCAGCGACTGCAGAGCACAGTTTGGTGAGATCGCTCCAGAACCACTTAGCAGTACCAGAGAGGAGTTTCACGTTTTGTTTCCTATAGTTTTCAACTGAAAATCTGTTTTACTATGGCTCATTGGTTTAAGCTGATCTTCGAGCAGTAAAACTACGAACACAGTTTTCCTTCAGAGAACCACGTGGCCTTCATCCGAGTGATAATTGAATTTTTTGCACTCTCACGTTTTTTATCAATTCTATCTGTTGTGCAGACATTACTTTTTAAAGAACATTCTGGACTATTCCACTCAGACTGCTCGTCATGAAACCCATCGAACATTTATGGGACATAATCGAAAGGTCAGTTTTTACGCCACGTCCTACACCGGACACACCTACGCGATTATGGTCCGCTATAGAGGCAGCGTGGCTCAGTACTTCTGCAGGGGACTACCAAAGACTTATTGAGGTCATGCCACGTCGAGTTTCTGGGTAAAAGGAGGTCCGAGACGATATTAGGAGGTGTCCCATGACTTACGTCACCTCAGTGTATTGAGACCCATTCTTCTCAAGAACGGGTAGAGGTGTCAAGTTGTAATTTGTTTAAAATACTAGGGTCTATGGACCCTTGAAAGTCAAAAACTTAGCCTTGTAAGTCAGTGAAATCAAAAGATTTATATCACATTTTTATATTCCCAAACTCACTCATTAAAATATACAGGGTGTTACAAAAAGGTACGGCCAAACTTTCAGGAAACATTCCTCACACACAAAGAAAGAAAGTATGTTATGTGGACATGTGTCCGGAAACGCTTACTTTCCATGTTAGAGCTCATTTAATTACTTCTCTTCTAACTACATTAATCATGAAATGGAAACACACAGCAACAGAACGTACCAGCGTGACTTCAAACACTTTGTTACACGAAATGTTCAAAATGTCCTCTGTTAGCGAGGATACATGCGTCCACCCTCCGTCGCATGGAATCCCTGATGCGCTGATGCAGCCGTGGAGAAAGGCGTATTGTATCACAGCCGTCCACAATACGAGCACGATGAGTCTCTACATTTGGTACCGGGGTTGCGTAGACAAGAGCTTTCAAATGCCCCCATAAATGAAAGTCAAGAGGGTTGAGGTCAGGAGAGCTTGGAGGCCATGGAATTGGTCCGCCTCTGCCAATCCATCGGCACCGAATCTGTTGTTGAGAAGCGTACGAACACTTCAACTGAAATGTGAGGGAGCTCCATCGTGCATGAACCACATGTCGTGTCTTAATTGTAAAGGCGCATGTTCTAGCAGCACAGGTAGAGTATCCCGTGTGAAATAATGATAACGTGCTCCATTGATCGTAGGTGGAAGCGTAGGTGACGAAACTAAAATGAGCTCTAACATGGAAATTAAGCGTTTCCGGACACATGTCCACATAAAATATTTTCTTTATTTGTGTGTGAGGAATGTTTCCTGAAAGTTTGGCCGTACCTTTTTGTAACACCCTGTATAGATGAATTACGAGGAACAGTCAAATGAAAACCGAACACCTTCTACAACGGGACCATGGAATGGTTCCATTCAAAAATAATCGCCACATGTGTTAATGCTTTTATTCCACTGGGAGACGAGGTGATCATTTCCTGTTTCTTAGAACAGTTGACGGATCCACAACCGCATCCAGTCTTGCACTTTCACGTCCACTGAAACCGACGTCCACGGATGTCTTTCTTCAGGTCGCCAACGATGTGAAAACTACAGAGTGATAGATACGTGCGGTATCGATGATGCTGCAGTGTTTCCCAACCAAATAGTTGAAATGTAGTCTTCTTCCGATTGGCAGTGTGGGAGCGGGTATTACCGGGCCTCAGGATGCTTCCCCAAGACAGCATCTCCGGGAGATTTGACTTAATGGCACTTCGCAGTTCGTGCAAAGTTTTTTCGTAGCGCTGCGCACTGATTGTGGTGCCACGCTCGAGTAGAGGGCCACTACGATCGAAGAATAAGGTCTTGATTTGACCTTCCTAAAACTTGTGTGAACAGTTATGGTATTTCATCAAATTTCGGGCATGCAGCCGCGCAAATAAAATTTACTCCACTGGTATTTCGGCCGCGTATCGTCCGCCCATCCTCAGAGTGAGTCACAAGACTGACGACAAGATGCCAAGCGCGGCTATAGAAAGAGACGGCTGCCTCCCCTTTTTGGATGTTGTCGTTGGTCTTAAAGTTGATGGCACATTAGGACATTGCTGTATATAGGAAACCAACACATACAGATCTATATCTACATGCCAGTAGCTGGCATCACCCTTCACAGACCATAGGTGACCTTAAGACCTTAGTGCATAGGGGGCATTGTATATCTGATAAAGATAATGTGCAAGAAGAGCTCACGGGCCTCAAGGGCATTTTTAAAGCGAATGGATTTTTTCCGCAACCTATTCGTAGAGCATTCAATGTAAAACGCAGACTGCAGGTATGTGATGGGGAAGAAGATAGTAATTCTAGATCTACATCTACATCCATACTCCGCAAGCCACCTGACGGTGCGTGGGGGAGGGTATTTTGAGTACCTCTATCGGTTCTCCCTTCTATTCCATTCTGGTATTGTTCGTGGAAAGAAAGATTTTCTGTATGCCTCTATGTGGGCTCTAATCTCTCTGATTTTATCCTCATGGTCTCTTCGCGAGATATACGTAGGAGGGAGCAATATACTGCTTGACTCCTCGGTGAAGGTATGTTCTCGAAACTTCAACAAAAGCCCGTACCGAGCTACTGAGCGTCTCTCCTGCAGAGTCTTCCACTGGAGTTTATCTATCATCTCCGTAATGCTTTCGCGATTACTATATGATCGTGTAACTAAGCGCGCTGCTCTCCGTTGGATCTTCTCTGTCTCGTCTATCAACCCTATCTGGTACGGATCCCACACCAGTGAGCAGTATTCAAGCAGTGGGCGAACAAGTGTACTGTAACCTACTTCCTTTCTTTTCGGATTGCATTTCCTTAGGATTCTTCCAATGAATCTCAGTCTGGCATCTGCTTTACCGACGATTAATTTTATACGGTCATTCCATTTTATATCACTCCTAATGCCTACTCCCAAATAATTTATGGAATTAACTGCTTCCAGTTGCTGACCTGCTATATTGTAGCTAAATGATAAAGGATCTTTCTTTCTATGTATCCGCAGCACAGTACACTTGTCTACATTGAGATTCAATTGCCATTCCTTGCACCATGCGTCAATTCGTTGCAGATCCTCCTGCATTTCAGTACAATTTTCCATTGTTACAACCTCTCGATATACTACAGCATCATCCGCAAAAAGCCTCAGTGAACTTCCGATGTCATCCACAAGGTCATTTATATATATAGTGAATAGAAACGTCCTACGACTCTCCCCTGCGGCACACCTGAAATCACTCGTACTTCCGAAGACTTCTCTCCATTGAGAATGACATGCTACGTTCTGTTATCTAGGAACTCTTCAATGCAATCAAACAACTGGTCTGATAGTCCATATGCTCTTACTTTGTTAATTAAACGACTGTAGTGCGTTTTTGCCCTGTGTGGGTGCTTTTTCCTCAAAGATAGGAAACAGTGTGTTACGATGATCTTCTGCCCCTCCCCCCCCCCCCCCCCCCTTGAAGATTGCAATCTTTGCAATCTTACTCGGCTCTGTAAAGGACTATTTACTGCTCCGTAAAGCGGGTGTGTTTCAGATTCCTTGTGGATATTGTGAGAAGTCATACATAGGTCAAACAACATGCACCGTTCATGAGAGATGCGTGGACCATCGAAGATATACACACTTATCACAGCCAGAAAGTCAACTGTGGCCGGACAGTGTATACTCGTAGATATAAGGCATTCCATGAATTACAGTGATGTGAAGATTTTAACATCCACCTCTTCCTCTTGGGATTCTGTCTTCAAAGGAAGCTGTAGAGATTAGATTAGCTAATAATTAAATAAATAGACATAATGGTTTTAATTTGGACAAAGCATGGAATACGGCTCTTGGAGTAATTAAACTCCAGGTAAGTCGTCATGGTGTCACCGCCGCCGAACATACACTCCTGGAAATTGAAATAAGAACACCGTGAATTCATTGTCCCAGGAAGGGGAAACTTTATTGACACATTCCTGGGGTCAGATACATCACATGATCACACTGACAGAACCACAGGCACATAGACACAGGCAACAGAGCATGCACAATGTCGGCACTAGTACAGTGTATACCCACCTTTCGCAGCAATGCAGGCTGCTATTCTCCCATGGAGACGATCGTAGAGATGCTGGATATAGTCCTGTGGAACGGCTTGCCATGCCATTTCCACCTGGGGCCTCAGTTGGACCAGCGTTCGTGCTGGACGTGCAGACCGCGTGAGACGACGCTTCATCCAGTCCCAAACATGCTCAATGGGGGACAGATCCGGAGATCTTGCTGGCCAGGGTAGTTGACTTACACCTTCTAGAGCACGTTGGGTGGCACGGGATACATGCGGACGTGCATTGTCCTGTTGGAACAGCAAGTTCCCTTGCCGGTCTAGGAATGGTAGAACGATGGGTTCGATGACGGTTTGGATGTACCGTGCACTATTCAGTGTCCCCTCGACGATCACCAGTGGTGTACGGCCAGTGTAGGAGATCGCTCCCCACACCATGATGCCGGGTGTTGGCCCTGTGTGCCTCGGTCGTATGCAGTCCTGATTGTGGCGCTCACCTGCACGGCGCCAAACACGCATACGACCATCATTGGCACCAAGGCAGAAGCGACTCTCATCGCTGAAGACGACACGTCTCCATTCGTCCCTCCATTCACGCCTGTCGCGACACCACTGGAGGCGGGCTGCACGATGTTGGGGCGTGAGCGGAAGACGGCCTGACGGTGTGCGGGACCGTAGCCCAGCTTCATGGAGACGGTTGCGAATGGTCCTCGCCGATACCCCAGCAGCAACAGTGTCCCTAATTTGCTGGGAAGTGGCGGTGCGGTCCCCTACGGCACTGCGTAGGATCCTACGGTCTTGGCGTGCATCCGTGCGTCGCTGCGGTCCGGTCCCAGGTCGACGGGCACGTGCACCTTCCGCCGACCACTGGCGACAACATCGATGTACTGTGGAGACCTCACGCCCCACGTGTTGAGCAATTCGGCGGTACGTCCACCCGGCCTTCCGCATGCCCACTATACGCCCTCGCTCAAAGTCCGTCAACTGCACATACGGTTCACGTCCACGCTGTCGCGGCATGCTACCGGTGTTAAAGACTGCGATGGAGCTCCGTATGCCACGGCAAACTGGCTGACACTGACGGCGGCGGTGCACAAATGCTGCGCAGCTAGCGCCATTCGACGGCCAACACCGCGGTTCCTGGTGTGTCCGCTGTGCCGTGCGTGTGATCATTGCTTGTAGAGCCCTCTCGCAGTGTCCGGAGCAAGTATGGTGGGTCTGACACACCGGTGTCAATGTGTTCTTTTTTCCATTTCCAGGAGTGTAGATCGATAAGCGGATCGAATGTCTTAACGCCTTCGCCACCGGCCGTGGTGGACAAGCGGTTAAAGGCGCTACAGTCTTGAACCGCGTGACCACTACGGTCGCAGGTTCGAATCCTGCTTCGGGCATGGATGTGTGTGATGTCCTTAGGTTAGTTCGGTTTAAGTAGATCTAAATTCTAGGGGACTGATGATCTTAGAAGTTAAGTCCCATAGTGCTCAGAGCCATTTTTTAACGCCTTCGCCACAGGCGGCGCATGTGTAAGCGTATTTCTTTGACGCCGACCAGCGTCTGTGACCCGCATGCGCAGTACCGCCGTAATGGAGCATATAAGGCCGCGATTGGCAGCTTGTCGTCAGCCTACCACAACATTGGTACAGATACAAGGTGCCTCGAGCCATTATTGCACCCCCACAGGACCATCAAAGATGATGCTATCTTCAGTTATTCTGTGTAATTACTGTCCATCACTCGTACGACTACCGAACCAACACCCCTAAAGGACTCAAGGATGCACAGAGAGCTCAAGCCCCTTTGCAAGCGAATACAGAATAAAGTGAAACCATTTTTCACACCTTGCCATACCAGAAGAAAAAAGTCGCCAAAGGCGATCACTCTTTGGACACAATATGCAAAAAATCTTGTCGTCAGTCTTGTGACTCACTCTGAGGATGTCCGGACGGTACGCGGCCGAAGTACCAATGGAGGAAATTTTATTTGAACGACTGCATGCCCGAAATTTAATTGACTATTCATTACGCCGCGAGAAACTGAAAAAAACTTTGGATATTTAGTGTGAGGTAGATGTGGGATGTTTCTCCTCTTGGCTTTGCCTTTTGCCCTCGAGCTGTCGGAATGTTGTAGGACGTTGTCACCCTGTTGCACAAGAATGCCCGATCCCACAGTGCCAATCGGACGAAGACTAAGCTTCAGCAGTTTGGGTGGGAAACACTGCAATATCCTCCGTACAGCTCGCAAATTTCTCCATGCGATTTTCGTATCTCTGGCGGTCTGAAGACAGACATGCCTGGAAGTAGGTTTCGCTCCAAGGAAGCGCAAGAGTGGATGTGGTTGTGGATCCGTCAACGGTCGACTGCATTCCACACAATAGGAATTGATCGTCTCGTCTTGTCTCCCAGTGGGATAAATATCTTAATGCGTGTCTGTACCCGGCTTTCATTTGTCTGTCCCTAATATCTATATACAGGGTGATTCTAATTAAAGTTCAACTTTCAAAACGCTGTTGAAATAACACCACTGGTCAGAATGATATCAAATTGAAACGTAATGTTATCGGCGGAATGGGAAAATGTATGGCAGAAGAAAAAAATAGTGTGACAATTGATCAATAGATGGCGCTGTATGTTCCATAATACGTAAATGAAAACACCTGTCATGCGCACGACCCACTGAAGTTGGTACAAACACGCCGGGTACACGGCTTTTCCTCCTCGCTCTGCAGAAGTTCCGAACACTGAAGGGTTTGAAAAAAGGCGTTGGTTCGATGACTGCCGTTGGTCTGGAGAGAATGATTCGCAAATTCGAAAAGACAGGTTCTTTTGGCGTGCAACCTGGTAGAGGGAGGAAACGAATTGATTCGACGTCAGTGAAAGCAGTGGCCACAGCAATGCAGGAGAAGACGAGAGGGGGTGTGCAAACGTATAGTGGGCGGAGAATTGCCCGAACATGGGACATACCCGTTATCAAGGTGCGTAAAATCTTACGAAACATCCTTCTTTGCTGTCCATTCAAAATTACCCATGTGCACGAGTTACTTCCTGTTGACCTGAAGCAAGAGAGACCTTTGCTTTAGAATTTCTTGCTCGCATGGAAGTGGACAATGATTAGCCGTGGAAGATTTTTGTGGTCAGACGAAGCCCACTTCCATCTGACAGGATATGTCAATACAAAGAATTTTCGAATATGGGCAACGGAAAATCCACACGAAAATCAACCAGTACCACTTCATCCTCAAAAGATCACTGTGTGGTGCGGGTTTACGGCATCATTTATCATAGGGCAATATTTTTTGGAAGAGACAGGTGCTTCCGGTCCTGTACCGTCACTGGTAAGGGCTATGAGTGTCTTTTGCGCAACCACGTCACTCCAGCTCTCCAACAGCGTGGATGCGTGGACGGGATCATTTTTGTGCAAGATGGCGCAACTCTGCGCATTGAAAATCCAGTTTAGCAGCTGCTGAAGCACCATTTCGGAAATGATAGAATTATCAGCCGCCATTTCCCTACATCCTGGTCGTCGCGATCACCTGATCTTAACCCGTGTGACTTCTGGCTGTGGGGCTATCTGAAAGACGTTGTGCTCAGTGTTCCGCTTGCAAACTTTGCTGCATTCAAGGCACGCATTGCGTACACACATTCTGAACTTGTCCCCGGAAACACTTGGATCAGTTGTAGATCATGCTGTTTCTCGATTTCAACTTGTTGCAGAAAACGTTGGACAGAATATTGAATATGTTTGACGCCAGTCACACTGAAATTAATAATCCGATTTGATTTTGATTGTGCTTTTTATGCGGTTTTTGGCCTAAGGACAATGGAAAACCGATGTGATTGATGCTTTTTATGGGGTTTTTGGATTCAGGAAAATTGAAAACCGATGTGATTGATGGTTTTATTGCTGTTTTTTGCCTCAGGACAATTAAAAACAGACGCGAGTGATGAATGTATGCGTTTTTTGGCCTCAGGACAGTTAAAAACCGATTTTTCCCATCCGAAGTGATATGACATTGCCGTGGTGGATGGGCTTATGTAACTAACAGTATCACACCTGTACACCCATTCACACTGAGTAGCAGAGTTTGTTTAACGTCAAACGTCCACCTTAGGCATTGTCAAGTGTAGTCGACCACTATCTGTTGCTACACTTTGTAAGTATTTGTTTTTCTGCCATACGTTTTCCCCCTTCTCCGATAATATACCGTTGCAATTCGGCGTAAATCTGACCAGTGGTTTGAAAGTTTAACTGTAATTATGATCACCCTGTACATAATTGCGTTTATACGGAACCCTCAGAGCGCGATTCCTACTCTCACATATCACACGAAACTAAATTTTACTCGAATCTAACACTCCAATGGCTCACACCAACCTGGTAGATACAGGTCTTTGTGTGGCGGAATCGAAAGAATTCGAATATCATCAGTAAACCCTGAATTTTTATTTCCTCTTCCTGAAAACTAATTCATTTTCCATATTTCTTATTCTTTTCCATTACTGCTTTTTCCGTGTGCAAAGTAAAGAACATAGAGGACAGTTTGCAACCCTGTCTCAAGTTATTTTAGTTCTTTCAGGTCCGACTCATATAGCAGCACCCTGACATCAGTACAATTTATAGACAGCCTGTAAATTATATCCCGATAACTTGAAAATTTCGAAGTACTTACATGACTGGAGATCTTGAAGTTGCTGGAACTCTGCAGGGGAGAGTTTCTCCCACTGCAGGTCCTTCTCCTTCCGACTCATATAGAGCCTTCAACGCCACGCGACCGCTCTGAAACAAATAACAAAAATTATTAGCGTTTGCCTCCCTCACAGACGTTCATAAAATGTTAATTATAGCCTGGAAGAAAATAAAGTTACGCAATTGCAGGTGTTGAGTATGTAGTGCTGCCCCCTCTGTGTTTCGGCCAGCCCATTTACTTGTGTGTTTCGCAGACCAGGTACGACTCCTGCTTCACACAAGTTATTTGTAAACAGAAGAGGCATGGTGCTGTGTACAGTCAAGCCGCCAGCAGTCCCCACAGCGTCCAGGAGTGCCATGTCACAAGTCAAAGCAATCGACGCTGCAGTCTGTGAGGTAACGGACGAGTTGTGGCGCCCTGGAAATATTCTATGTTCGGAGTTGGCGTGGCCGTATGGGCCGCTCGGCAGGCCGACCACGTGGTGCCGGATGTTGGCGGAAGCAAGAGGGGTCCAGCCCGAGCACATGGCTGCCAATTCCACAGTGACGCAGTGTCGATGAAAGAGACTTGTATGCCGAGATGGCGCACTTTGTGAAACCATCGTGGCAGACATTTCACAGCTCATGTATTGAATAATAATAGCCAGAGGAATCATGATACCTTAAAAAAGAAACATAAACGTTACCATTATTTGCATGACGATTCTGATGGTGTAATCAGATTTTCAATATCTTGATTACTTTAAAGTCTAGTATCTGACTGTAAATTATACAATTAAGACTCAGCAACGAATTTCCAAAATCCAAACGTTTCATACGATTGCGTCGATCGTCGTGTCTTTAGAAAGCTATTAGTGTAAACTTAAATTGGTATAAATTACAGGCATGTAACTTGAATAGTACACGAGTTATTTGAGGTCAAAGTGACCGATTACTATCGATCACATCAGGCCATAAGTACTCCACAGTTACACGAAAAAACGGTAGCAGCATGCTTATAAATATACAGGGTGGCGCACGAAATGTGTTACCAGTTGTTCTTTCACAATTTACGACGCACATTAGATATCCCGCTGGGATCTCTACAGCAGTACCAGCAGAGCTTGGAAGAACAAATGAGTTAGGAAATGTGTAATTCATGATACTGCCGCTAGGAGACTAGTAAGCAGCAGGCCGGCCGCGGTGGTCTAGCGGTTCTAGGCGCTCAGTCCGGAACCGCGCGACTGCTACGGTCGCAGGTTCGAATCTTGCCTCGGGCATGGATGTGTGTGATGTCCTTAGGTTAGTTAGGTTTAAGTAGTTCTAAGTTCTAGGGGACTGATGACCACAGATGTTAAGTCCCATAGTGCTCAGAGCCATCTGAACTAGTAAGCAGCAATGGCTGACAATGGAAGACTGACGACACAGCAACGATCGGCAGTTGTGTTACTTTTTCATGAAATGAGAAGCCTTGTTGTGACTCAGAGGCGTTTTCGACAACAGTTTAACACACGATAGGTCCCTTGCAAGAAGATCATCCACAGGTTGTACGATGGATTTGTACAGGAAGGAACAGTATTGGAAGCGAAGCGACCTCGGCCTAAGCCTGTTTGTTCGCCGGAGAATATTGAAGCGGTACGAGTTGCTGTACAGAGAAGTCCCGGGAAATCGTGTAGAAAGGCAGCAGTGTAACTGGGAATATCCAGACGCTCCGTACAACGCATTCTTAAAAGTGACCTCCATATGTACCAATACAAAATGACCTGTGCACAGAAGCTTACTGAAGGACACAAGCAGCAGAGACCTCTGTTTGCTCAGTGGGCGGATGATAGGGAAGAAACTCTCAACAACGTTGGGTTTTCAGACGAGGCGCATTTTCATTTAGACAGTGTGGTTAACAAACAAAATGTACTCTTTTGGGCCACTGAAAACCCACAAGTGCTTCATGAACGACAACATTATGCTCCGAGGATTACAGCGTGGGCAGCAATTTCCAGTTAAGGACTTATTGGATCCTTTTTCTTTGAAGAAACTGTAAACAGCGAGCGTTATTTGAGCATGCTTTGCAATAGCTTCATTCCACAGCTTCTTGCTACTGCCTTGCCCTTCAACACGCAGTGGTTCATGCATGATGGAGCAAGGCCACATACTACAAACACTGTGTTCGAGTTTCTACACGAGCATTTCGACATGCGGATCATTTCACTCAGGTTTCCAGGTCGCTTCAATAACGGACAAAATTGCCCCCCCCCCCCCCCCCCCAATAGTCCAGACCTCAATCCATGTGACTTTTTTCTTTGGGGGTACCTAAAGGAAAACATTTTCCCGAAACGTGCACGTGATTTAATGGAGCTCAGAAGACTTATTCCTCAAGCTTGCAGTGAAATTACGGAAGACATGTGCCGTAGGGTAATCACTAACTTCAGTGTTCGTTTGAAGGAAGTTAGGAAACGAAATGGTGGACATATTGAGCATGTGCTCAGTTAGAACAAATCTCCATGGACGGCTCTTCATTGTAGTATATGTTCCTTTCAGATTGTATTGACAATAAAGTGTTTATTCAAAAACAAAATGGTAACACATTTCGTGCGCCACCCTGTATTTAGTCATCTATGGCTTTGTTTATATCCGATATATACTATTCATGAAGAAATTGGTCAAATATTTACTGTGTTTTAGAAAGCACAGAGACATTAGGCTACTGGCCAACTTTTGCTTGCTATTCCTTTGATATATGTTTATTTAATTTGTTTATGTATTTAATACTGCATGTTAGAGCATGTTTATGGTCCAGCCGTAGGAATATTTATTTAATTTCAAGTTATTTAAATGTAAATCCAGTATTTCGAATGTGTTTCATTATGTTTGTGAATGTGTGTTGTCTTGAAGACGTGATGGGAGCGCTCTATCCAATCATAGCCCTCGTGAATGGGGGGGACTGGATGAAAGTGGGAGAAGAGTACGGGAGAGGACACGGGGAAGGCTGGGACAGTACAGCGCGAGGGACGCACAGTCGCGAGAGAGACTGCGAGTGTCGAACGGTTTGCACGTGGTTGCGAGAGATAGAAATACTTCGGAGTGCAGGCTTGTGAACTTGTGAGATTTCAAGGTTTCTACAGTGAAAACGCAGTATGCGTTTAGAAGTGAATATCTCGCGAGCTATGTTGTCATTCATAACTAATTACGTGCAGTAGGAATCTATTGTATTCTTGTTATTCAACTTATATTTTATTTAATTGCTGGACCACCGACACCATTAAGTGTTTTACAGAAATATACCACATTCTCTGAAGTACTTCTACTATCGTACTCATCATTTAAAGTTAAGATATACCTGCAGATTTTATTTATTGCAATCGTTTATTTATAAATTTCTATGTTACATTCGCGATTGCCGAGTGATAGGAAACTTCGACCATTCGATTCATGTGTATATTCATATTGTATATTGCAGACGCAGCAGTATTTCCCCTAGGCAACGAAACCAGCCAAAACTTTTAGTATTTCAACTCTGAGTCTGAGGGTTTGTAGTTGAGGGCCACTCCAACATCATTTCATGCATTATTGTTTGAAAGCCCGCAAGTCCGAGGCACTAATTTACGTCTGCACGGTCCGTCATCTAGTGATCCCACAGCTGTACCCTTCCGCAGACGTGTATGTATGTCAGCATTCTGCCCGCGGATAGCCATTTATGTCTCGAGCTCCCAACAGCTAACAGCGGTCTACTGCTGCCACTTCACTGCCCACCAAGGTGCGCCATCGTCTGAACCACTCCGAGGGCAGCGCTTCACAGTAGTGACTGTGCACAAGTTCTTTGCCTCGTGGAACCTTGTCGTTATGGCACCTTGCTACTCACCAGTTGACTGCCTCGGGCCCCCGTGTCACTTTGAAGTATAGTGCAGCATTCAGTAAAAGTTACTTGAACTGCCAGAATAACGTGTAACTTTCATTTTGAAGAACCCTCGTGTTATACACTGATAAGCCAAAACATTATGCTCACCCACATGATGCGGGAACAGAAGCGTGTAAGAGGAGCAGGCAGCGACGGGGTATCACCCTAGCGAAGATATGGGCTGCAAATGGGGAAATCCATTGAGATAAGCGACTTTGACAATGGGCAGATTATTGTTATTACGACGAGCCTGTGAACGAGTACCTCGGAAACGGCGAAGCTGGTCGAATGTTCATGTGCTACTGTCGTGAGCATCTACAGAAATAAGTAGGACAGTGAAACCACCACTAGGCGCTAATTGGTTGGAAGTCCACGATTCTTCAGAGGACGTGGGATTCGGAAGCTTGTCTAGTCTGTAAAGAAGGGTACATGGTGATCTGCGGCATCTCTGCCGAAAGAGCAAAATGGTGGTGCACACTCAAGTGTTTCGGAGCACAACGTTCGTCGTACATCATTGAACATGGTGCTCCACAGCAGACCACCCCTATGTGTTCACATGTTAAGCCAGCGACATCCTGAGTTACGATTTCAGTAGGCACAGGACCATCGGGATTTGACCTTCGACCTTAGGGTGTATCACATTTTTGCTACACTAGGTCGCTGGTCGTCACGACGAACTCTGTTATCAAGGTGAACGGTGGCTGGAAACGTGCAGCGCGCTATCGACGCAGGCTGGTGGGAGCAGTATTATGATATGGGAGGCATTCGCCTGCGCTTGCGTGGGACCTGTGGTGGTAATCGAAGTCACGCTGGCAGCTGCGAACCACCTGCATCCGTTCATGCTTGATGTCTTCCCCGACGGCGATGTCATCTTTCAGCAGTATAATTGTCTGTGTCTCGGAGCCAGAACCGTGCTACAGTGGTTTGTGAAGCGTTATAGTGAACTCACGTTAATGTCTCGGTGACAAAATTCGCCTGATGTAAATCCTTTGGATCCCATCTGGTTCCCTATCGGGTGCCATCACCGTGTACGTAAATCAGCGGCCCGTTATTTACGTGAATTACAATGACCTGTGTGTAGACATCTAATGGCACATGCCTTCAGAAACCTAGCAACTTGCTGCGGTATTCATGATGCGCAGAATCGTGATGTATTTAGTTCCAAAGGCGGACAAATAAGCTATTAAGCAGGTGGCCGTAATGTTTTGGCTCATCAGTGTATGATAATTCATCTTGCGGAAAAGATGATATAACTGGATAGATAATGAAATGGAAAATGTGGAGGTTTGCAGCTGCATAAAAGGAAATTAAATTGTAACTATTATTTTATGCTGTTATTTTATGCGAACATTAAAAAGGGAGTAGTTTAAGAAATTGAGCATTATATTACTTGGTAGCCACTGCTTTTATGCTCACTTAAGAGCGCGGAAGATAGTCATAAACCAGTTGCCATGAAAAGGAGCTATTTCTTATCAGAGAGGCACGCAAAGCCACTATCTCCGAGTCTTACTCTCCGACACGCAAGGCTAATTCGCTCCTAATGAGCTCACTACCATCTTATAGCCAGGCGCCTCAATGGTCTCGCTTTACTTGTAAAGGAAGCACCA